>NC_060145.1:168876585-169204608 GCF_021461385.2 Schistocerca piceifrons
GTAGGGGACCGCACCGCCACTTCCCAGCAAATTAGGGACACTGTTGCTCCTGGGGTATCGGCGAGGACCATTCGCAACCGTCTCCATGAAGCTGGGCTACGGTCCCGCACACCGTTAGGCCGTCTTCCGCTCACGCCCCAACATCGTGCAGCCCGCCTCCAGTGGTGTCGAGACAGACGTGAATGGAGGGACGAATGGAGACGTGTCGTCTTCAGCGATGAGAGTCGCTTCTGCCTTGGTGCCAATGATGGTCGTATGCGTGTTTGGCGCCGTGCAGGTGAGCGCCACAATCAGGACTGCATACGACCGAGGCACACAGGGCCAACACCCGGCATCATGGTGTGGGGAGCGATCTCCTACACTGGCCGTACACCACTGGTGATCGTCGAGGGGACACTGAATAGTGCACGGTACATCCAAACCGTCATCGAACCCATCGTTCTACCATTCCTAGACCGGCAAGGGAACTTGCTGTTCCAACAGGACAATGCACGTCCGCATGTATCCAGTGCCACCCAACGTGCTCTAGAAGGTGTAAGTCAACTACCCTGCCCAGCAAGATCTCCGGATCTGTCCCCCATTGAGCATGTTTGGGACTGGATGAAGCGTCGTCTCACGCGGTCTGCACGTCCAGCACGAACGCTGGTCCAACTGAGGCGCCAGGTGGAAATGGCATGGCAAGCCGTCCCACAGGACTACATCCAGCATCTCTACGATCGTCTCCATGGGAGAATAGCAGCCTGCATTGCTGCGAAAGGTGGATATACACTGTACTAGTGCCGACATTGTGCATGCTCTGTTGCCTGTGTCTATGTGCCTGTGGTTCTGTCAGTGTGATCATGTGATGTATCTGATCCCAGGAATGTGTCAATAAAGTTTCCCCTTCCTGGGACAATGAATTCACGGTGTTCTTATTTCAATTTCCAGGAGTGTAGATAAGGAACAGCAAAGGGCCTACAACACTATCTTCGGGAACGTCTGAAGTCACTTCTATTTTATTCGACGGCTTTCTGTTAATTACTACGAACTGTGACCTCTATGAAAGGAAATCCAGTCACATAACCAAGACGATATTCCATAGACAGCGTCTTCTACAACGACTCCTATTTATTGTTCTATCACGTCATAACACAGTTCCTTTTCCCCGTAAAGGCCTTCGATGTACTCCTTCCACTTATCAGCTCTCCCATTGTACCGAGCCTTAGCTCTTCATTTCACGCTGACTCCTTTCTTCCGAAGACCTTTTCTTTTTCCATTTCTTCTGGTTTTTGCTGCCGCCAGTAACTAATGCTTTACGCCAAAGGTTCCCAACAAAATTTCCTGGAGGACCCCCTTATCAAGCATGATTGGTACCTTGTCATATCACAGTATCAAGTATATAAAAAAGCCAAATTAAGAGCCTTTTTATACGTTTTCTATTTTTGGTACTTAGAAAAAACATTGACATATTCATTATTGAAAAAATATTCAGCTTAAAACTTTTTCAATTTATCCATCTACATCTACATCTACATGATTACTCTGCAATTCACATTTAAGTGCTTGGCAGAGAGTTCATGGAACCACAATCATACTATCTCCCTACCATTCCAATCCCGAACAGCGCGCGGGAAAAACGAACACCTAAACCTTTCTGTTCGAGCTCTGATTTCTCTTATTTTATTTTGATGATCATTCCTGTCTATGTAGGTTGGGCTCAACAAAATATTTTCGCATTCGGAAGAGAAAGTTGGTGACTGAAATTTCGTAAATAGATCTCGCCGCGACGAAAAACGTCTTTGCTTTAATGACTTCCATCCCAACTCGCGTATCATATCTGCCACACTCTCTCCCCTATTACGTGATAATACAAAACGAGCTGCCCTTTTTTGCACCCTTTCGATGTCCTCCGTTAATCGCAGCAATATTCTCACGAAGGACGAACGAGTGTAGTGTAAGCTGTCTCTTTAGTAGACTTGTTGCATCTTCTAAGTGTCCTGCCAATGAAACGCAACCTTTGGCTCGCCTTCCCCACAATATTATCTATGTGGTCTTTCCAACTGAAGTTGTTCGTAATTTTAACACCCAGGTACTTAGTTGAATTGACAACCTTGAGAATTGTACTATTTATCGAGTATTCGAATTCCAACGGATTTCTTTTGGAACTCATGTGGATCACCTCACACTTTTCGTTATTTAGCGTCAACTGCCACCTACCACATCATACAGCAATCTTTTCTAAATCGCTTTGCAACTGATACTGTTCTTCGGCTGACCTTACTAGACGGTAAATTACGGCATCATCTGCGAACAACCTAAGAGAACTGCTCAGATTGTCAACCAGGTCATTTATATAGATGAGGAACACCAGAGGTCCCAGGACACTTCCCTGGGGAACACCTGATATCACTTCAGTTTTACTCGATGATTTGCCGTCTATTACTACGAACTGCGACCTTCCTGACAGGAAATCACGAATCCAGTCGCACAACTGAGACGATACCCCGTAGGCCCGCAGCATGATTAGAAGTCGCTTGTGAGGAACGGTGTCAAAAGCTTTCCGGAAATCTAGAAATACGAAATCAACTTGAGATCCCCTGTCGATAGCGGCCATTACTTCGTGCGAATAAAGAGCTAGCTGCGTTGCACAAGAACGATGTTTTCTGAAACCATGCTGATTACGTATCAATAGATCGTTCCCTTCGAGGTGATTCATAATGTTGGAATACAGTATATGCTCCAAAACCCTACTGCAAACCGACGTCAATGATATAGGTCTGCAGTTCGATGGATTACTCCTACTACCCTTCTTAAACACTGGTGCGACCTGCGCAATTTTCCAATCTGTTATTGTTAAACTTTTGATTATTGCTCAAAATCTATGTCTTCAAATCTGGGTGTTTAGTATAACAAACTCCTTAAAATAATAATGGCCGATTGTCGTCTGAAATGCGAGTTTCTGTGTAAAGTGACTGTCAGTTGTCAGCTGCAAAGAGGCAGCGCGCGCAATCTAAGACATACAACAGAACTATTTGCCTCTATGTAATTCTAGTTTTGCGCTAGAGCGTACTAGTGTCGGTTGGCTCTATGAAGACGCTAGACGCAGTAGATAGCGTTCGCTAAAGCTCTGCTCATGCAGGAGGCGGCCAAAACAAAACATCTGTTATCATACGAAGTATATTTAATATATTTTTTATTCTAATAGCATTTTGCGGACCCCTCTGGAATAGCTCGCGGACCCCTGGGGGTCCACGGACCACCTGTTGGGAACCACTGCTTTACGCTATCGCAGAGCGAGTCCTCTCGGTACAAGCAGAATACTTCCCCCTTCGACAAAACTTCTGAGGTGCTGCTGCTGGTAAGCTGAGGTACGTGCGAGGAGGTTGCAGGGTGCGTCCGCCGGTAAAAGGAGGAGTCCGGCCGCGATTCAGATTCGGCAGAAGCCGCGCTGCCTGCGGCTGGAGACCGCGGCTGCGCGTGCGGCCCGCGGGCCATTGTTTGTAAATGCGCGCCTATGAGAAATCCCGGGCCAACCCGGAGCGGACAGGAGCTCCAAATACGGCCGGCCGCCTCACCTGCTGCCCCCGGCTGCCGGCCAGCGGCTACTGTGCGCCGGCTTTTGGTCGCTTTGTCGCTGTCCGCGGACCGCCTCTGCTTGAGTTGTAGCCGCCAGACGCGAAAGGGCCCCCGCCGCCCTCATTGTTCGCGGCAGGGCTTAAATATCGCCGCCCGTCGCCGCTCGGCGCGCTACATCCCCCCATATCTGCGGCTCGGTCGCGGCAAAATTTGTCCCGCCGCTCGGGTGCTTCTTAACCTTGTTGTCCGCGGGGCGCGTCCTTCCGATTCTCGAGTTCTGTGCGCTTGGTCGCGGAACTGTGTGCGACGCTGGAGCTGTCAATGTGCTGAAGCGTTCCTTTCGTCCGTTTCTCTGAGGTTCATTGGTATAGTGCGCTGTTGGCAAGAGGGATGCGCCCAGCCTCTGTGATGCCAGTTGAGGACGTACTTCACGGAGAATTAGCGGCTATGGGTCAAGAAAACTACCGGTGGGCCTTCTGGAATCTGTTCGGATGGAGGGAGTTTAGTTAGTGAGAGATTGTGGCTACTAATGAATCTCTTCTGTGAAAAGCTGGATATTTTATTATAAGACCAAGGAAAATATATTACACAAGTTGTGACATTCACAAAAAAATTTTCAGGGACCCAGGAAGTAATTGCTTTATTATAATATCAGTCTCGGATCACAATGTTCATCTGTAATCAGGTAATTAATTTCGGTTGGTAATGACCATCTCCAGACCCTGGTAGAAATATGTACCGGGTGATCAAAAAGTCAGTAAAAATTCGAAAACTGAATAAATCAGTGAATAATGTAGATAGAGAGGTACAAATTGACACACATGCTTGGAATGACATGGTGTTTTATTAGAACAAAAAAAAAATAAAAACGTTCAAAAAATGTCCAACTGATGGCGCTTCATCTGATCAGAATAGCAATAATTAGCATAAAAAAGTAAGACAAAGCAAAGATGATGTTCTTTATAGGAAATGCTCAATATGTCCACCATCATTCGTCAACAATAGCTGTAGTCGAGGAATAATGTTGTGAACAGCACTGTAAAGCATGTCCGTAGTTATGGTGAGGCATTGGCGTCGGATATTGTCTTTCAGCATCCGTAGAGATGTCGATCGATCACGATACACTTGAGCCTTCAGGTAACCCCAAAGCCAGTAATCGCACGGACTGAGGTCTGGGGACCTGGGAGGCCAAGCATGACGAAAGTGGCGGCTGAGCACACGATCATCACCAGACGGACGCGTGCAAGAGATCTTTCACGTGTCTAGCAAAATGGGGTGGAGCGCCATCATGCATAAACATCGTACGTTCCAGCAGGTGTTTATCAGCCAGGCTGTGGATGATGCGATTCTGTAACGTATCGGCGTACCTCTGACCCGTCACGGTAGCAGTTTTGCTGTGCAGCGCCATTTGTCAGGCATTTTGTGAACTTTGCTTTTTTTTGTTCTAATAAAACCCCATGTCATTCCAAGCATGTGTGTCAATTTTACCTCTCTATCTACATTATTCTGGGGTTTATTAAGTTTTCAAATTTATACCAACTTTTGATCACCCTGTATAATGAAACACGCTTCTACTCAGGTCTGAAGAGGGTCAATAGCCGGCCGCGGTGGTCGTGCGGTTCTAGGCGCTCCAGTCCGGAGCCGCGCTGCTGCTACGGTCGCAGGTTCGAATCCTGCCTCGGGCATGGATGTGTGTGATGTCCTTAGGTTAGTTAGGTTTAATTAGTTCTAAGTTCTAGGGGACTGATGACCACAGCAGTTGAGTCCCATAGTGCTTAGAGCCATTTGAACCAAGGGTCAATACCGACCGAAATTCATTACCTGATGACACGTAAACATTGTGACCCAGAACTGGAATTACAATAAAGCAAAAATAAAGTACAAATAACTTCGGGTTTGCTGCCGGGTGACGTCGTCGAGCACCGCCGATATTTCGACAGGAGCACACCCAGCCATTCTCAAGGCACAAATCCAAGGAGGAAGCAATGTGCAAGGGAATGTAATACCTCGATTCACAGAGGAGAAACAAGGAAGATACCACACACAGAACAAGTAATAGCAGAGTCAACACACAACCAAGGATAACCAACATGAGAAATATCGATAGTGACTATTAATCAACAGGTGAGGTAGCACTAATTCTGTCCCTCTGTTTATGATGAGAGACAGAGCCGGATTCCAAGCAGCATTTAAACAAAATCCACCATCTCTGTTTATAAGGTTGCTTGATAGCTGATTTCAACAGATTCGTTAATAACACTATCCCAATAGCTGGACGTGAAAGCCAGAATCTCCGTGTTGTTGTATTCCATAGAATGACCGGTGTCAAGGCAATGTTCTGCAATAGCGGATTTACTCGGCTGTTGTAAGCGTGTGTGACGTTTACGTTCAATACACCGGTCTTCCACAGTCCTGATTGTCTGAACAATATATGACATACCACAACTGCAAGGAATACGATAGACACCATTCTTACGCAAACCAAGATCATCTTTTACGGACGCCAACAGGGCCTTAATCTTAGAAGGTGGTCGAAAAACACATTTCACATCATATTTCCGCAAAATACGGCCAATCCTGTTGGAAATGCTTCCTACGTAAGGCAAAAAGGCCGTGGACTTAGGTGCCACTTCGTTGCTATCGTCACTCACCCGTTGCACAGAAGGCTGATAGCGCAACGCACGTTTGATCTGCCTCTCACTGTAACCATTCTGCGAAAGGCGACTTCGAGATGTGATAGCTCAGCTGCCAAACTTTCAAAGCCTGAGATAACGTGGGTACGAAGTACTCCTTCACGTTAAGCTGGATGGTGACAACTACCAGCTCGCAGATACAAGTCAGTGTGAGTAGGTTTCCTACAAACAGAATAACAGAATGTCCCAACGCACCATCAGTCTTCCTTCTGATCAACACATCAAGGAAAGAAAGGCATTCATTCTTTTCCACCTCCATAGTGAACTGAATATTCGGGTGTATTGAAGTCAGGTGTTCCAAAAACTGGTTTAAATTCTCACTAACATGAGGGCAAACAACAAAAGTATCGCCTACATATCTGAAAAAACACGCAGGTTTCAAGGCACGTTCCTCAAAGTCCCCCATTAACAAATTGGTCACAATAGGTGACAACGGGCTTCCCATTGCAACTCCATCAGTCTGTTCATAGTACTGACCATTGAATAAAAAGTAAGTGGAAGTCAGCACATTTGTTAACTCGACACCAAACTTAACCTCAATTAGTTGCAAGGAATCAGAGAGAGGAAAGCGAGTGAAAAGAGAAACCACATCAAAACCGACTAAAATATCAGAGTCATTCAAACGCAATCCCTGCAATCGACGTAAGAAATCTGCAGAGTTCTTAATGTGGTGTTGACACCTACGTACTAGTGGGCTCAACAAACTAGCAAGATGTTTAGCTACACGATATGTCGGCGAAGATGCTGTGGATGTCGCATTCTTTTATCCCTTCCACCAGAAACTGCCCACCGTCGTCGTATAGTGTGGGTGCTGGCGTTGACGAGGGGGCAGGTGTGTGTTGTGGTGATGCTGCTGGGATTGGCTGCGGTGAGATGGCAACTTGCGCCATCCAACACATGACCCAACATTGGTCTGTCCGAAAAACCGGTGGCAATGCGAAGGATGCAGAAGTCTGTGCGGATGGTGCGGGCTCTACATCCATGACTGCCGTCACTGCGAATAGAGACGGACGAGGCGATTGCGGCCGTGGCTGCGCAGGTGGCAGCGGCTGCGGAGGCGAGCAGGGATCGACCTCCGTTGCAGATTCGTCGGAAGACCCAGGCGTGCGAACGTCAAGCCCCGCCAATGGCTGCTCGGGGGCAACTGGCTCGGTTGCACGCACCATGCCTGAAAAGTGGAAATCTGTGGCATGTTTGTTATAATCATTAAAACCAAGTTGGTTTTCGTGCCGTCAATGGATACAGGATGTGCACGAATAGTATACATAGAGGTGACAAAGGCAATGGAAATTTGGAACCAAACTGCTGAGGTCATCCGTCAGTATACTCACACATTACTTAATCTAACTTAAACTAACTTACGCTAAGGAGAACACAGACAACCATGCCCTAGGGAGGACTCGAAACTCCGACGGGGGGAGCCGCGCGAACCGTGACAAGGCGCCTAAGACGATGCGGCTACCTCACGTGGCAGAGATCGTGTGATAGCGATGTACACGTATACAGATAGCTGTAGTATCGCGTATACAAGGTATAAAAGGACAGTACATTGGCAGATTAGCCTTTTGTACTCATGTGATTCATGTGAAAGCGTTTCCGGCGTGATTATGGCAGAACGACCGCAATTAACAGACTTTTAAGGCGGAATGGTGGTGGAGCTATGCGCATGGAACATTCCATTTCGGAAATCGTTAGCAAATTCAATATTCTACGTTCCACAGCGTCAAGAGTATGCCGAGAATACCAAACTTCAGACATTAGCTCCCATCAAGGAGAACGCCGTTGTCACCAGCCTCCACTTCCAAGATGCTCCTTCAGGCGGGTTTAAAATGCATGTGCGCAACGGAAAATATTGAACGCTAAAATGATAATTTGGCCCTGTCTGACTACCCCCTGAAGCGGATCTCTTAATGCTCTTTAACATTAAATTACAACCTCAACATAAATGAATGATTAAGGCAACTAGTACTGCTAAATGATAAACGTGTTGATCAATATATGTTTATTATAGATTAAAAATCAACAATTTTCTGTATTTCCTAAGTAAAATTATTAATCAATTGCCCAACTCTGCCCCTTATTATGACTGCACAGTCTAATATCACTAGCGCGAAATGACTGACATCATCTGCGTACCAAACACTGCAAGACACTACTTTCAAAGATGATCTACGGTGGTGTGGAACCTCAGTGGAAATAAACTAACGTGATCACAGCTGTTTAGCTCTATAGCCCTAATAAGCCGAAGCAATTTGCGATATCACTGTATGTAGTGCGTCCGGTGCGTCGAAGTGATGGTTCTCGTACTCGTCTGGGACAATGGAAGAACTCCAGCCACAGATAAACTCATTCAAACACTAGGATGGCAGAAGGCGGTCCTCTGACTAATATACTCTAATACTGTCCTCTCCTCTCTATGTTCTACAGACGAGAAACGCGAACTCCCAGCCACGAGGACAGGACTCAGATAACGTCTCAACGTAAGTACAGGCAGAAGAAGTGCTCTCAATCACTGAAGACTGCGTACTCAACGACGACTTCCAACTCGGTGGCAAAGTCCAGAATCTTATAAGTTCGCAACAGTACAGGGGCTAACTGTTCTAACTATAAACTCTCCTGAGAGCAAAGACAGCAAGTCCGTCTGTATCAACAAAGCTGATACTGAGCGACCCTCACACACGGGCGCTCAAAAGCGGAAGACCTCTTCTCTCCACCTCTGGCTCCCCAGCAAGGCTCGGCTCCCCACCATCGTAGCTCAGAAAACAAATCATATTCTCAAAACCACGGAATATTCTCCCTCTCTACAGATTCTTCTGAACGCCGACAAGCATATTTTAGTCTTTTGTTGTCCAGCGCGGAAAGTTTGCAAGGAAATACCTATACTCATTCATTGGTACCCTTCTGAGTAAAAATCAGCGGAAATAACCCAGCCTGCGTGATTTCCGAGATGACGCTTCCTCATTCCTCTAAGTTGCGTCCACGATTTTCATAGTTTCCGAAGTATAAGCCTTCTGGCCTACCCACATCACCGGCCAGTCACCGCTGTATTGTGTTTCCGTGCCCAGGTGTCCAGACTGTCCGTCTTGGCACTTCCTGTGTCAAGCAGGACCAGCACACCTGTGCGGGCTTTTTTCCACCAGGGCTTGAGTTCCGCCTGCCATTTCATCACCACTGGCGTTCCAACCTCGACTAGTATAGGCAATCATTCATTACGTCGTTTTGATAACATAGACACTCTGTCACCTTTCATGCAAAAGATTTAAAAATTATTTAGAAGGTACACGTGACAATGTCAGTCTTACATATTCATATGTATGTCTTAAACATTCATATATACAACCTACCAAATTATTCGTAATTGTGGTTGTAGATCACGCCAAAGTATGTAGATGAGTGCTTGTAAGTTTCGAAATTATAGCCACCTTATACACGTAACGACCGAGAGTATCAGCGTTTGCGTAGAGTTGTCAGAGCTAACAGGCTAGCAAAGCTTCGTGAAATAGCCATAGACTTCAGTGTATGACGTATGACGAACGTGTCCATTTCGACAGTCTGGCGACACCAGACGACCGGCGCCAGTGCCTTTGCCAACACCACCACATCGCCTGCAGCGCCTCTCCTGGGCTCGTGATGACTATATCGATTGGACACTAGACGAATGTAAAACTGTAGCCTGTTAAGGTAAGTACCAGTTTCAATTGGTAAGAGCTGATGGTGGGGTTGCGTGTTGTTGCGTAGACTCCACGAAGCCATGGATCCAAGTTGTCAATAACGCACTGTATAAGCTGATGGTGGTTTCATTATGCTGTGGGCTGTTTTTACATCGAATGGATTGGGTCATTTGATCCAACTAAACCTATCATTGACTGAAACGTTTCAAACAACACTGGAATTTTTATGCTTATCAAAGCGCAATGTCACTGGGCCACAGTTATTGGCGATTTGTTTGTAGAAAATTCTGCACAATTCGAGCGAACAGTTCGACATCGCCCGACTGAACCCCGTCAAACATTTGTAAGTCATAATCGACAGGTCAGTTTGTGCACAGTATTCCGCACCGGCATCAGTTTCGCATTTATGGACGCCTATAGATGCGTCTTCTGAAGAAGAGAAATTTGTTAACATCGAGTATAGATTTAAGTATCACGAAGTCGTTTCTGAAAGTATTTGTATGGAGTGTAGCCATGTATGGAAGTGAAACATGGACGATAACTAGTTTGGACAAGAAGAGAATAGAAGCTTTCGAAATGTGGTGCTACAGAAGAATGCTGAAGATAAGGTGGGTAGATCACGTAACTAATGAGGAGGTATTGAACGGAATTGGGGAGAGGAGAAGTTTGTGGCACAATTTGACTAGAAGAAGGGATCGGTTGGTAGGACATGTTCTGAGGCATCAAGGGATCACAAATTTAGCATTGGAGGGCAGCATGGAGGGTAAAAATCGTAGAGGGAGACCAAGAGATGAATACACTAAGCAGATTCAGAAGTATGTAGGTTGCAGTAGGTACTGGGAGATGAAGAAGCTTGCACAGGATAGAGTAGCATGGAGGGCTGCATCAGACCAGTCTCAGGACTGAAGACCACAACAACAACAATAGAGGCAGCATGACTCAATATTTATGCAGGATACTTCCAACGTCGAGTTGCTGCAATGTGCCGTGCAAAAGGAGGTCCGACACGATACTGGGTCTCATAAAACTGTTTCACTAACAGCGCACGGTCTCTCTTCTTGACAGACCGAGCGAGGTGGCGCAGTGGTTAAACACTGGACTCGCGTTCGGGAGGACGACTGTTCAATTCCGCGTCCGGCTATCCTGATTTAGGTTTTCCGTGATTTCCCTAAATCACTCCAGGCAAAAGCCGGGATGGTTCCTTTCAAAGGGCACGGCCGACTTCCTTCCCTAATCCGCTGAGACCAATGACCTCGGTGTCTGGTCTCCTTCCCCAAAACAACCCATCCAATCTTCTTGACAGCCATATTCTTCACACACGTTACAGCATGTCAAATGACAGCGTGGATGTTACAAACAAACTAACCGTTTCCCAGGGTAAATCGGTTCCTCACTAACGCATCGGCATATCTATCAAGTTTTGCTGCCATACTATAATTACAGCCCACACTAGGCCTCCGTGAGTGGCTGCGCGTAAATTATAACCACCTGAAATTTTGATTAATCAGAGTGACTGAAGCCCCTGCATCTACCTAAAACGTATTGATTGACTGCCAGTCTGCAGAGAAATGAACAGTTTGCGGTTTGTCCTCTTAATGTATCTATTCTGAACTGCGGGAGACTGTCTTTGCTTGAATTGTGAATGACGAAGCATTTAGCTGTACGTATATTAGAAGAGAGCTGGTTAAATGAGTTTTGTTTTGAACTGTGCATTTTACCACGCAATTCATTCCATTGTTCCTATGTGGATTTTCAGGAGGAGTGCTCACAGCTCCAGAATAAAAGATCGTATTTATTTCCATTTTCTTCAGTCGAGATTTGTGTGGAACAGAATTTACTTAGCATTTCTTTTGCATCCACACTTCATGTATGTCTTTTGATTTACGGCAGCGTGATCACTACGAATGGTCGAGAAAGCAATTTTTGTTGTCATGCATTCCATAATATTCCTGACAATACTTCAGCACGTATGAGCTAGCGGAGGAAGCGAGTGAACGCCTTGTGCAGTATTTGTGAGGTTGGCTGTGGCAGCGGTTGTAATATGCCATGCAAAACAGAGGACACTGCTACTTATCCGTGGTCAGCGTTACAACAGCAACAGGCACGTTATAGTGAAGTTTAGTGAAGCCTTGCACTTCCTGAGCTTCGACTGCCTTAAGTATATCACTGAGACCAGGGTTGACGAAGAATGTCAGCCCAAATTCTGTTATCAGCGTGATTTTGAATAATGGCATCGCGAAGCATTTCTTCTTGACGTGAGACATTACAAGAGCATTTAAATTTACAGTTCCTAGGCATGCCGTTGAGTTCAGCGATCCTTGCTTTGTAAGGCTGATTATTACGGTGACGCACGCGAAAAAAATTGAAAGGATCAACAGCTACTCGAATATTGGTATAGAAGATTACATCAAGTTGTCGAACAAAGTCCACATGGATTAGAGTTTGGGATTATAACTGACGGAACAACTCTCTACATAATCTAAAAATAGGACAAAGAGCGTATATTTTGGTGGTTGCCTAATGCCGAGTAACTGAATATCTCCCTTGCTTGGCGCTGAACTCCTTAGCACTCCCCGACAACAAGTGGCGGAGGTTATTCGGATACGCTTTTGTGAGTTTGTCACCAGTGTTATTAAGGTTTCTTTCTCCACAGTTGTTTTTGCGTTGTGGTCAAGATAAACATTTTCTGCAGAGTTCAGTTGGAAGTCCTTCCTCAATCCAGGTAAGACGTACTTTAATAGTATTTCATACAAGACGGTAGTTCGAAGCACGATTTTTCTAATGTAGCTGATAAAAGGTGTCGTCTACAATTCACCTGACAGCTAAGTTGAGTGTAAATGGAAGTCCCTAATAGCGGGTAGTAACGAGTTGCACTATTTCTGGTAACCGACATTTGGTGTCAGTTAGTACAAACAGATGTTCCGAATTTTATCCCAGATGCCACTTGCAAAGCTTTTGAGAGACAGAGAATTGGGCCATTGATGGGTTGGGAGTACTGCAAGGCCGCAACAACGCAAGTGGCCGCAAATGGTTTCAAAAATTGTGGGATCTATTCTTATGACCCCCCCCCCCCCCCCCTGGTTTCTTCATCTATGTATTTTCGTCCTCAGCAGCCTGTAGCAAACGTAGATAACGCCTCAGAAGCCACAGCAGGGTCGCTGTCGACTGCAGTTCATGGGATGCAGGAAACAGTGGCTTCTACTGTTGAAAGTAGCCCACCTCCTGTACTTCCACCATCCAACCCACCAACAGGAGCAGGTAAAGTAGTTATCTCCTTTTAAAAAGGAGCCTGGCAAAACAGCAAAAGAAAGCTAGTATCAATAAAATGGTTCAAATGGCTCTGAGCATTATGGGACTTAACATCTGAGGTCATCAGTCCCCTAAAACTTAGAACTACTTAAACCTAAAGAACCTAAGGACATCACACACATCCATGCCCGATGCAGGATTCGAACCTGCGACCGTATCAGTCGTGCGGTTCCGGACTGAAGCGCCTAGAACCGCTCGGCCGCAGCGGACGGCCAGTATCAAGACTACAGGAGAGACATCACCTACTCCAGGAGCTTGATTCGATGCATCTGGAAGTCTCAAAAGGAAGCTCTTGATAAGAAAGAACTGGTGAGTCACGAAGCGGCAAGATCGAGGTGAGGAAGACTCCGATCCAAACATTAATGAAACCGTATTGAAAGACTATGAAAACTATGAAGAGGACGAGGAGTGCATTTACTGCGACCAACTGTGGTCAACAGATACGTCTAAAGAGACCGGGATTAAGTGCATCGGTTACTTTCGCTAAAATTACGAGCTTTGTGCAGGTGTTGAAGTTGACACTTGGAAAGTTTTTAAATGTATTTTCTGTATTAAAAAACACAAAGAGTGAGCATTGTACTTGTTACGGTTAAAACTTCTGCAGAGTAACCGAAAGTAATGCCGCACTCTTCACTTTTGAAACAAACATTTCGTGCGAATAAACGCTATGTCACTAATTCCCTAAAGTTTTGTGATTATTCACAACCTGTAACTAGGAAATCAGAAACCCGTAAATTAGGAACCATATTTTCTGGAAGCAAAAAATTGCACGTTTTAATTCTTAAGTAAGCCATTACAACATGAGATAACATTGTGAAGGTTTTTTGCAAGGATAGTATTTAAACATTCCCCAGTGACGGTATAGCACATTTTCCATAATTTAAAGACTTGCAATTTATGGGTAATTTTAAATTTAAAAACGGTATACGATTTTAGGGCATGATCCCCTATACAACCCCATCCACAAAAACAAAGAAAGAGTGTCGTGATCACCAGTAAGCTGTGAAATGCTGCTCCAGCTGCAGGTGGTAATCTGTCCATTCCTCTTGTTTTGCATCAGAAAGCCGAAGGGAGGTGGAGGCACCTGACTGCTGGCATCAGGAGCTTCAGTCGTTGTTGTTTGCTGGATTTGTTGTGCGTCCATCAAATTTGCCAATTGTTGTGGTCGAAGAGATGATTTCTCGGCCCTGAAACTGAATAAGAGCAGTGAGTGATTGCTCTCCAGAAGTTGCCATTGCGTGCACAAATTCAGGACACAATAAAACACATTCCACACAAAATTATAAAAAATGTACGAAAATCAGACAACTGCCACACATGAACACTAGACTTGTTGGCAGTTAGTGTCTGTTGTTGTTGTGGTCTTCAGTCCTGAGACTGGTTTGATGCAGCTCTCCATGCTACTCTATCCTGTGCAAGCTTCTTCATCTCCCAGTACCTACTGCAACCTACATCCTTCTGAATCTGCTTAGTGTATTCATCTCTTGGTCTCCCTCTACGAATTTTACCCTCCACGCTGCCCTCCAATGCTAAATTTGTGATCCCTTGATGCCTCAGAACATGTCCTACCAACCGGTCCCTTCTTCTTGTCAAGTTGTGCCACAAACTCCTCTTCTCCCCAATTCTATTCAATACCTCCTCATTAGTTACGTGATCCACCCATCTAATCTTCAGGATTCTTCTGTAGCACCACATTTCAAAAGCTTCTATTCTCTTCTTGTCCAAACTATTTATCGTCCATGTTTCACTTCCATACATGGCTACACTCCATACAAATACTCTCAGAAACGACTTCCTGACACTTAAATCTATACTCGATGTTAACAAATTTCTCTTCTTCAGAAACGATTTCCTTGCCATTGCTAGTCTACATTTTATATCCTCTCGACTTCGACCATCATCAGTTATTTTGCTCTCCAAACAGCAAAACTCATTTACTACTTTAGGTGTCTCATTTCCTACTCTAATTCCCTCAGCATCACCTGAGTTGATTCGACTACATTCCATTACCCTCGTTTTGCTTTTGTTGATGTTGATATTATATCCTCCTTTCAAGACACTGTCCATTCCGTTCAACTGCTCTTCCAAGTCCTTTGCTGTCACTGACAGAATTACAATGTCATCGGCGAACCTCAAAGTTTTTATTTCTTCTCCATGGATTTTAATACCTACTCCGAATTTTTCTTTTGTTTCCTTCACTGCTTGCTCAATATACAGATTGAATAACATCGGGGAGAGGCTACACCCCTGTCTTACTCCCTTCCCAACCACTGCTTCTCTTTCATGTCCCTCGACTCTTATAACTGCCATCTGGTTTCTGTACAAATTGTAAATAGCCTTTCGCTCCCTGTATTTTACCCCTGCCACCTTCACTATTTGAAAAAGAGTATTCCAGTCAACATTGTCAAAAGCTTTATCTAAGTCTACAAATGCTAGAAACGTAGGTTTGCCTTTTCTTAATCTAGATTCTAAGATAAGCCGTAGGATCAGTATTGCCTCACGTGTTCCAACATTTCTACGAAATTCAAACTGATCTTCCCCGAGGTCGGCTTCTACCAGTTTTTCCATTAGTGTCTAACCTGTCGGAAATAGTGGTGCCCAATAAAGACAGTCAAACATCTACGAAAAGATAGCACATTAATAAGGTTATTTACAACATTCATATACATGGATTTGAAATGCCGAAGGTCATTTTGTGTTGCCTCCGGATAGTAGGCGGAACGTCTCGCAATGTTTGCTATTCAGTGATCGAGACCGACTGCCACAATCGTCAGTTGAGAAGATGAACTAAGGTGTTACATAGAAAGGCCTCGTCTCCTATGACTGCGATGCTCTGTTGCCTCGATGGATGACGTTTTCTGAGACGAGTTTCCATCCGTAGTTTACTTTTCTCCTGGAACCCACTAAATTCTTCAACGTTTTTCGGTATGTCGGAGAAATGTAAATTATGGATGGAAAGCCGTTTCCGAAACCGTCATCCACCGAAGCAACAGAGCGTCATGTTCGTAGAAGACAAGACCTGTCTACGCAGCAGTTAACTCCCTCTACTCCATAGAGGGTCGCAATCACTCGTAATAACTGAATAACAAGCAACGCTGCGAATCGTTCTGCTTGCGGTCCGTCAGCTTACATACTCACGTTTGCTGCCGAAGGGGTGGCCTGTGCCTATAACGTCGATGCTTTGCAACGTCGTTGGATGGTGTTCCTCGGAACGAATTCCTTTTCCTCATGACACACTCTACGACTACTCGAAGTTTGTCGCAACATTTCTAGGACGCCCTGTATCCTCAGGCAGTATGTTTTTCTACCAGAGTAACGATGTTACATAAGTTCCCGGCGGATCAAGTCCATCGCTTAAAAGTACACCTGTCCGCATTCGTTATAACAGAGAACTGTAACGTACACAGTGCTGGCAAGTCTCGCGAATTGAGCTTCCTTCCTTTCGAGAGGATGCAGGTGTTCCGGGGTCATGACGGCTTTATTGTTTTATGGCGCCAAGCTCCACTTTTAGGGCTGGCCCACGGGAGCAGCAGATGTGCGAGCAAGACACTCCAAATGCTTTATTAAGGCCTACCGCAAACTACTAAACCCTCTGTCCTACTGAAGTGCTTACTAAGCAGGTGTTTTGCTTTTGAACTCGAGTTTGCTGATGCATTTTAGGTCGTAAGCGGTGCATACAACTGTTAATAATCCTGTTGGAAGATTCATGTCATGAATTCGCCAAGAAAACTGTGAAAACATTATTGTATCATTTTTCTCAGTCAGCTAATTAAGCTCATGTCTTCTGGATCACCACATTTCCGTTGTGTCTCATGGAGTGAGCAAACGTGACATAGTTGACGGTGATCCATCAACAGGATAGGAATATTAAAGTTATCGATGCCCTCTTTTTCAGAAATACTTTTATTATTATTGCTAGTCTACCCTTTACATCCTCTCTACATTAGACATCGGCAGTTATTTTGCTCCCTAACTGCAATACACATCTAATACTATTAGTGTCTCATTTCCTGCCCTAAATCCTTCCGCATCAACTGATTTAATTAAAATTCATTCCATTATCTTTCGTTCATTTATTTTATGTTCATCTTACGAGGGACGTACATTAAGTAAAGCAACACATTTCTTTTTCTGAAAGCAGGTTGGTTTTATTAATGATTCCAGTACACCATATTATTCCCCACTCTTTTAGGTAAAAGATCTGTTTTTAAACATGATCTCCGATCAGTCCGATTGCCTTACGCCGCCTTGTCCACTGCTTGTATGTCCACATGGTACCACTCTACTAGTCGGCGTCGGAGACAACTTCCTGCTGTATCAGTAACATCTCCACCATCCAAGTATTGCTTTCCGCGGAGTGCATCATTCAGTGGGCCAGACAAACGGATTGTCGAAAGGTACGAGACGCAGGATGTAGGAGGGATGAGAAAGAACAGCTCAATGAACTTTTATGAGTTCCTCTCGGATGTATAGACTGTGTGGCGCCTTGCATTTTCCTAGAGAAGACAAGTTCATTCGGATTTTTGTGACAACGAACATGCTGAAATCGTTTCTTCAGTTTCCTGAGAGTAGCACAGTACATTACATAATTAATCGTTGCACAACGAGGGAAGATATCAAACAGAATAACCCCTTTAAAGATCCTATGGCTTTAGCGGCTGAGGGTGCGGTTTTGAACTTTTACTTCAGAGGAGAGCTGGTGTAGGGCCACTCCATGAATTTGCCTTTTGTTTCCGATTCAAAGTGATAAACTCATGTTTCATCGCCTGTAATAAAGTTCGTCAGAAAATTGACACGATTAGTTTCGTAACACGCAGGCAATTCCGCGAAGATGGCCCTAGGCTGCTCTTTATGGTCTTCTGATAGGCGGCGAGGAACCCATAGGGCACAAATCTTTGAGTAACTCAGTTGTTGGATGAGTGTGTCAGCACCACCAAAAGAGACGTCCAGTCGCGCGACGAGAGATTTGAGTGTGGTCCGTCGATCACTTCGAATGAGAGTGTCGGCACGTTCCAATATTGCAGGAGTCGCATCTGTGTGCGGACGGTCGACACGCGGGAGATCGGACAGATTTGCGTAACCTTATTGCGACGATGACAGACACTTCGCCCAACGAATCAGCGTGCTCTTGTTCAGTTCCAGGTCACCTTAGGAATTCTGCGAGCGCTTACGGATAACTGCGATGCTCTGGTTTTCCACAAAAAGAAACTCAATGACAGCTCTCTGCTTGCAATGCACCTCCGTTACAGATGCCACTTTGAAGGATACGTATAGCGCCGCCACCTACCTGAACTCCATGAAATTATAGGGTCTGAAGCGGAAATATTCCACGATGTCCAACAACAAATTCCACATTTTTTCAACAGAAATTGGCAAAGAAAAAAATATGTATCACTATTTACTGAACGCACCTAGTACAGCCAGTTGTCAGTTCATTGAGACAGAGTATTAGACATTTTTTGACTGGTCGCTTGTTGCACCTCTTAAGTAAAATTTGCTTCTGTAAAATCAAACAATTATACTAACTAACAAGCATATTAACTTTATTCAAATGACAAGTATTAACGTTAAATGTTTTTTGACAAGATTTAAAGTACCCAAAGGAAATTAGTAAATATCTTTTCAGTTTCATTGTGGTTCTCAAACGTAAGTTATAACATTATTAAAAAATAAATTAAATTACTAATCCAAGTTACATAAACAGATTTAATTTTCAAACTTCTTTCCATCAGAATGCGACGACCGTAAATATTAAATAGCAGAGCCCAGTTTCCGAAGAAATTGCAAAAGGTGAGTTTAGTCGCTGTTCCTGTTTCAGTGCTGAATACAGTCGCTATGTTTAGTGGGAAACATAAATTATCAGTACGATTCAAGGTAAGCAGTGAAATGCGGCGAATACTTTATTGCTAAATACGACGACCCAATAGTTTGTCTACGTCAAGAGATATCGCAAAACTAAATTAAATAGTTCAAATGGCTCTGAGCACTATGGGACTTAACTTCTAAGGTCATCAGTCCCCTAGAACTTAGAACTACTTAAACCTAACTAACCTAAGGACATCACCCACATCCACGCCCGAGGCAGGATTCGAACCTGCGACCGTAGCGGTCGCGCGGTTCCAGACTGTAGCGTCTTTAACCGCTTGGCCACCCCGTCCGGCACTAAATTAAAATTCTTTAAGACAAATGCGCAGTCAATATTGGTCAGTGCATACAGCACAGCCGAGCAGAGTGCTAATATTGTTGCTTGGAATCTCTAGTCCGAATTTAGAGGCTACAGAAGACAGACAAATCCGTAGCAAGCTCGCGCTGTTTCACAGACGCGACCAGACACTCGATACAACAACGGTAAGGAGGTCAGTATGTTTGACAACCAGAAAAAAGGTGATGCAGTCGCTAAACACTCCACTTGATTGCAGCTCTGGCGCGCTCTCAAAATCAAGCAACCATTAAAACTCGATGTTGAGCCCAGAGACGCTAAACCGTACCTCGTCGCGCCTCGTACTGATAGAGATGCAGCAGCGGTGACCTCACAAGTAACAAGAGTTGAAGGACACGAAAGGGAAGCAGTAAGTCAGAAGGGAGTTAAACAGGGTTGTACCATATTCTCGGTACTATTTTAACAGTACGTCTGCAACCTGCTAACGAAACGCAGGAGAAATTTAGAAAGAGTGTTAAATTTCAGGGAGGAGTTTTGAGGTTTGCTGATGACAGTGTAGTTCCGTCAGATGCGGCAAAGGACTTGGAAGAGCAGTTGAACAGAGTAAACTGTATCTTAAAAACAGGTATGAGATGTATATCAACAGAATTCAGACAAGTATGATGAAACACAGTCGAACTGAATCAGACTATGCTGATGCAATCGGATTACGAAATGAGGCACAAAAAGAATCGATTAGTTTTTTATTTGGGTTGGAATGTAACTGACGATGGGCCAAGTAGGGAGGACATGAAATACAGGCTGGCAGTAGCAAGACAAGCATTTCTGTGAACGAGAAATTTGTCAACACAAAACATAAATTTAAATGTTAGTGAACTGCTGCTGAAACAGTTTGGTGTGCTGCTTGTGCGGAAGTGAAATGTGAACTATAAATAGACTGTCCAGTCACAATAATGTGACCACCTGTCAAAAGCCCGAATAACTACTTTTACGGCACGAGTCGTGTAATAAGAGAGCCAGCGAGTTCCTGGAAGATACCGACAGCGATGTGAAGACATCCATTCCTTTGCACAGCTGTGCTAGGTTCCTCGGTTGAGGATCCATGGTGCGAACAGCCAGATCGACGTGATCCTACAGATTATCGATTTGGTTTAAATCTGGGGATTTTGATTGCCAGGGAAGTACGGTAAACTCATCCTGGTGTTCTTCGAATCACGTACGTATACTGCGAACTGGATGACACGTTGCATTGTACTGCTGGTAGATGCCATCGTGCTGAGCTAAGAACAGCGTGTAGGAGTGGATATGGCGCCCAAGGATAGATGCATTAATGTATTGGTCAATTGTGCCTTCCAGACATGACCCGAGGAATGCCATGAAAACTTTCCTGTGACCATAACACTTTTTCCTCCGGCCTCGGCGCTTCCGACAATTGTTGCAGGGCCGTACGTGTTCGGTGAAGCATGTAACATCATTCATCTGAAAAGGCCTCCTGTCACCACTCATTGGACGTCCAGTTGTGGCACTGACGTGTGAACAGTAATCAGTATGTCCGTCCTTGGTAGCTTAGTAGTCAGCGCGACGGAATGTCATACCTAACGGCCCGGGTTCGATTCCCTGCTGGGTAGGAGATTTTCTCTGCTCAGGGACTGGGTGTTGTGTTGTCATTGTCATCATCATTTCATCCCCATCGACACGCAAATCGCCGAAGTGCCGTCAACTCGGAAGACTTGCACCCGGCGAACGGTCTACCCGACGGGAGGCCCTCGCCACACGGCAAGAGAGTGTTCAGTATGGGTGCACGTACAAGGAAGCTGATGAGAAGGCCCGTACGCAGCAACGTTCGCTGAACGGAGACACTGTTGGTTGGCCCTTTGTTCATCTGGCCGGTCAGATGCTCAACAGCACATCTCCGCAGCCGTCGTCATCTATGTCCCACAGTACACCACAGTTGCCTCGGCGATGGTTTTGGGTAGCGTCATTTTGCCATGTATGGCGTACTTTAACAATGACGGCATGCGAACAGTTTATAAACTAAGCCTTTTCTGATATGATCATTCCTGTTGGACATCACATAAATCGTTCCGTTGCCGCACTACAACAATGACTGCACTGTTGCTCGCGTCCTCGAACACACTTCACATATACTCCACTGCTAGTACAGCCATCTGTGAGTGGTTATTGAACGTTGACGTCGTGTATAGAAGGTAACAACAATATTAATGTGACTTGACCGTATCGTACGGACAAGAAGGGAAAAGAAGCTTTTGAAATGTCATGATGCAGAACAATGGTGACGTTTTGATGGCTAGATCGGATAACTAATAAGAATAAACTGACTCACACTGAGGAGAAAAGAAGTTCCGGCACAACTTGATTAACAGAAGGGGTTGTTTGATAGAATCCATTGTGAAGTATGAAGAATTTATCCGTTTGGTAATGGAGGGAAGTGTTGCTGGAAAAAGAAATCAGGGGTCCCATGGCAGACTACTGCAATCAGGTTCAAACGGTCGTAGGTTGCAGCAATTACACAGAGATCAGGAGACTTGAACAAAACATAGTAGTATGGAGGGCTGCAACAAACAAGTGTTCTTACTGAAGACCACAACAACGACAGTCAGATCCGAAGGGCTGATTGCATTAGCACTGCATTTGATTTCTGGTAACGAAAACCATCAGAAAGGCGGAACTGGTCAACAGCCGCCGCCACTAGAAGGAATCCCTCACGGAATCTGCACTCTGCAGCTGCCGCACATCGCATTGCACCATTTTCTGGTGATTCTGATAGATTTAGTAGCATATCAGTTCAAAATGGTTCAAATGGCTCTGAGCACTATGGGACTTAACTTCCGAAGTCATCTGTCCCCTAGAACTTAGAACTACTTAAACCTAACTAACCTAAGGACATCACACACATTCACCCCCGAGGCAGGATTCGAACCTGCTACCGTAGCGATCGCGCGGTTCCAGACTGTAGCGCCTAGAACCGCTCGGCCACTCCGGCTGGTAACATATCAGTGATAACGGTGTTACATATTTCAGATTGAGCTGCCACTTTCAGCTTTGACACACAAAGCAGTTCCGAATACTCTACTTTGATACCATACTGGAATAGTCACCCTAATGGAGCCACAATTTAACCCATCAAGGTTTAGAACAATCTACAGAAACGTCAGAAGTCGACGATCGCAGAAATGTTTTGTGTCACCACTCGGGCATTTTTTTTTTAATTGCAGTGATATTCTTGTTTAGAAAAGTGTTCGCGGAAAAAGGAAAACTGAAGCGATTTTTTTTTTTTTACATCTCTAAATTATCAACATCCAAAACTGATTAATGTTGTTTCAGTCAAGCAAAGATAAAACACAGAAAGTCGAAAGTGTAACATAAAATTTTAGGCTTAATTCCGGAATCTTTATAAGTACTCTTTAAACACTGAAAATATTCAGATAAGCAAATCAAATAATAAACAGTTAATAATGGCATGAATGTCCTGAAACTTGTCTTGAAAAACAAATTGAAAAGAAAATGTGGTTTACTGAAACAAAGGGAATGCAGGCCAAACATTTTTTTCCTAAACATGGCGGCTTTAGAACGTCAGAGACTGAAGATGATACATCTGAAGTTGTTTTCACTGAAAACAGTAAAAGTGATAGATATAAGAAATACTGTGTTCTCTGTATGATTTTTGCAGGAATTGTTCTGCACTGAAGTTACCTGCTTAAGTAACACTTACCAATGGGCAATTTTCCTGTTCATATCCTTTATTATCGCTGATGAGCGAACCATGTGCAGGAATGTGCTATCTAGGAACCAAGGGTGTACAGGATGACTAAAAGATGGAAGATATCGCAACTAGCACGCCCGGGTTCCCGGGTTCGATTCTCGGCGGGGTCAGGGATTTTCTCTGCCTCGTGATGGCTGGGTATTGTGTGCTGTCCTTAGGTTAGTTAGGTTTAAGTAGTTCTAAGTTCTAGGGGACAGATGACCATAGATGTTAAGTCCCATAGTGCTCAGAGCCATTTGAACCATTTCGCAACTAGAATGCACAGGCAAAGGAACCTTTATTCAGTAAAAGAGCTTTGCTGTTATCAAATATTGACATGAAAATGGGAAAGAAACTTCAATCTGGAGCGCTCTATTCTATCGAAGTGGAACGTGAGTCATCAGAAACCCCGTGAAGAGAAAATTGGAAGTACAGTGAAGTCACAAATCCATGGGATAGCTTCCAATATCGTGTCGGCCGACCTTTGACCTTGCGTAGTGCAGCGGAACTCGACGTGGCATGGACTCAATACGTTGTTGGAAGTCTCCTGCAAGAAATACTGAGCCATGCTGGCTCTATAGCTATCCATAATAGCGAAAGTGTTGCCGATACAGGAAATTGAGGACGAACTGACGTCGTGATTATGTCACATAAATATTCGCTGGGTCCCAAATCATTCACTCGAACTGTCAGAATGTTCTTCAGACCAATAGCGTAGAGTTGTGGTCTCGTAACATGGCGCATTGTCATCCATAACAAGTCCATCGTTGTTTGGTAACATAAAGTCCATGAATGGCTGAAAATGGTCTCCAAGAAGCTGAACATAATCATTTCCAGTCAGTGATAGGTTCAGTTGGATAGAGGACCAGATCCATTCCAAGCAAACACAGCCCACATCACTATTCAGCCACCACCAGCTTGCACAGAGAATTGTTGACAATTTGCGTCAATGGCTTCGTGGGGTCTGGGCCACACTCGAACCCTACCATCAGGTATTACCAACTGAAATCGGGCCTCATGTGAGCAGACCAAGGTTTTTCAGTCGTCTAGGATCGAACCGACATGGTCATGATCCCAGGAGATGCGCTGTAGGCGGTGTCGTGCTGTTAGCAAAGGCACTCGCGTCGGTCGTCTGCTGCCATAGCCCCTTGACACCAAACTTCGACGCACTTTCCTAACAGATACGTACATCTTACGTCTCATAATGATTTTTGCGGTTATTACTTGCAGTGTGCTTGTCCGGTTGTATTCACAACTCTACGAAAACGCCATCGCTCTCAATCGTTAAGTGAAGACCGTCGGCCACTGCGTTGTCCCTGGTGAGAGTTAATGCCTGAATTTGGTATTTTCGGCACACCCTTGGCAATGTGGATCTCGGAATATCGAATTCCCTGACGATCTCCCAAATGGAGTGTCCCATGCGTCTAACTCCAACTACCATTCCACGTCCAGAGTGTCTTAATTCCCATCGTGCGGCCATAATCACGACGAAACCTTTCCACATGAATCATCTGAATACAAATGACAGCTCCTTCAATGCACTGCCCTTTTATACCTTGTGTACGTGACACTATCGCCATCGGTACACGTACACATCGCTGCCCCACGAGTTTTGTCACCTCAGTGCATCTGAAATTCAGTGCTATCGAGTAATGTTAATAATCACGTTGACGCATAAAATATTAAATGAAGAAGTAATAAAAAGAATGTAATTAAGGAGAGAAGTCAGAGGAAGAGACTTATCAGGAGACTGGATAGTTGGACACCGGTAACCCCTCCCCTTCCCACATTCCTTAAGGAATCTATCTCCGATGTATAAACAAGCTTCCTTTATAAGAAGAGCCAGTTTATCATGCATCTCAATGTTTATGACGCCATAGCTCCTCTGTCCTAAACTTTACACTTTCTGGAATAGCTAGACTTTAAATAACGGAAAGAGTGCCACAGTTTCTGCCGCAATACTGTAATACCGTAATGCGGGTTGCCTGCATTGTTCTGAAAGCCTCCTGTAGGCAAGCCTTGCTCTGCGCATTACCGCAGAAACTCTCGTGCCGCTGCCATTCTTTGAAGTCTAGGTATTTCAGGGGGTATGAAGTTTAGCACAGTAGAAGTAAGTCTGTTGTCATTAATTGTACCTCTAGTTCTCATAACCGTAAATAAATATGCATGTGCATTTAGAAAAATGTAACTTTGTGTTGGACATAATGTTTGTTTAAATTTATGTATTGTGCATCCCTTCCCATTGTGTGAACCCCCACCGTAGATAAATGCATGGCCAATTGCATTTTTCTCATCTCCTTTCGCTTCGGAAAGATATGAGGTGGCAGAGTTAGATAGGAGACCCTGCATATGGACACTGTCTGCAGAATAGAATTAGTGGTAAAGGAGTCATAGATTAAAATATCGTGCCTGATGCTGAAGTGTACTGAACGAACAACGAAAATGTATTGAGCCAGAAATTTTTTCATTTCATTATTTTTTTGGTGTGTATCAGTGAAAAATATCTCCATAAAGGTTCCATTTTACGTGCAAAATTTGTTGGAAGGCGCTTCGTTTGTCAAATACTGGAGAATGTAGTCTGGGCAGTTTACATATGCTGAGCTACAAACTGTCTCAAGACATACACGCAGTTTCTAATTGTAACAGTTAACGTAGTTCAAAAAATGGCTCTAAGCACTATGGGACTTAACATCTGAGGTCATCAGTCCCCTAGACTTAGAAATACTTAAACCTAAGGACATCACACACATCCATGCCCGAGGCAGGATTCGAACCTGCGACCGTAGCAGCAGCGCGGTTCCGGACTGAAGCGCCTAGAAGCACTCGGCCACATAGGCCTGCTTTAACGTAGTTGCAGCTTTACTGTATGATTAAATGATGATGGTGTCCTCTTGGGTAAAATATTCCGGAGGTAAAATAGTCCCCCATTCGGATCTCCGGGCGGGGACCACTCAAGAGGATGTCGTTATCAGGAGAAAGAAAACTGGCGTTCTACGGATCGGAGCGTGGAATGTCAGATCCCTTAATCGGGCAGGTAGGTTAGAAAATTTAAAAAGGGAAATGGATAGGATAAAGTTAGATATAGTGGGAATTAGTGAAGTTCGGTGGCAGGAGGAACAAGACTTCTGGTCAGGTGACTACAGGGTTATAAACACAGCACAACTTGACCAGAAGAAGGGATCGGTTGGTAGGACATGTTCTGAGGCATCAAGGGATCACCAATTTAGTATTGGAGGGCAGCGTGGAGGGTAAAAATCGTAGGGGGAGACCAAGAGATGAGTACACTAGGCAGATTCAGAAGGATGCAGGTTGCAGTAGGTACTGGGAGATGAAGAAGCTTGCACAGGATAGAGTAGCATGGAGAGCTGCATCAAACCAGTCTCAGGACTGAAGACCATAACAACAACAACAACATGCTTCTTCTGCTGGAAGCTCTTTGCTTTCTGTGCTTTGGGACGAGGTAGTAAGGACCAACGTACGCGGTCTTTCCGCAGAGGCAACACTGTTTCCCGTCATATCACCAAAGTCAAACGCTGTCGGTCTTTGTTGGCACTTGGAAGGGTGGCCGTCCGAGTCTGGCGAGCGCTGTTGGCATCTGGGGTGCATCCATCTCTTGCGAATCCCGTTGAGGAGCTACTCAACTGAGTAGTAGCGGCTCCGGTCATGGGAGCATATGGCCCGAAGAGTGCTATGCTGACCACACGCAGTCCAAATCCGCATCCGGAATTGGCTGCGGATAACACGGTGGTCGGTCGGTACCGTTGGGCCTCCAGAGGTCTGTTCGGACAGAGTTTAGCATGGACCATCACACGGTAAAAATATCTGGTAATCATGGGCTCCGAATTGCATACCTCAAGAGCTATGAACAGTTGTTCATCGTCGCTAATGTGAAAACACCTCTTCTCCTAAATAAGCGCTCATAGCGATTAAGGTATGTACTTTACACGCCATGTCTCCTAGACATTTTGGTTCATACTACCTCCTCCCAAATATTGAAAGCAAAGAGATTGCAGCAGAAGAGATTCATTTCACAGTATAGAAGTGTTTTTACCTCACAACCCTTTCAGTAGCAACAACATGAAAAAGTATTATTTTCAAATTTTTCACGAAATTAATTAGCCCCCTTCGTATCACTCGCAGGCAGCACCTCACACTCCAACCGCGTGTGCATGCCGCCAGCGGCTCCCGGCCCAACCCGCGACACAGGGACTTCCTTGCTGCTCCACGCCAACTGACCAACTGTACTGGTTGTCCGTCCGCGACTGCTGCTCCGTTGCGATTGCACTGCTGGTGTGCCTCCCACTCACTGACCACCCGAAACACGACTACCCGGACAGTGCGCTTATCGATACGCGCTGCTGCTGCCACTCACGGGCAAGTAAGGCAGGAAGTTAGTGACACCAGTAACTACAACAAGAAAACGAGGCGGCACTACCATAATAAAAGATGGGATGAACACAAGCCAGGCACTGTTCAGCTGGAAAGATAATCTGTCTGTTGTTTTATCGTTCCTACTGGAATTAGTGCTCCAGGAAAAGAAAACAGGTCCATTTTTTCGGGAAATATACGATGCGCAAATTCATTTCCATTAATATCCGTTTTGCAATATACACTAGCTTTGTAGCTAGCGATGAACTCAAAGTGAATGTATTTGGTTATGTGTAGTCAGCATTATTGTTCTTCAAAAAATTTAGTCGGTCATACGTATTCACAGCAGCTTGATCTTATTCATTTCTAGCAACAACAGCAGGATTAACGTGTGTTGTCGGTGTAAGTTTCTGTTACTGCGGTAACGTCGGCTGTCATATTAGGGATACCAATTACAGACTGGTAAAAGCTTTAGGCATTTTATCCTTTCATATAAAAAGGAACCACTTGTCTTGTTTGGCATTGTAGTATTCACAAAATATGGTCCTTTTATTCAAAGTTACTCCGAATATCTTAAAATACATATAACATTTAGGAGATACTATTTTGTGAAGCATTGCATTCGCAGCTGCAGGTATTAGGAAAGGGGCCTTTTGCCAGATCAGTGTTATTTCTCCATTATGATAAAGCACTCCGTCTTCAGGCCACAAGTGGCCCATCGGGACCATCCCACCACCGTGTCATCCTCAGCTGAGGATGCGGATAGCAGGGGCGTGTTGTCAGCACACGGCTCTCCCGGTCGTTATGATGGTTTCCTTTGACCGGAGCCGCTACCATTCGCTCGAGTAGCTCCTCAATTGGCATCACGAGGCTGAGTGCACCCCGAGAAATGGCAACAGCGCATGGCGGCTTGATGGTTACCCATCCAAGTGCCGGCCACGCCCGAAAGCGCTTAACTTCCATTAGGATAAGAGGTCCTTTTCAGTAGACTGACACGATTGTTTCTTAATAATAGTAGTGTCTTCTGCTGGATTCAAAGAGAAGTAAATTACTACAACATACAAAAGAACGAAAACAGATTTTTAGACATAGTCGACTGTTTTTGCCTGTGTTGGTGTTGTTCTGGTCTTCAGTCCTGAGACTGGTTTGATGCAGCTCTCCATGCTACTCTATCCTGTGCAAGCTTCTTCATCTCCCAGTACTTACTGCAACCTACATCCTTCTGAATCTGCTTAGTTTATTCATCTCTTGGTCTCCCTCTAGGATTTTTACCCTCCATGCTGCCCTCCGATGCTAAATTTGTGATCCCTTGTTGCCTCAGAACATGGCCTACCAACCGGTCCCTTCATCTTGTCAAGTTGTGCCACAAACTCCTCTTCTCCCCAATTCTATTAAAAACCTCCTCGTTAGTTGTGTGATCTACCCATCTAATCTTCAGCATTCTTCTGTAACACCACATTTCGAAAGCTTCTATTCTCTTCCTGTCCAAACTATTTATCGTCCACGTTTCACTTCCATACATGGCTATATTCCATACAAATACTTTCAGAAACGACTTCCTGACACTTAAATCTGTACTCGATGTTAAAAAATTTCTTTTCTTCAGAATCGCTTCCCTTGCCATTGCCAGTCTATTTTTTACATCCTCTCTACTTCGACCATCATCAGTTATTTTGCTCCCCAAATAGTAAAACTATTTTACTACTTTAAGTATCTCATTTCCTAATCTAATTCCCTCAGCATCACCTGAGTTAATTCGACTACATTCCATTATCCTCGTTTTGCTTTTGTTGATGTTCATCTTATATCCTCCTTTCAAGACACTGTCCATTCCGTTCAACTGCTCTTCCAAGTCCTTTGCTGTCTCTGACAGAATTACAATGTCATCGGCGAACCTCAAAGTTTTTATTTCTTCTCCATGGATTTTAATACTTACTCCGAACTTTTTTCTTTTGTTTCCTTTACTGCTTGCTCAATATACAGATTGAATAACATCGAGGAGAGGCTACAACCCTGTCTCACTCCCTTCCCAACCACTGCTTCCCTTTCATGTCCCTCGACTCTTATAACTGCCATCTGGTTTCTGTACAAATTGTAAATAGCCTTTCGTTCCCTGTATTCTACCCCTACCACCTTCAGAACGTGAAAGAAAGAATTCCAGTGAGCATTGTCAAAAGCTTTCTCTAAGTCTACAAATGCTAAAAAAGCAGGTTTGCCTTTCCTTAATCTTTCTTCTAAGATAAGTCGTAAGGCCAGTATTGCCTCGCGTGTTGCAACATTGCTACGGAATCCAAACTGATCTTCCCCAAGGTTGGCTTCTACCAGTTTTTCCATTCGTCTGTAAAGAGTTCGTGTTAGTAATTTGCAGCCGTGATTTCTTAAACCGCTAGTTCTGTAATTTTCACACATGTCAACACGTGCTTTCTTTGGGGTTGGAATTATTATATTCTTCTTGAAGTCTGAGGGTATTTCGCCTGTCTCATACATCTTGCTCACCAGATGATAGAGTTTTGTCAGGGCTGGCTCTCCCAAGGCTATCAGTAGTCTGATGGAATGTTGTCTACTCCCGGGGCCTTGTTTCGACTTATATCTTTTAGTGCTCTGTCAAATTCCTTCCCGTTTGGAAGTTATTTACAGCGTACATGCCTCTCGTACTGTATTGGTACATTTACACTGCTTTTATTATGATGTTTGACCGAATTGGCTACACCTGTACAGGCACATTCCGAGATAAAACTTGTGTGAACATTTTTAGATTCATCAACATCCAATTAGAACATGACACTGTTCATATTAGTTACTCCCCAAATAGCATTTTGCCTGTATTGAAAATTTTACTTCTCCGACAAGAGGTCCCTTATCGCTTTCCTTCTCACATTCGGTGATGCGGTAGTTTATACCGCGTATTTTATAGAAAGTCACGGGGAGGTGTGTCGCCTACTGCGCTAGCCGGAACGCACTGTAGCCGGGAGGCCGGTGAGTCCCCCGCGCCAGGGGGCGGTCGCTGCGGCTGTCAGGGCCGCCACCTGCCGACAGATTGTCGCCCGACAAGCATTTGTCGCGCCGGCATAAAGCCGGGAGGAGGAGCGCCGCGGCCGCGGGGATGGATGGACTGTGGCGCGGCGCTGGCACATGGCGGCCCTGCTCGCTCGTTTGTCTCGACAAATTCAGCGGGCGGGACCGGCCAGGCGGGCAGCAGCCAGCAGTTAGGCTGCGTTACGACCCTGCAGCCGGGGGCCCGCAGGCGCCAGATGGCGGGCCGGCGCCGCCCCCTGCAATTAGCCAGCCTGCGGCCGCGCAGCCCCTGGAAGCGCGTCGCCGCCCACCTTTGCGGTACCTTGGCTGCCCGTAGCAGCTTTACTTGCACCTCCTCAACTGACAATGTCGGCGATTTCTGTATAGAGTCTTGGTCGGAGTCCGTCAAACTTTTTTGCTTAAGAGCCAATATTCAGAGTCTATGGCGGGGTAGAAGTGGAGGTTTTGGATTAAAGTTGCTACTCAAAGAGAAATTCAGTTTTCACCGAACCACGGTTACTGATAGAAGCTTACCATTTACACATTTTGAATCCACATAATACGAGGATCGGAACATACCGGGTGATCAAAAAGTCAGTATAAATTTGAAAGCTTAATAAACCACGGAATAATGTAGATTGAGAGGTAAAAATTGACACACATGCTTGGGATGACATGGGGTTTTACTAGAACAAAAATAAAATATTGCTAGACGCGTGAAAGATCTCATGCGCACGTCGTTTGCTGATGATCGTGTACTCAGCCGCCAATTTCGTCATGCTTGGCCTCCCAGGTCCCCAGACCTCAGTCCGTGCGATTATTGGCTTTGGGGTTACCTGAAGTCGCAAGTGTATCGTGATCGACCGACATCTCTAGGGATGCTGAAAGACAACATCCGACGCCAATGCCTCACCATGTCTCCGGACATGCTTTACAGTGCTATTCACAACATTATTCCTCGACTACAGCTATTGTTGAGGAATGATGGTGGACATATTGAGCATTTCCTGTAAAGAATATCATCTTTGCTTTGTCTTACTTTGTTATGCTCATTATTGCTATTCTGATCAGATGAAGCGCCATCTGTCTAACATTTTTTTAACGTTTGTATTTTTTAGGTCCAAATAAAATCCTATGCCATTCCAAGCATGTGTGTCAATTTGTACCTCTCTATCTACATTATTCACTGATTTATTCAGTTTTCGAATTTTTACTGACTTTTTGATCACCCTGTAAATACCGGCAACTATTTATTCACAACCGATGCAAAAGAGGTACATGTCTGCACCAGTTACTGTCTTTCAAAGTAGTCACCAGCGTTGTGTAGAACCCCTAGAAAGCGTAGTATACCGTTAGCAGAGTCTGTTCTGTTGAGGGTGCGAATGTAGCGGTCTAAAGTTACGGCGATTCTTGTGTACGACTATGATGGTGTTATCTTAATCCAATCTGCTGCTGATGTGGTAAATAGGTACTATCTGAAAATTCAAGCCGGCCTGAGTGACCGAGCGGTTCTACGAGTTTCAGTCTGGAACCACGTGACCGCTAATGTCGCAGGTTCGAATCCTGCCACGCAGATGGATGTCTGTGATGTCCTTAGGTTAGTTAGGTTTAAGTAGTTCTAAGTCCTAGGGGACTGATGACCTCAGAAGTTAAGTCCCACAGTGCTCAGAGCCATTTGAACCATTTTTTTGTTATCATAAAGCATTACGTTCCTCCAAGGGAGACCGTCAGTGCACAGCATTACTGTTCGTTTTTGGAGCATCACCTGCGACCAGTTTTGATAAAAAAGGGGTGACACTTTCTGCCCAACCCACCCATCACTTTGCACGACAATGCGCAGGCGCATACAGCGCACGCTGTGGCTACTCTGTTCGGTCGATGGGACTGGGATGTACTGTACCATCCACCATACTCCCCGGACGTAAGTCCTTGTGACTTTGATTTGGTTCCGAAGATGAACGAACCACTTCGTGGCATTCGCTTCCTAACCGTTCCAGAGATTCGACAGGCAGTAGACCGCTCCATTAGCACAACCTACAGAACAAGCTCTGTTAAGGTATACTACATCTTCCACAACGCTGGTAACGGGTTCTACACAACGCTGGTGACTAGTTTGAAGGACAGTAACAGGTGCAAACATGTAATTCTTTTGTATCGGTTGTGAATAATTAGTTGCCACTATTTAAGTTCCAAACACTCGTATAAGTATCACACCAAATATTTTTAAGTGAAAAAATAATGCATAGGAACTACATGCATTTATCTGAGGGCTTACGAGTGACCAATTTTCCGTACCTAAGCAGTTACTGTGGCCAGTGCCATCTCAACAGGATCCCATGTTTGTTTTTCTGATTTCCGGACAGATATCGTAGTCGTCTTCATGCCCCACTGTCTGATCGAATGCCAAGCTGCTGCCACAGCAGGCCGTTTCAAGTCGGCGTTTTGTATAGGGTAAAAATAGAGCAGAACATAACAGAACAGAGCGGTAAAGAAAAATATAAATGATTTATCTTACACCGCTGGCCGGTGTAAGATGTTAAGTCCCATAGTGCTCAGAGCCATTTGAACCATTTTTTTATCTTACACCAGACGACTCAGAAACCGTAACGGAATTTTCTGAAAAGTAACGGAACAAGTTTCCTTTGTCAATCCCACCGACAACAATGGCAATGTACATTAGAACTAGTCTGACCACTTTTCAGCAGGCAGCAGTGCTATAAATGATAAAAAATAAAGAATGACACTTTTCCCGTCCCTGCCACTTCACCAAAGCTTCCCCTGTCGATCATAATATTATTTACTAACCTCCGTAACTTAGCATGTTGTATTAACTAATAACACTAATTGCAATATGAGACATGATCACAAAATAATGTTTACTAAATGTTTTGAATGAAATTATTTTTTTACTTACTGCAGTGTATTACATCAGCCTTAATTTGATAGGATATTACCTACTATAACCATGTACCATATTTGAAGATGACCATCTCTACAAACTGCATTCACGAATCCTATGTTGCTTCCGTATGACATCCATACCACTGCAGCCGATCGGGGCTAGCTGCGCACGCTCGTTACTTCTCAACATTGGAGGTCAAATCATAAAATATTCCTCCGCCTCACTTCCATTAACCGTGCAGTGGCTGCGCCATATACCATTCTGCCCCTGAAGTATAAGGCCAACTTTACTTAGCTCACGGCCGAATTAACCAACGTCGATTAAAATTAATCACATTTTAAACTGTTACTGCCTCTAAGTATTTTTGTTTGTTACTGACCAAGAAAAATACATTCTTAAGAAGTTATTGACGTTAGCTTACCTTTTTGTCTTCCGCTGTTAGTTCCTTGATTCATATAAGAACAACGCGCCGCATGAATAGTTTGACGACAACTGGACGTCGCACAATTCACGGTGGCCGGTCTGTGGTAGGTGTTTTAAAAATTGTTTCATTATTTTTCAAAAAACTTGAACATAAAGTATTTACTAACTAATTATCATTATTATATGTTTTAACATTCTGTAACTATAGTTCATAAATTTTGTAAATTAAATTATTAAATTTAGTTCCCTACACTAAAAATCATCATTACTGTAGAACCGGTGGGAGGCTATGAAATTTTATTACTAACTGAGATAAAAAAGCTGACAGTAGGCACAAGGGGTTGACCACCCCTGATCTAGACGCTCACACTGTTAATAAAATAATAATATCCTGTCGACGGCACATTTAAGCAGAGCTGAAAGAATACTCTGTTAAAAGTTAAGGGAGTATCAAGCAAGGTACGGGATAAAGCAGATCATATGAGGAACAAGTCGAAACTTATAGCAAATCTTAAAAGTTAGGAAAATTAAAAGCCCGAAATACTTGGTAAAATTTGTAGATGTTATAAAAGCATACGGCTCTATTGATATAAATTCATTACTCAACATTTTAACACGTTTGTACTAGATAACAAAACAATAGAAATAATTTAAGTAACTTGAACCAACAACAAAAATTAAATTGTATGGGAGAACTAACAGAAAATTCTGAATTAATATTAGAAGTAACAGAAATAGCTGGGTTGCAGTCTCTACTTTTTAGTTGTCAATTGGAAAAAGTGATTAGAGAATGGAGAAAGACCATAAATTCTGAGGGCATACAAATAGGAAGAAAGCCAAGTAAGATCGCAGTAGATTGTCTAGCATTTGATGACGTGGCACATATCGCAGACTCACTTAAAAAAGTACAGGAAGAAGTCATAGATCTACACGTCAAGCAGAGAAAGTCAGGTTACAGATATAATTTGAAAAAAAAAAGTACAGTTCATAACGAACATCAGTAACGCACCTCAAAATATTAGAATAAATAACAACACAGTGTATAAAGTGAACTGTTTTAAATATCTAAGGGAATGGATGTCAAACAACGTGAATGAAAATACAGGAACAGAGGGGGCCTTTCGAGTAACAAGAAACATCCAAACTAAAAATCTTTATCACGGAACACAAAACTGAATGTGTTATACTGGTAAGACGATATGTATTCTATGCAGCAGAAACTCTTAAAATGACTACAAAGCGAGAGCATAAAAAATGAGAAAAAACTGAAAGAATAATACTAAGACTCAAAAGCAGCAGTGACTCAGTATAGGTCTAATACTGAACTATATCTCATAGTTGAAAAGGTACAGGGATAATGAGAAACAGGAGAATAAAATTCTATGGACACATCGGCGGGATGAATAGGCCTAATGACAGCATCACTAAAAATTTTTTTGACTTACCGAACAATTACAGATCCAAAGACACAAGGCTGAGAGAGGTAGAGGAGATTTCGTAAACGCAGGAGACGGCTTGGACATTTTCTAAAAACCAATAGAAGAGACAAGCTTTCAGGACAGAAAATAATCAAGAACTCAAGAAAACCGACACAAGAGAAGGAACAACATTCTAGAAGACTGATAGCAGTGAGGATCCAAGAAAACTACAGACGAAAACAAAGAAACAGAAACATTGTTTATTTATGGCATTTTCCAAAAAGGTGATTCGAAAAAAATGCATGTGTAACACTACATTCGACAATGTTGACTGGATTATGCTCTTCCGAATTCTCAAGGCTGCAGTGGGTAAAATACAGGGTACGAAAACTTATCTACAAGAAACCTTCCAGCACCTGATTGAACGTATGGATGCGAGAGTGGAAGCTGTTATCAAGGCTTAAGGTGGGCAACACCATATTGAATTCCAGTGTTCCCGCTGGAGGGTACCACGAACTTGTAAGTCATTTTCAACCAGGTGTTCGGATACTTTTGATCACGTAGTGTAGTTTCTATAGTTTTACTCAAGAAGGTTTCGAGGAAATGTTAGTCCTTCATTCCATTTAAGTTTCCCAATCATTTCTGTTCCAATTTCGAAAGGGCTATACCGACATGTTGCGATCTTAGCAGCGCTCCTCTGAATTCGTTAGACGTGTGATGTCTACTGGATAAGGATTCCAAGCACTGGGACGATACTCTAGAATCGGTCGTACTAGCCTTTTGTATTTGCATCTGGTTTCATTTACAAATGCACTGTACTTTCCCAGAACCTCTCCAGCAAACACATTCACCTTCCCTAATACTGGTTTTACGTGATCGTTCAGTTTTATGTCCCATTTTAGTATTACTCCTAAACACTTATTCGATGTGACTTCGTTAATATTTGAATCACTGATCTTATAATAGGCTACTATAGAGTTCTTTCTTCTTATTTAGGCATTGTCTTGCATTTATTACACAAATCGGAAATGTTGTTACATCTTTTTCCGTTTGACTATGATCATCGAACGGCGATAAGTTCCTAAAGAGAACAACATTGTCAGTGAACTATTTCATAGTGCTGCTGTCACATAGTTTGTATATTCACTACTACATTCACATTCCGCCAGCAATCTTATGGTGTGTGGTGGAGGAAATGTGTGTACTGCTCCACTGTCACACCTTTCGTCTTCCAGATGGTGCGCCAGAACAGCGATTGTTGATAACCTTCCTTGTGAACTCGTATGTCTCTTGATATTTTCGAAAGAAATACGTAGAATGAAGCAACATACTGGTTGGTAACATAGCCGTGACACAAAATCACGAAGGAAGCATGCTATGATATTGAAAAATACATGTAGTCTTCAGAATGCTGAATATGAGAAAAGTCATTGTCTGAATGCAAATAACTTTATTAACATAGTATTACGCGTTTCCGCGTTCGCTATCATCAGATATCCTGGAACTGTAAGCAACCAGTAGACGTAGTAACTACATGCACCAGTTGACGTAACAACTACATGTTGTAAAGGTAACAGTCATGAGCAGACTACTCATACCTGTTACCTTTACAATATGTAACTATTATGTCAATAGGTCAATGTAACTACTAAGTCTACTGGTTGCCTACAGTCCCAGGACATCTGATGATGGCAAATGCCTAAACGCGTAATACAAGATTAATGAAGTCATTTTTCATTCAGTCGGTATTCAACAGTCAGCAGACTCCATATATATTCCCTAGTTCTTCTAGGTAAGAATGCTCACGACATTACACTGTAACGGTAAACAATCCTGTAACGCACAGCACCTCTTTTGTACCATCTGCCACTGGAATTGGATGAACATCTTGTCGTTTTCGCTCTTGTTAAATCGACTTGTGTCTAAAACGCGTTGCTCTTCTTTGAATTGCCTCTATTTCCCGCATCAATCCTTCCTACTATGAGTCCTTTAATGATGAGCAATAATCAAGTAACAGTCGAATAGTGGTCTTGTAAGTTACTTACTTTGCAGGTGAACTACATTTCTTGAGGATTCTTCCACTGATTGTCTGCTGCGTCTTTCGTGCAGGTAATGTGGTCGATCCACTCTAAATCGCTCCGTACTCACATGCCGATGTATATTGTGGATGTGACTCCTTGCAGTGCTTGTTGGGCAATCGTGGAGTCATACTATAAAGGGTCGTTCTACTGATTTACGTGTAATATGTTTCAATTGTTTTCACGAGGATCAATTATCAATCCCTGCACCAAGCAGGTCTTCTTGCAGGTCGCTACAACTTTCCAACATTGTTACTTCTCCGGTGCACATTTGTGTATTGAGGAAGTCAAAGGTACAGTTCTTTCTTTGGGCCACATACGAAGTTACTTTGACGAGTTCGTTTAGGGTATTTCGTGCCTGTTGGCACGACTGGGGCGAACGCCGTGTCCCTGCGGCGCACTCTAGTGTGCGACTGCTGTTCCCCCGACTCGGAAGCTCCGCCGCCTGCATACATATGCTAAACTGCCCGGCACGTCCTCGTTTCCAGCTCACTGGGCCGAATGCGGCAAGGACAGCGGGGAGATTCCGGTACGACTCCAGTGGAGCACACTTGTTGTTTCACTCTGGAAATATCGACATAAAAACCTACGCGAATATTTAAGCCGGTTTCAGCACAGGTTGGAGGAATAGTAGATCGAGTCTAACAGGACGCACGAGTCTTACAAATCAGTCTCCAGTGTCTACAAACCCTTTTAATATACAACCGGTGATTACAGATTTACAAAGTTAACTTCGACAGTAATCGACACCATGAACGTTCAAAATCTGTCCCGCTAGCTGAACTCCAGATTAGGCAAAAGGGAACTCGGAAGAATCAAAAGGTTCAAATGGCTCTACGCACTATGAGACTTAACATCTGAGATCATCAGTCCTCCAGACTTAGAACTACTTAAACCTAACTAACCTGAGGACATTACACACATCTATCCCCAAGGCAGGATTCGAACCTGTGACCGTAGCAGCATTGCGGTTCCGGACTGAAGCGCCTAGAACCGCTCGGCCACAGCGGCCGGCGTGAACTCGGAAGACCTAATTATAATACTGTCAAACAATCAGCTCTGTTTCTTTTAGCGTTCCAGTGAAAACATGAGCATTTATCTTCTGTATTTAATCTTGGAAACAAACAAAAATATTACTCACCAGAACAAAACTACCATCACGTTATGGATGAAGGATCTCCACAAATGAAGGGGTAATGAAGAATCTCATGTCATATATTTTGTATCCGAAAAATATGCAAAAAGCAGGCATAAGACATTCTAAGTAACATAAGGGTACAAATTAGGAAGCTGTGCAGTAACAAGGGACTCCTGTCATACGAAATTATGGGAGCATTTTATGAAACCGTATTGTCTAATTTGTCTCTTCCAAGTTTCAATTTATCTCCTTAAATTCAACATTGAGAGATTCTGACACCGCCACTACCATTCTGCTGTGAATACGTGGCTCCAAATGGGATCTCAGTCACGTATCTTCATCTATCCTAGCAGGAAAACACCACGGTATATTGCAGCAAAGTAGTGTTATCGGGAAAAGAACGACCAACGAAAGTAAAATTCTCTTAGTAACAATCTTTTAACCCTGCACGTACACCTACGTAATTAACTACTAAAGGGTCAAATAAAGATATAGAAAACGTTTCAGTTTCTTAATCTCACGAACGACCACCACTTGTCGAATAAAGTCTACTCAACAGTGAAGTTTTATTTAAAGATATCACAATCCTTGTGACAACGTTTCTTGTTAAGGTTCTGTATGTAATGAATGTTTTGTGTCGTATAATAAACCAGCATGATGCTTCTTTCATCACTTTCGAGTACGTGTAAATGAAGCAGATAGTAGCTGGATGCACGGTTTATGTCCAGAGATGAATAAATTTAAAAAGAATACTACATGGTAATATATACTATCTGATCAAAACTGTTTGGATACTGCTATGAGATACGGAATTGACCACCAGATCTCACGAAAGGTAGACCCACAAGTATAAAATATAGCGGGGAGTATTATATTGTCAGCGGGGCAACAGTAACAGCAGAATGGATCAATCAGGAGAGGTCAGTAACTTCGAACGTGGACTAGTCATTAGATCTCACACTCGTAAAAAATCTGTCAGCGGAGTTTCAGCCCTTCTAAATCTGTCCAGATCTACTGTTGATGGTGTGATTGTGAAGTGGAAACGTGAAGGAACTACCACAGCAAGACCAGGTAAACTTCGTGAACTGGCGGACAGGAATCGGAAAGCACTGCCGACGGTAGTTGCAAAAACTCGCGTATCATCAGTGGAAGAAATAAATCCGGAGTTCTAACCAGCCACGTTAGTAGCGCAATAACCGTGCATGAGTCATTAAAAAGAATTAAGTAAAATGGACAAGCAGCACCGCACAAGCGACATATTTCTATAGTCAATGATAAGCGACGCTTGGGGTGTTGTAGATAATGAAACGTCCCCTTTGAATGAAAAGAAAGACTGTGCTCGTAAAACTCTTACGTTATTTGATTTTCAAACAGCTAAGCAAAACTGAACGTACTCAGACAATTCTCCCTTTACTTATTGTGATCCTCACTAAACTGACACACAATATTTTTAGCGGAACGCAATCTGACCTTCAAGAATCCCTATGAAAAAATGGCCCTGACTAACATTGACCTATACCTCTCATGAATCATTTACCTCACAAAAATCTTCGTTACTCGAACTACTGCAATACAGCGAGCACCAATACTGCCAGCTAAATAAAAGATTCTAACTACTGAAGGCACTAACTACTGATAGGCGTAGTTAGCAAATGTAAGATTTTGATAGAGAACAAACAATGCATTTACCTTAATAGTGTTCAAAAGCCATAAAATATATATATATATATATATATATATATATATATATATATATATATATATATATATATATATATATATATCTCGGTTCATGACATCCAGTCTTACAAATTTCCTTTTTATGACGGACACACGTCCAGATCGTCCGCTCATAGTAACCTCACAAAACTCTGGCATCTCTCTCCCCACATCCACCACTGCCAGCGGCTCAGGTCAAAAATCAAATGTTCAAATGTGTGTGAAATCTTATGGGACTTAACTGCTAAGTTCGTCAGTCCCTAAGCTTACACACTACTTAACCTAAATCATCCTAAGGACAAACACGCACGCCCATGCCCGAGAGAGGACTCGAACCTCCGCCATGGCCACGGCTCAGATCCAACTGCCCAACACTACACAAGCGAATATTCCAACAACGAGTCCAACCAGCTACAGACTGCACGCAGCGCAGTCAGCGATTTTTATACAGAGCACTACGTGGTGTTACCAATATCAAAACCTAAACAGTCTACTTACAATAGTGACGCCACTGTATTAATCACGTTATATGTTGTGACAATTCCATTTGGTTTCGGTTTGTTGAATGCCCGGAGGACTTTGCATGCCACCATACACTGAGGTGACTAAACTCATGGGACAGCGATATGCACATATACAGATAGAGGTAGTATTGCTTATACAAGATATAAAAGCGCGGTGCATTGTCTGAACTGTCATTTTTACTCAGTTGATTCATGTGAAAATGGGACATTCCATTTTGGAAATCGTTAGAGAATTCCGTATCCCGAGATCCACAGTGTCAACAGAGCCAGGAGTGCGCCGAAAATAATAAATTTCAGGCATTACCTCTCACTGCGGACAAGGCAGTGTCCGATGGCCTTCACTTAACGACCGAGAGCAGCGGCGTTTACGTAGAGTTGTCAGTGCTAACAGACAAGCAGCACTTCGTGAAATAAACGCAGAAATCAATGTGGGACATACGACGAACGTATTCGTTAGGACAGTCGACAAAATTTGACGTTAATGGGCTATGGCACCACACCACCGACGCGAGTGCCGTTGCTAATAGCATGACATCCCACACAGGACCCCTCCTGTGCTCGTGATATCGGATGGATCCTAGACGACTGGAAAACCGTGGGTTGGCCAGAGGAGACCCGATTTCAGTTGGTAAGAGCTGATGGTAGGTTATTCTTTGACATTGTCAATGGGGTGGGGGAATATGCAATTTGTTAATTTGAAACATGTGTGGATTAATATCATTCGTCAAAATCGCAGTTTTTTTAAAACTGATTACCGGTTTCGGCTCTTTAACGAACCCTCTTCAGATCGATCTAAAATGTTATTCAATGCTTGACACTCATTACACATTGTCGTATTTCTTAGAGCTAAGTCACCTGAGTTACATAAAAATCTTAAAGTGGAAACCTTAGTTGCCAGTTTACATAACCAACTAGGATCTTCAATTTAGGATTCTTTATTTAACTATATCGACTTTTATCTGAAAAATACAACGATGTGCAATGAGTGTCACGCACTGAATAACGTTTTAGATTGATCTGAAGGTGGATCGGTAATGAGACGAAACCGGTAATCAGTAAAGATGATAATTAATTGAGACCCTCAGCTGTCGACAAGTGTTGTTGGTACACCTCGATGGGGACAGCTGAAAATGTGTGCCCCGACCGGGACTCGAACCCGGGATCTCCTGCTTACATGGCAGACACCCTATCCATCTTTTATATATACAGGTCCGATGACACTTTAGGTTCTTCGTTGATCCGTTCACTCAGATTTTGTTACAGAGGGTGGCTGACCCTCTGACGGAACACGCTGAGCTACCTTGCCGGCATCCATCTGAGCCACCGAGGACACACATGAATAGCGCGACTGCAGGGACTTATCCCTTGCACGCTTCCCGTGAGACCCATATTCCCAACTGTCCACAATCTACAGACGTAATACTCCTAATAGATATTTGCCCATCCACCCATTACTCGCGCACACTAAGGTGACGATTCCCTTAAGAGTTCGGGCAACCCGTGCGCTTCCACACAGACGAAGGTCAATGGACGGTAGCCATTTAACCATATATGAAGGTAGTAACTGTTCTCGAGACAACAGATACCATTGATACAACACCTGTCGGCAGCCGAGGGTTTCAAATAATTATCATTTATTCTAGAGAAGCTGCACGCTCATCAATGGTATCCGTTCTTTCGAGAACAGTTACTATCTTCTTAATCAGTAAAGAGTATTTGTGATCTTGACGAAGGATTTTCATCCACACGTGCTGACGGTAAGGATTGAGTGTGGTGCGTACAACAGAGGCCATGGTCCCAAGTTGTCAATAAGGAACTGTGAAATCTGATGGTGGCTTCATAATGGTGTGAGCTGTGTTTACATGGAATGAACTGGATCCTCTGGTACAATTGAGCCGGTCATTGACCGGAAATGATTATGTCGGCTACTTGGAGACCATTTTCAGTTACTTATGGACTCCAAGTACCTAAAAATATCACCGAGCTACAGCTGTTCACGATTTGTTTTAAATACATTCTGGACAAATCGAATGAATGACCTCTCCACTCAGATCGGCCGACATGAACCCCATCGAACATTTATGGGACGTAATCGACAGGTCAGTTCTTGCACATAATCTTGCTCCGGCAATACTTTCGCAATTCTGAATGGCCATAGAGACAGTATGGCTCAGTATTTCTGCAGGGGACTTCCAAAGACTTGTTGAGTCCATGCCCCGTTGAGTTGCTGCATTAAGCTGGGCAAAAGGAGGTCCGACACGATATTAGGAGGTACGCCATGACTTTCGCCACTTCAGTATGATTGTGGTCTCCTTACTGTGCTGCAGAAGACTCTAACTTCAAAAGGATATGAACCCATTTTGCAGCAATCTGTAATGCATACACGATGATTGTATCAGCGTGGTGCTGCACCCTGCCGTAAAGCAACATATTTGGGGCAAAGATTTTGGACAACAACTTCCCTGAAATGAACTAGTTTGCCCAGAATCCAGATTTTAACCCAACGCAACAACTTTAGGATGAATTAGAACATCGACTTCGTTCCAGACCCAATCGTCCAACATCACTAGCTGCTCTGTGTTTGTCTGTTCTGGAAGAATGGGCTGCCATTCCTCCACAGGCATTAACAAACCTCGCTGAAAGTGCCCGCAGCACAGTGAAACCCGTGGTAAAGGTGAATATGGACACACATCACATTGATAGGTGTCCGGATATCTTTGACCAGATAGTCTACTTCGACTCGTTCCACTTTCCAGAAAGATTCTCCTTCTTGATGGGATCTACAGAATACAATGAATGAATGAATACAGAACTTCTGGGGAGGCTATTTCTCGACAAGCGTGTGACTGTGTCAAGACAGAGATGCGGTATAGGGCGACGCTCTCGCTGACGGTGTGTCCGAAGGTGGCGTACTTGCCGATGAGTTGGACGGCCACCCGGCCGCCCTTAATGTATTCCGGACGACGTCGGCGGCCTCTGGCGGAGCCCTAATCCAGCACTCTGCGCTCTGCGGATGTGTCTCGGTATTAGCCAAAGGCAGCTCATCCCTTTTGACAATTATGCGGCCATCTTGGCTCCGAGCCGGTAATGAAGGAAAGTGAGGAGACGGAAAAAGGAAAAAAAGGGGGCGGCAGAAATAAAAAAGAAAGGGGAAAAACTCGGTAATCAGGTGCTCCGGGCGGCAGGACTCTTTGCCTTGCAGGTACGTTCCGGAGGTGGCAGGCAAGGCGCACTTTAGAAGAGATTCTGCGACGACGGCGGAGCGGGAACTTTCTTTAAAAGTAAGTTGCTTGCAAAGGGAGGACTGAGGGAGCCCACCTCACGCTCTGAGGAATTTTGCGTCCTCGTTTCACTCCGTAATCTGATTGCCTACTCGGTCAGTTATTTGTCAGCGCACTGAACGTCTAATTTTTATAATTACTTTGGTTTAGGTAGCTGATGATTTTGTGCTTGTAACAAACATACCTAAAATAGTTATCTTCAACTTCTCCTTCATATTTTACTCTGTGTCTCAGGGTACCGGGTGTGTATATGTATATACAGGGTGGTCGGAAACTTGTAGAGGGGAGTGAGTACATCGTATTTTCAATAGGAACCCGTGTCCGGAAACGTCATCCAACGAGACTACAGAGACTCAAAGTTATAGGCGCCGGCGTCTGTAAATGTACGTATACAAGCGGTGATTCCGTGATGACGTTACAGACTTTCTAGGATGATGGAGAACGGTAAATGTATTAATTTGACGTAAGGATCCCTGTACCGGAAACGAAAGAGTCGAAAGTTTTAAACGAAAACCGTTCTGTACCTCTGACAGTTGAATACATGTACCGGTTCTTTTGTTGCAAAGAGTGCAGGGCTGGTAACTTTCAGTGGTGGTGGTGTGGATAAAAACGAGAAAAAATGTCCAATAAACGTGGGCTCTAAATTGCATACCTGAGGAGCTATGACCAGTCGTTCATCTTAGCTAATGTGAAACATATCTCCTCCACTGGACAAGTGTTCATAGCTGTTTAGGTATACACTTTGCAGCCCACGTTTATTGGACATTTTTTCTCGTTTTCGTCCACACTGCCACCATTGAAAGTTACCAACCCACACTCTTCGCAACACAAGAACCGGTACATGTATACAACTGTCAGAGGTATCAGAACGGCTTTTCTTTATAACTTTCGACTCGCTCGTTTCCGGTACAGGGATCCTTACTTCAGATTAATACATTTATCGTTCTCCATCATCCTAGAAAGTCTGTAACATCATCACAGAATCACCCCGTGTATACGTACATTTACAGACGCTCTCACCTATAACTTTGACGCTCTGTAGTCTCGCTGGATGACGTTTCCGGACATGGGTTCCTATTCAAAATACGATGTACTCACTCCCCTCTACAAGTCCTACAAGTCTGCAACGGGAATTCCAGACCACCCTGTATATATATATAGGTGTGGGTGGATGGGTGCGTGGGTGTGTATGTGTGTGCAAAGACTAGACTAAAAGTAGGAAGATGGTCGTGTGCCGTAATCATTCTTATGTAGGCCTACAGCGTGTAACATTGCGTAGTGCAAACGTTCAAACGTTTTCAAGATATTTTGAGACAAGTAATTTGGTACAGAACATTTTGGGTCGCAGATCTAGCGATCCTCTTTCACACTGACGATGGATCTCGTTGTCTGAACATTTACTTAGTGCTTCAACCGGATCTACTTATGATTGAAGTACTATCTTGGTGAATATGTTCGTAGCGTTTCTGTTTTGCATGTTGGTATTCCGGTTGTTATGGGTTCATTTATAGATTATAATTCTTATTTGTACTTCACTGTTGCTATTTGAGTTTACATATTGCCTTTCTGTCAGTTGGAGATAGTAGTAATCGGAGCTGTGGTCGGTAGAAAATGAAGTGTCAAATGGGGCAATCGGAACATTTGCGATGTACAGTTCTCCTTGAGTTTAGTAGAGGGATGACAGCGGCGGAGGTAGCCAGAAACTTTTGTGCCGTGTATGGGGATAACGTCATTGAACAGAGCACGCCAAGAAAATTGTTTTCTACTTTTACGGAGGATCGTTTTGACTTCACTGCCTGTCCACGTTCAGGGAGATCTTTTAGGTTTGGTGAAGATTGTTTAACCGCATTAATGTACAGTGATCTACATCCCTGTACTCGAGAATTGGCAAAACTAATGATCTGTGGTCATTCCGCCACCGTGGAAAGGTTTAGAAGTTGGACGGTACCGCATGCTGTAAGCCAAAATCACAAAAATCAGCGGGTGGTCATATGTGCATCTCTGTTCGCTCGTCGTCCATTGCCTCGTGACCATTCCCATCCTGTATCGCTACTGGTCACGAGAAACGGTGTCTTTATGTTAAGGGAAAGGAAGGCTGAGCCCAAACAAAGGAGCAATTCCCCGTACGAAGACGCGGGAGCATTCACAAAATATGTTATGTATCTGGCGGAACAGCGGCGGTGTGGTGTACTACGAATTGCTTCCCCGAGGTGTAATCATCAATGCTGACGTTTAATGCTAACAACTGACATGTCTTACAGACGCAGTTCAAGAACGACGGCCAGGAAGACTAGGTGAAGTGATACTCCACGATAACGCACGCCCGCGTTCAACCAGACTGACTAAAAATACTGGACAGGGGTTGGGTTGCGTAATTGCGCACCCATCTTATTCATCTGATCTTTCGCCCTCAGATTTTCATCTTTTTCGCTTTCTATTGAACAACTTCAAGAAACTTCCTTTCCGGCTGAAAATGAGCTCCGAACGTGCCTTGACGAGTTCTTCGCCTCAAAACCTCGTGATTTATACAGTCGTGAAATCGAAAGGTTACCGCGGCGTTGGCAAACTTTTGTAAATATTGAAGGAGAATATATTATCGGTGACTAAAGTCCCTGTTGTGGGTTTCTGTTGTGTATATGAAATTTATAGGAAAAAAAAAATAACCTACTAGTTGCATGTATGTATGTATCGAACTGGGGACAGAAACGACCGAGAGGCTTCGTACCTGCCGTAGCCCTCAGTGGTACTCAACCCCACAACAGGCTACAGCAGTCCACTCACCCCTCGGCCGCCCCAAACCGAACTCAGGCTTATAACCTATTAGTCAGAAAATATTGTTTCAGGATTGTTTTTTATTCATATTAACGAAACTTCTTTTTTTACTAGAAGGAATTTCTGAGATGATTTTTTTGCGGAATTCAATTTTTTTAATGTCTATTGTGAGTACTAGCAACTTCCCACAGAGATAAAATTATAAGAATTCTTCTGCTTATCGGTACTCTGTGTCGTTATTCTTTTCGTTTAGAGGAGACAAGGAATGTATCGTTTTCCATTTACATATTATGTGCAACTCAATGTACTTTTATATCTGGCACCTGTTCTAAACCTGAAAATAGTGTGAGAAACTGACCCAAAAACACATGGGCGTTAAATTTGTATGAATAGGCAAGAAATGATTTTAATTTTTCGCAAACAATATTTAAGACGTACACTCAACAACTTGTTACGAATGCTGTGCTGGTTCTTGTACCTGCCAGTTTTTCATTGTAATGAGAGTTACTATCATTTTGTAATAAACCATTTTCCCACTCGAAAAGTGTCAAATATTCGATTCTCCGTTGTTTGGTCAGTTTAATGAGGGGAGAGTCACGAACTTGTCTGCATTATCGAATAGGCGATAATTATGATTTAAAATAAATAACTCTAAGAATTGTGGAGTGCCAGTAAATTTGAATTAATAAATGAATTATCTTACATGGCAGGTCTACTTGCACAAAATTTAAATATTTACTTAACCCGTATAATTATCACGAGTTAAATCCTGATTATAAAGATAAACAACAAGTATCTAAAAATAAGTGTCTGTGTTATTTTAAAGAAAGTCTGTATGTAAATATGTTACTGTACCATCATTTACTTCTAAAACGCAATTCTAAGGATTTAATTTGCCCTCAACTGTTGTTTTCGTCTGACTTCTGCTGGCGCCCTCTGCTGCTTCGGTTCTCTCCAGTTCGCAACACTACTCAAAAATGTTCAAATCTGTGTGAAATCTTATGGGACTTAGCTGCTAAGGTGATCAGTCCCTAAGCTTACACACTACTTAACCTAAATTATCCTAAGGACCAACACCCATGCCGGAGAGAGGACTCGAACCTCCGCCGGACCAGCCGCACAGTCCATGACTGCAGCGCCTCAGACCGCAACACTACTCCTGTTGTGTAAATATAGTACGTTATTCTGGATGTACACCGTGTATCATAGTCAATAACGAAATCTGCCGCGACATAAAGTATATGGTAATAGCAGAGTAAACATGTGTCTGTAAAAGAGCGGTCCGTAAGATAACTGTTAATATATCGTTATGAGCTACTTCAGTATGAAGTATTGTCCGAATTAGTGTAAATATGTTGTAAATATAAAATTTTCGATTGAGTTCCCGTTGAACTGGGCTCAAATTTCACCCACGCCTCATAGTTGGGGTGTGATAGATGTATAATGGTTCACTGGCAAGTTTCGTTGGTGATACAAGATGACATCTAGAGTGGCAATACGATCTAAGACGGATATGTCGAGCGCCCCATAAATGTACTCTCACCAACAAAAAACTCTTCGCAGCCTCTGTATTCCAACCCAGGTCCTATCCAAGGTAGCGATCTATACTGACCACTCAGCTACGGTTATGGACTAACATGTAAACTCCTGTAGCAATATTTTTTAAGGCAGGATATGGGTCGAAATTGAGACCAATATTATGGGAAAACAATCGAAGTGCACATACCCCTAATGATCCCTACCACGTATTCTAGTAACCGTGCTTCATACCAGTTTCATTATTATTGTATGCTATCTTCATGGTGTCACAATTTGATTGGACAGCAGTGTACTTACAATACAATTACCTGGTGCTACCTACTGGTACCCATTGCAAATTCTCGTCGTTGAAGAAGTGAAACTTTGGAGATGACGGTAACACAGGAAGCACAAAAACGTAGCAACAAGTATTGTGCTCAAGATAAGATACCTGGTATCGTGTGGTGTGCTGGATATAATGGACCGCAGAGGCGGATCGGCGGGGACAGCCGACCGGAGGTCACGTGGCGGTGGTCTGGGATGACCCCGGGCGCTGTCCCGCGCAGATAGCGGGGCTGTCGCCGGCGCCTTTGTCCCGCCGCCCATTGTGGCCGCGGCTCTGAGCCGGCTGCCAGCCGTGATGGATGCGCCGGGATTACCATCAGAATGCGCGCCCGGCTTCCGCCTCATTTCCCTGGGCGCCCGCCGCCTCCGCCGCCGCCGCCGGCCAGTCCGGACGCCCAGCGCCGCGACGCCGCTGCGCGCCGGAAGGCAAACAGATACCAACAGCAGCAGCGCCGGGGGCGCCGCTACCTGCTGTCCGCGAGCGGCCGCTCCATCTCCGTAGGACGGCGCTCTCCCCCCGCAGCGTCCAACCTCGTCTACCAGGAGTAGTCATGAAGTTGTAATTATCAACTCGGAAAAAAAAGCAGCGACCGTGAAACTCGGCGTAAATTCTCTCTTCAATGTAACACAGCTTTCCCAACAGTGTATGACTTGGCGCAGACCTGCAGGGGCTGGATACAAAGTAGTGGTAACACTGCTGTAACGTCAAACCGGTGAGTCAGCGACACGTAACTTGTCACAACGAAGATGTATCAGACGATTTTATACAGCGAGCGGGCACAGTGACTGGATAGAAGCGTTTCGATCCGCTTAGTGATTTCACATGGGACTAGAATTATAGCGACCGATCTGCTTAGTGATTTTACATAGGACCAGAATTACAGCGTTCGATGCGCTTAGCGGTTTTACATAGGAGAACAATTATCTCAGATTCTCGGAAAGATATTTTGCAAAGCTCTCTGTAATAAAAAAAAAACTGAGTCAGGGAATCAACGATCAACTTGAACGGATGTCTTGTGACGTCCGCCCAGACCAAAGGCAACGAACTACCAAAAAAAACCAAAAACAAAAAAAATGGTCAGCGCGACAGACTGTCAATCCTAAGGGCCCGGGTTCGATTCCCGGCTGGGTCGGAGATTTTCTCCGCTCAGGAACTGGGTGTTGTGTTGTCCTAATCATCATCATTTCATCCCCATCGACGCGCAAGCCGCCGAAGTGGTGTCAAATCGAAAGACTTGCACCAGGCGAGCGGTCTACCCGACGGGAGGCCCTCGTCACACGCCTATCTATCGATGTTTATACAGATGCTCGAATCTCTACTAACTTTTGCCTGTCGTGGTTTGGCTGTTCTCTTTTGAACCGATAGCGCAAAAGTGTTTGCTTCCTTAGCATTATCTCTCTTGTAACAGCATTTTATAAAGTCTTCGAAAAATTAATATACGTCAGGATTGTCAATCACCTTAAAAAATTTGCACTAATTAGAAACAACAATTTGGTTTCAGATCAGGTATATCTACAACGGTTAGGATTTACTTAAGGCAGATTTAGTCACCGAGACATCAAGATGAGTTCACTGCAATGCCCCTCAAACCACTGTATCTCGGTTCTGGCTCGAGACTCGGAGATTTATACTGCTGAAAGATAATATCGCCGTCGGGGAAGATATGAAGCACGAAGGGATGCAGGTGTTTCGCCCATATCAACATGTCTTTGATTACTACCATAGGCCGCATGCAGGCGCAGGAGAATGCCTCCCATAGCATAATATGCTCCTACCAGCCTGCGGCCGTGGCGCGCTGCACATTTCGACTCACCGATCACCTTGATAACGGCGTTTGTGGAGAAGTCCAGCAACCTAGTGTAGAAAAACGTGATTCACGGGAAAAGCCGACACGTTTCCATTGATCCACGATCTAATCTCGACGGTCCAATGCTCACTGCAACCGTAACTGGCGATGTCGTCAGATCAACATGTGAACACGTAGGGATGGTCTGCTGCGCAACCGTGTGCTCTGGAACATTTCTGTGTGCACCGGCAATTTGCTCTTTCGGCAGAGATGCCACAGATCACTATATGTCCCACTTTACAAAGCAGACCAGCCTCCGAACCCTACGTTCTGTGAAGAGTAGTGGACGTTGAACCATTTGGCGCCTACTGGTATTTTCACTGCCCCTCTATTTCTTTCCGTAGATGCTTACGACAGAAGCATGCAAACATTTTCGAGATACTCGTTCACAGACTCTGCGTAATAATAGCCTGCCCTTTGTCATCATCAATTTTTTTGCAGCCCATGTATTATCGAGGGTGATCCCCCACCCGTGTCTGCACCACTTACATACTTTTGTTGTCGCATCACGTGTTCGCAACGTCACCAGGTGGCGTCAGATTTCGCGGTGGGCAGTGGTCATAACGTTTTGGCTGATCAGTGTGAGGTAAGATAGCACAAGGAAGCCGAGTGTGGGGTTGCGTTTTCTGTGGAATGAACTGGGGCATTGTGGAGCATAACCGTTAACATTTCGGTAGTTTCCCCTATTCCTTCGTACTTCACAGCCTGTCATAATCTCGTCATGATTCGGTGGCGTACACTTCCCACAGCGCTTCCAAGAAACACGTCTTTGCCTCGCCATCATGACTCACCTAGTACTCGTCTTTGGAGATCAGATAGCTACAGACGTAATCCGGACTGAACTTTCACAGTTGCAATACTTTCTCTGTGACTGTGGTTCGGCGGGCGTTTTCAATGAGTGTTAGCAGTCACGAAAACCAAAGGATGGCGACCTGTAGTTTGTTCGAAATTTCGTGCAAGATATTAAAAGCTGATACTTGGCTGACTTTCGCTTTTTGTTTCTATCGCTCCGTTTGTGATACATCGGACTTCGACCACCAAGGTGTGCTCTTGCGGTTTCTCCTTTTTCACAGAGGGATGGTCCGTCACTTTATTATTCAACATTACGACTTGTCGGACCTCATTGGAAGCGTCCGTGCCACCGAAGCACTGTGTCACATGATGGTGCATTGTAGCCGCACACTTCCATCTACTCAGCTTATATTGTCGCAGCTTTGTTCCCCATCAAATGCAGTAACCGGTTATGAATGGCTGCAGTTCATCTTTCATTTTTAATTTCATTAATAAACGAAACAATAAAAATTTAATACAGTAACTTAATTTTTTTCGATGTGACAATTATGACTTGGTACCTGCTCTCTCCTTTCCATTGTAACACCAATCAACCTTCAGTTCTTTATACATGATAATGATGCCTGAGCACTCTGGCTGTGAAACCAACTGAAATGCTCACGTTCATTGCATTGATTTAAGGCGACTGCTGTTGTGTAGCACCAGTAATTTGAGCATCTTCTGTTCCTCTCGCCCCAGAACCCCTTCATATTTTGTCTTCTTCTGTACATCTGCTCCTACACCTCAGGATATTGAACGGTGCATAGCGGAGGAAACATCGTACTCGTTCTCGGTTTAATTTTCGACTCAATTCACGTACTGAACGACTTAGACAAAATAAACAAAAAAAGAAAAATAAATAATGACCCATTACGAACTAATTCACAGAATGAAACGGAAATCGGTAGATGTATCTGTACAGATAAACAAATGACAACGATTTCAGGAAAAATTATGATTTATTCGAGCGAAAGAGCTTTACAAATTGAGAAAGTTAGTAACGCTTTGGTCTACGTCTGGCCCTTACGCAAGCAGATATTCGGCTTGGCTTTGATTAATGTAGTTACTGGCTGTCTTCGTGACGAATATCGTAGAAAATTCTGTCCGACTAGCGCGTTAGGCCGTCAAAATCCCAAATTGTTTGGAGCGCCTTCCAACAACGCTCCAAACGTTCACTATTGGGAGAGATCCGGCGACCTCGCTATCCAATGTACGGTTCGAAAAACGCGAAGATAAGCATTAGAACCTGTCACCACAGCGTAATTACAATAATTATGCTTCACTTTTATGCAAGTACCGACATATTTTCGACAAATGCCGCCTTTCACTTACAGTTGTACCACTTGTATCTGTTTAGTCGCCAGCAAATAAATTTTTTTTTTTGTATTTATACAGTGATCTCCAGCAATATAAACATGTACATCGATGTATAAATACCTGAGGATGGGCACAAGCCCGAAACCGGCCTTGTGACGAATAAATAATCTTTTATTGTGACTGGGAGCGGAAATTATTCTGCAACCTTTACAGGAACAGTCACGGAGTTCAACAGCATCCACTATAGATAAAACTCATTCAATTAGAAACTCACTCCGTGTGCGGGAGGACATTATCTTGCTGAAATGCGAGCCCACGATGGCCTGCCGCGAAGAGCAACAAAACAGGGCATAGAATATCGTTTACATGCCGCTGCGTTGTAGGGGTTCCACGGTTTACAATCAAAAGGATCCTGCTATGAAAGGCACCCAAGACCTCACTTCTGTAAAGCAGGCCACAGTCAGGATGGTATTCCATTGCTGTCCAGGTCACATCCAGACACATCTTCGCTGGTCATCGGGGCTCAACTCGAACTGGAACTCATCACTGAAGGCAATTCTTCTCCAGGCAATGAAATTCCAGGCCGAATAAATGTCTGGAGACGCCCTAGACAGTGGAGGGATACCAACCTGCAGCTTAATGTGCTATTTATCGTTACGGAATGCACGGGCAAAGTAGAATTATTGAATCATAGTTGTTGGTGCCCGTCGTGTTGAGGACAGTAGTGTGTAGACGATATGAACATCTGGAGCTACCCGCTGTATTGAAAGGATCATTATAATACGTGATTTACGTCTGAGCTAATTTGATTCTTTACAGCTGGCTAACCTACAGTGCTGAAGTTTTCTGTCTGTTCATGACATAGCCATCCTTGTTTAGCGGGTTTAACCCCGGTTTTTAATTTACTACGACTTGCGCTGTCTTTGGATCATTTAATTTGGCATTCAGGAATAATGGAATTGTCGTTTTTTGTTAGTGGTAGCCTTGAGGCGATTCTGCAGCTACCTCTACCCTCGTACTCCGCAAGTCACCGTATGGTGCGTGGCGGAGCGTACGATGTAATACAACTAGTTGTTTGTTTTCCTGTTCCATCCACGGATAAAGCGAGGGTAAAACGACTATCCTTATGCCTCAGTATGAGCCCTAATTTCTCCTATCTTATCTTCGTGGTACCGACGCAAAATATATCTTGGCGACAGTGGGATCTTTCTGCAGTCAGCTTGAAATGGCGGTCTGAAACATCCCCTTAGAAAATTATAAATTACTGCGCTGGTAAACTTCTTACGTTATTTGATTTTCAAACAGCTGAGCAAAACTGAATGTACTCAGACATTTCTCTCTTTACTTATTCTGATCACCACTAAACTGGCACACAATATTTTAGCGCAACACAATCCGACTTTCAATAATCCCTACAAAAGAATGGCCCTGAATAACAATAACCTATGCCTTTCATGAATGACTTACCTCACAAAAATCTTCGTTACTCGAACTGCTGCAATACAGCGAGCGCCAATACTGCCAGCTAAATAAAGTATTCTAACTACTGAAGGCACTGACTACTGATAGGCATAGTTAGCAAATGAAAGATTTTGATGGAGAACAAACAATTTATTTACCTTAATAGTGTTCAAAAGCCATTATATATATGACATCCAGTCTTAAAAATTTACTCTTTCTGATGGACACACGTCCAGATCGTCCGCTCTCAAAATTCTGCCATTTCTCTCCCCACATCCACCACTGCTGGCGGCTCACCTCCAACTGCGCAACGCTACGCGCTCTTCACATCCAACTGCCCAACACTACAATAGCTATTATTCCAACAACGCCAAACAGCCACAGACTGCACACAGCACAGTCAGTGATATTCATACAGAGCGCTACGTGACGTTACCAACGTAAAAACCTAAACGGCCTACTTACAGCGGTTCTCTAAATTTTCTTGGTAGTGTTCTTGGATATGAATGTTTTCTTCCATCCAGGGATTCCCACTTGAACTTCTGAAGCATATCCGTAACACTTGCGTGCAGATCAATATACCGGTAACATAGCTAGCAGGTCGCCTCTGAATAGCTTCGATGTCTTCTTTCAATCCGACCTGTTGCGCATCCCAAACACTACAGTACCGTGTGACAGAAAAATATATCTTTCTAGACAATTCACACTCAATGGCTGATATCTATGTGCTTGCAAAGTGATAAACTAAAAGTCACGTTATATAATTGATAATTCATCATCCATTGTTGTTTAAATTTTGTTTGTACGTCCTTTTATGCAATCAGCCGGAGTCATTTCTAATGTATCTAAAGAGTTGAACTATTACTTTTCCGATTTATCTAAGGCCAATGTGTTATGATTATCCATTGGTTGTCTGATTTGCTAGAGTCATTTCTAGTTTATCTACGCTCTGTAGATAAACTAGAAATTATTTTTCCGATTTATCTAACGCCAATGTGTTACGATTATCCATTGGTTGTATGATTTGTTGGGCTTGCAGCTCACAGCTGTGTTGACTATTGATGGATTTTTCTTTGGATAACGTTTTAACTGAGAGTTTTCTGTCTGTTCTAATAATGGTGTAATTTTCAGACTGTCTTGTTGAAATTATTTTGAGAGAAGATCGATACAACGCCATTGTTTTAAACCTTAACTGAAAATTGTTTAAATTTCAAATATTAGTGCTTCATTGGTAATTCTCCTGCAATTTCTTTAATTTTCACGTCTGAAAAAAGAAATCTACAAGTATTTTGCAGAAAACCTTTACTAAATTGTCTTTTATCGATGAAGTGTTGCGTTTTTGTAGTCTGGCACCATACCACTCCCAGCTAGTTACATTTTTTTATAAAAATTAAAGGAGCACAAGTTGTTGAAGAAACAGTACCGTATAACAGAAAAATATAATTTTCTAGACAGTCCACACTATGCCGGACGTCTTGTTGACTTTGTGCGCTTGTATGAATTACAAGTCACGTTGTATGTTCGATATTTCATCGTGCATCTTTTCTCTGTTATCTACAACCAATTTTTATCATCGAGATCTAAGCATCTTAACATATATGTGGTAAATACCTGGTTAAAAAGATAATATTTGCCTTACATCATTTGATAGTGTGATCTCTTTGGCTTTTGAAACTGCACTACTGTACTGCGAACACACCGACAATGAAGTAGCATGTCCTGACGTTGCCCTTGTCAAAAATGCTTACTTTCCAATCCTCTGCGTTGTAGTCACTTCTGAGGAAGTCCTCATTTTCACTTCGATGACTAAAAGGTAAAACTGTATGACAAAACAGCAACTTTTGGGAAATATTAATCTGTGAGTACCACAAGAGTAAACATATATTCTCTCAAGCAAATGTTTAGGTTTCTGCCAAGTAATACATTTATGAATCTTGTGAACCTATTGGTAACATTTATCTGTTAGACAGCAATGTTTCTTTCGTGACTTGCGCTCTTCTCTAATCTTCAGACTGTACACAAATTCAGCGTTTTGCGGATAAATGACTTCAATGAGTGACAGAACAGACGCATTACACATTAAAGCCAATTTTTACTCGGTTTTTGGTGTTGCAGCTTGGATACTGCCCTTATTAGAAAGTTATCCACTGACAGCGTGAATCACGTGCATGTAGTCCCAGTACAGTGGATCGCAGAGGAAGCGTTTGGGCTCGCCCGATAAGAGCCAGTGCTGTTGGAGTGTGCGATGTTGAGCTGTCATAAGTTCCAAGACGGATGGAGATGAATCGGTGGCCTCATATGGCATGCACACGCCTCTCTTGATATCCTTATCGAACGCCTACACGTCAGGCAGGTCTGCTGCTACTAGAACCCTCCCTAGTGACATGTGCAGCGCAAATGCAGGTTCTCTATTATCCTGAGTCCAAAAGTCTAATTATACTACGACGTTAAACGTCAGAGATTGCATATTTTCTGGGATTACATATAGGAAGATGCTGCTTACTCCAAAACACATGTCAAAATCTTGAACATTTTACGTGGACAAGAATTTAACTCTAAAACTAGGTGGATCGGGGTGAAACAATAAAGGTATGTTGTCATCGTGCTGTCATTAAAACTATTCGAACATTTAAATAGCGCGCCGGCACTTGTAATTTGATTCGAGGCATTGTTGCCAAAGCTTGTCATTGACACCAGCAGGGACAAGAGGGATTCAGTGCTTGTGTTGGGACCCACGTGAGAAGCTAGGCAGAAGCGCATCGCAAATTAAATCGTGATATGCGGGAAACGGCAATGTGTCTGATAATGTTTTATTGCTATGTTGTTTGAATATTTTTAAAAATCAGACTAGTGCATTTTTTACATGTTTTCTATGCTGTCTGAATGTTATGAGGAATCCGACGAATGTATTTTTATGCAAGTGTACTGTATTCGTTGATGAATGGAAAGTTTTGTTTGCTCAGGTTGTTTGTGTACACGCGAACATGAATTATTATCTCTGTATAGTTGACTGTACTACTATGAAACTTCTGTAACATTAATAAACTGATCTGTGATTCTCGTGTATAGACATATTTACCGACAGAAAATGGCCGCAAATGTTTTGAACTTATCCATACAACAAAGGACAGTCAAGAATTAATTCTGGACAAATGCTTGTGATTAACCGTTATCTAATGTAATGTGAAACTTTTTATTTTCACTGAAGAATTTTTAGAATGTACCCAAGTGTATTTACGAATTTGTGGTTCGTCATCCGGAACTCTCCTTGCTACCTACATAGTTATCATTTTCAGGTACGATCTGTTGCAGTCTGGAAAGTGAATGCCTTCAGTCCGTGTACCGTCGACAGACGAGTAACTAATATGAACTGTGTCATGTTCTAATTTAATGTTTATGAACGTACAGTTGTTCACAAAAGTTTTATTTTGGGATGTGGCCCATACAGGTGTAGCCAGTTCAGTCAATTATGATCATAAAAACAGTATAAATGTCCCAATACAGTACGAGAGGCGGGTGCACGGTAAATACCTTCATTTTTACCATATGGTAATGAAATTGTACATCATGTGGTGGTCTAAAATCGCTTGAAATTTTTCAGGCGATCATTGGCAGAGTAAAATGTGCACACAACTGGAAACAAACTAATGAGGCAAGAAGTTTGAAATGTACATTACGAGAACTTATTTGAGAATAAGGAGGTCTACAAGTCACACCAGGTCCGCATTCCTTGTCGACCTACCGCCTTGGCAACCCCTGCTAATGGCGTCCTTTGAACGCTGTGTGGATTGATACGTGGTCAGCTCTCCCAGTTAAATCAAATCCGCGTCCTACGCAAATAAATATGTACACACATCTTGTAATGTTGATGCATTAAGTTGTTCTGAAAGCGGGTTGGTTAAAAGCTGTGAGCTATCTGGGGAAGTTAACCTTGCATTACTGAGAAACTGTTTCACCAGGTATCCAGTCTAGCTTACCAAATTCACAACCAGACTAACATTAATTATAATCTGTTAATAGTCATCTTACAACAACTAGTGATATATGTATAAAAAGAGAATTTAAATAAAAAGAAATAAATCAGTTTATATTTGGACATTTATTTTAACGTTGATGATTGTTCCGTTAAAATTTCAGCATATTAAACTTGATTCATAACTAAACTGGTGCCTTATTTAGGATTGTGAACATGTGAGTTTGTAATCTCACGGAACACATCAAATATGGGGCCAAGATTGGGAGACTGCATACAACACTGCATTCACAAAATAGCACACAAAGAACGTCGAAACATATGCAAGAGGAAATTAACCACAACCAACCGATTCAATTTTCACCCAAAGAAGTTACATTCACAGCGAAATCCTGTCCGTCATGAAATTACCACACACATTCATACTAACTCTCTGTGAAATCTTCCCGAAAAGAATAGCTGAGGGCTACTTTGATGATTACAACACATGCTTCACGTGGTCAATTTGGTTTACACGAAGAGTTTAACTCCACAATAATTTTGATGATTAAAATAAATTACGTCGAAACGCAGTTTACCAAAGAAAAACCTCGAACTGGTTACTATCGTCTTACTATTAACCTGATGGGTCAAACAGTTGTAGAAGCACGTGGTACTGGTCTCATAAAGTACACCTCACGTGTGTTGAACATAAAGAAAAGTTGCTTTATTGAAAAATATTGTCAAGATGAGACGTTATAATCTCACGCACACTCGCATTTAAGATTGGTGATATTACTTAGAGTTACGGATCATCAACATGTGGTTCCACTTTACTCACAAAGTAGTGACAAAGCAACTACTGGAAGATATTCTGAACTTCACATTCGAATCACACTGCGTTGCAATTTAAGATGACATAAGATATTTTACAGCTAAACCTGAAATAAAGGTGATTAAATTTTCAATTAGCCTGAACTTAAGAAATCCATTGTCCTACGGACTTAGCAGAGGCGCACTTAGCTGGAGATCTTACCACTTCAGACGCTCGCCGCGGACAGACTGCCGTGGGCCCCTACCGAGCGTGCTTCACAGATACAAAACGGAAGTGACCAGAGAGGCAGCTTCCTATACCAACATGACAAGGGATGGACAGGACCATACTAAGAATAGAAACCTCTTTGCTTTTAGAAAGCGTAGCTACCTGTTCTGACGTTGGTCCTACTGTTCTCTAGCAGACAGGCTTGTCTGCTACCATCGAGCATGCAACTAGAAATACATTTGCTCATTCATCCTTTCACACAGAAGGAAAGGCGGATGACAGTATCTTATCATATACAGTATATAAAAGAAAGCGGATGTAGGTTCCGTATGAGACTGTGTGAGATGAAACACATATAAACTGTGTTCTAAAGTGTAGTGGTGTGACAGATTGTTCTTGATTATGTGTAAAAGTAACACGTCCCACTGCTCAGTCTCCTCCCAGATAGAGTCAGAAACACCACAGTAAATTTAGAAGTGGAATGTATGCCGTAAATGACAACAGATTTAAGAAATTAACATGGATGGAATCCAACAGAGACCTTTCAATCTTCGTGATAACTAGAAAACAAAATCTGTATCGGCTGGTCGAAATTCTCACATCCTAGCATGCTTGAGCAACGGACTTTACGGATTTTCCATAGTTATTCCACAAAAAAACTTATTGTAAGAGAAGCCTAAATTTCAGCCAACCTTGTAGTGGATTATGCGTTTGATGTCTTTCGTGTTGTTCACATTGTCAGCCTACTGTAAGTGAACATTGAGACACTGAATCTACGACAATAATATTTTTCTAGTTTTTTTTTACCATGTCATACCGAACAACTGAAAAGACACACAGAACGTTTTCCCAAACGTTCTGTAAAAAATTCTTCCAGTACTGTTTTATAGGTTACATTTTCATAATCAATACATAGAGTTGATTTTTTAAATTTTTGTGTGCCCTAGGCGTAACATTAGAGTGTGGAGTAAACGAGGAAAATGGAATAATTAGCACAAGTATTGTAGAAGAAGCTATCTTATATTTTTTGGAAAAATCACGTAAAAACGGCGGCCAGATGTCAACCCATTTCTTCTGTCACGTTACATAATTATTGTAGTCGCTTCTATAAAGAGCGAAACGCTTATTCTATCTCTCACCGGGTATTATTTACGATGAAATTATTACAGTTGTGCATTCTCTCTCATATTTCAAATTTCCCCCAGTACCAGCTCGTCTTAGTCTCTATAGATTGAACACAGCTGGTTTCGCTTTTTCTTAAAAGCTCAAATAGGTGCGATGACAGTATGCTCACAACCCAGATTTATTCTTTCACAGCGACCCATGTAGTATTTGAAAGGAAGTTCTCTAAATAAAATTTAAGCATTTTATTCGTATATGATTTTCCACAGAAAGGACAATAGTTTGTTTCATTGTAGCCCCTCGTAATAATTTTTCTCAAATTGATTCTGGTTGATGGATAGTTTTTCTCTGCAATATTTTATCCAGAATCTGTCTTGTGATTAGTCTTCGCCAACAATGATAGTTTTTAAACCACAATTCTCACTGTGAATAATAATATATCATGTGGATTGCAGAAAATATCTTCGTGAGTAGCTCTGGCTGCCAAGCAGACAAAAAGGAGTTCGGTATCACGCGCTTTGATTCAATCGGTCAATCGTCTCTCGTTCATTATCTCGCCTTCTCCTACATGGCAGCAGCAATAACAATGGCGCACAATATTTTAAAAAGTATTAATTTATAGAATTGTCTCATCTCAATAACGACTTAGCGTTAATGGAGACTAATGTTTTGTCAGTGTAGCATGATTGAGTTGAGAGCGGAAAACAAACCATTTGGGGGTCTATTAGGTATAGCTTCCAAGCATTATAGTGGAGTGTGTCACACGCGCAACTGTTTACTATAGAATAGTATAATCTATGTAATGATTTATGCATGTTTTTTAACTTATCACAATGTAAGAAACAAAAACAGAAGAAAGGGAGACAGTTCTGTGACGAAACAAAACGTCCCTTAACAAAATATGAACTGCTATTCGAAAAAAAAAACAAGTAACAAAGGGAGATTAAAAGTTAAACGACCCATCGGCGACAAGCTCATTCCAGACGGAGCACAAGCTCAGGTTGGGCAAGGAGAAGTAAGCATAATATACGTCACCTTTTTAAGGGAACTAGCTCGCCACACGCCTTTAACGATTTGGAAATCCACAGAACCTAAACTCTGGATGACTAGACAGTGGATCGAAGCTCACTTGCCTAAAACGTGCGTCCATTACCTGAACCATCACAGAACATTAGTCTCTTTTCGAATATTTGTGTAAAAACAATGTGGTACTCACTCTACAGTCCTCTATTGTCCTACTCAGTAGTATTTATACAGAACGTTACGGTTTGTGTGCTGAAGAATTTATCTCCTCTAGTCCTGGCTATAGGTCTCAGACGCGCTATAGAATCCGAGTAATTTCCAGTGATGAGTGTCTCATGTGTACTACTGCTATTGTCTGTCTGAAGTACTACTTCAGAACAGCTCACTTGCCAGTTGTTTGGACAATTCAGTCTTAAAGTACAGAACAGCCACCTTCCAGTTCTGTGTTGTTTCTTGAATGACCTCTTAAAAGAGGCTCTACAATTAGTAAAAATCCGAGACAAATATTACATTTCATCTTGTAAATAGGACGTTAATGACTGTTTAACTTCTCTAGCAAATTTTTAGTCTTCTGCAAAATCTTTGCTAACGTGTTGAAAGGGTTGCGCATATTTGTTGTCACATGACCTTGTAGTGCATTTCCAGTCATGGAAGTGAATTCTGTAAAATTTAAACTTACTATACTTTCTATTGTGTTTGTGTAACACATGAAGTTGTACTCAGCCATATGTCTATATAAAAAGAGGTTAGCCCAAAAAGAGACGCTATAAAACTTCAAACTGATTCTTGTAAGAATTCTTTCAACAATATCTCAGTCCAGATTCTACTGATGTCACTGACAACCTCTACACATACCGTATAACCAACGAGCGACTAAGTTCACCTAACGAGCAACGAGCAGTACCCACTTTTGTCTTGATGACGTCACCAAAAGATCGTGGCGAGGACACCACGAGAGCGAGAATGCTGAATAGACACCCGGAACGACGAGCGTTCAACCACCGCCCACTACGTGCGCAATATTGGTCGTGATTGGGACCAGGATATACACACCTCGGTTGCTGAGCTCCTACATGAGATCAATGGAAAGGACATGAGGTAATCCCTGATTCGAGGTACTGTAAAGCCGTCTTCATGAACGCACACTGTTCCTCAGTACATGTTAATACAAATTCTAAGACAATAAAAAGACGCACCACGAAGGAATTATCCGAATGAGACCGAAATTGGTAGATGTGATGTGTATGTTCAGGCAAACAAATGACTGCAATTACAGAAAAATTGGATGATTTATTCAAAAGAAAGAGCTTCACAAATTGATCAAAATAACACGTTGGTCCACCTGTGGAAGCAGTTATCCGGCTCAGCATTGACTGCCAGAGTTGTTGGATGTCCTCCTGAGGGATATCGTGCCAATTTCTGTCCAATTGGCGTGTTAAATGGTCAAAATCCTGAGGTGGTTGGAGGGCCCTGTGCATACGGCTCCAAACGTTCTCAGCTGGAAACAGATCCAATGTTGTTGCTGGCCGACGTAGAGACTGGCAAGCACGGGACAAGAAGCTTAATCTCTTACCACGTAGAGGCGGTCATTATCTTGCTGAAATTAAGCCCAGGATAAATTGCAGTTAACGGCAACAAAACGGGGCGTAGAATATCCTCAACTCACAGCTGTGCTGTAAGGGCCGCTGATGACAACCAAGGGGGTCCTGCTATGAAAAGAAATGACTCCCCAGACCATCACTCCTCACGGTCGGGCCTTACTGCGACCGACAGTCTCTGAGGTCACATTGACACCACTCTCTGCGGCGCTACCAGACGCATCTTCGGCCTTTAATCTCATCGACTGGAGTGGTATTGTCTTCAGTGATGTGTACCGCTACGAACTCAGCCCCAATGACCAGCAGAGACTTGTCTGGAGACGCCCCGGACACTGGTGGTGAACCATCCTGTCACCTGCCATACAGCCCGTCTACCAGGAGTTACGGTCTGGGTGAAATTTCTTTCAGTGGCAGAACTTACTTCAGTGGTACGTCGACGATATTCTACTCCCCGTTTCGCTGCTCTTCATGGCGAGCCAACCTGAGCTTACATTTCAGCGAGCTAATACCCACCTGCACACGACGAGAGTTTCTGCTGTTTGTGCTTGCCAAAGCCTTCTTTGGCCATCAAGGTCGCCGGATCTCTCCTCAACTGGGAAGGTTTGGACTGTTATGGGCAGGGACCATCTCGGGATTTTGACGATCTAATCGGACAGAGCTGCGCACGATACCCCTCAGAAGGACCTCCAACAAGTCTGTCAGTCAATGATTAGCCGAGCATCTGCTTGCATAAGGGCCAGAGGTGGACGAACGTGGTGTTGATTTGCTCATTTTGTGAAGCTGTTCGTCTTGAATAAATCACCCAATTTTTTTCTGCAAATGTAATCATTTGTTTGTCTGTATAGGTACAGTCGTGCTGAAAAGTATCCGAACGACTTGAATTGCATTTCGCCTGATTCGCATACAACCCTCATAACGCAGCTGTCTAGCAGGTCCTCTAATCGCTCCTCGGTACAGTCGTTTGACTATTGAAAATGGTTCCAACAAATCACCACTAGTAAACACTGCTCTGTATCGCAATAACTCAAGATGTAAAGTAATACTACGATACTACAAATATCAGAGAACACCTCATCACAGATAAGGCTGTCCTTAAGGCTTGTAATCTCACATTTATTACAATAAATGACATACCTGAAATGTTAGCACTCTCATTATTACGTCAGATAGGTAATGCACGTAGTAAGTTCGTCGTATTAATGATTTCCTCTTCAAAGTAAGATACCGTACTTATTATTTAACACAAAATGACATTAAAATGTAAGTTATTCACGAACTGCTAGTTGAGAATATGTATGAACTTCAAATGACACGACGAACCGTCTCGTTCTGGGTATGGATTCAAACCCAGGTCATGCAGACTAAGCTAAGATTTCGCGACTGACGGAAACTAACAGTAATTCCAGACTAGGCGTACAGAGAGTGACATACCTCGATTTTGGACAGTATCAGTTAATAAATATCAACTTTAAATTACATAACGTAAATATTTTTAACGGACGCGAATTCCTACCCAGCATCTATTTTCCCTGTTAGCGAACTACGAGAGATGTTAAACATTGCTTCTTCACTAGTAACTTACTTGAAATGCCGTGAGGTAAAGCTTTGCGTTGGAAAGGAATTCGAACCCAGAACTCAATCGGATTGTTATCGAAGCACAATCAACTGTGACATATCGGATTTTTTCGGCAGTAGCAAGATGTTTTAACTGAAATGACGAGACGAAACATTAATTTTTTCCTTCCCAGCACTCCAACCCGGCACCTATTGCTGTTATATTCTAGAGAAAACGAACGTTAAATACGGGTTTGTTACACCAGCAGCGACCTATGAGCATGTTTCAACTAGAAATAATATGACGAAGAGTTCAGTGCTGACTTGTAATCGAACCCCACACATATCGTTGTTGACTACAAACAAAGAGACGTCAGCTACCGCATTTTTCTCCACCAGCAGCTCGGAATAACATCCTTGAACTTACAGTGATCTCGCAAATAGTTCTGTGTCTCACTGGGAGTCAAAAACGTCAGATATCGTTAGTGTTGGCAACGAATGAAAATACATTAAAAAACAAAATTGTTATCCACCAGCAGATAGGTGTTCTAATGTTAGAGCTTGATAATACACAATGAAAACTTTAGTGCCGGTCCAGGATTCGAACCCATTCACGCGCAATATGTGGAGACGTTGAGGAATCTGCAGTTTTGAACACACAACAAATTGTAGTCGAGCTGTATTGTCACGAAGGGATCAAATTCTGCGTTAAGGGCGGTCTGAGTTGCATTCCCAGTTCAGAACCAATTTTATCGACATACAGAAGCTCAAATAAAAGCTGGGATAAGTGTCCTGGGTCCCTACATAGCGTTTGTTTCGTCACTATAACTAAATAACTAGTATAAGAAAGGTTACTGTTGATAGAGTTTCTACATGTCGCCACTCCTGGCATTATTGTAGTTCAACCTAATGTCTACTTGGTAGAGAAGGAATATCATGTTTAATGTAAATTTCAGACCACAATGCCATTATACCTTCTTCACTTGGCGTAGCCAGGATGGAATTGAATCTATCTCTCCCTATCAAAAATCATTGGCAGAAGTTGGAATCGAACCAAGACCATGAGTGTATCAATCTATCATCAATCCAACAGACCACCAAATCCTCTTCTGTTGGGTTCCTTTTTCTACTGTAACGTCGTTTGCGCCACACTGGATGGGTTTGCAGCCTATTCAGTACATTCATTTACTTGATTGACCGAATCGCCATGAACTAGCTGCCCGGCTACCCAGTGCATACATTCGACTCTATTTTGTAATTACCGAAATAAAATCACGTAACTGCCACCTCCCCAGAATTTCCAACAGTGTAGTATGCAGAAATTTACGTAGGAAGTGTTCCTTTCCACTTGAGGTACTCTATTGCACTATCTGTTTGTTGAAAACGTCGTGCAGTGCAAAAGAAAAGCTGTACCTGTCCGTCTCTCAGAAGTCTACATCCAGCCTTATGCATTATCTTACAACACTGTGGAATGAATTGAAATGAAGAAAGAGAGCGAATTTTTGTCATCAAGTGACGTCTTCATCAATTACTTTAGTTTTAATGTAATCTATGAGTAATTGCTGATGTTTCATATTAACATGAAAAGAATTCCGTTGACAGGGAAAGAACCTGTTCTTGGGCAACTACTTCTATAATGACCAAAAGGCACTAAATGATCTTCAAGCACATGTATTCCAGCAGCGGTATGAAGAAAATGATAGCAATAATGACGGTAATAACCGAATTATCTGGTAACTTCACATTTCACAGTAGATTTCTCGAACTAAGAAATTTTCTGAATTCGTGAAAATTTCTAGGGGCTACAGTCTGGAACCGCACGACCCCTACGGTCGCAGGTTCGAATCCTGCCTCGAGTATGGATGTGTGTGACGTCCTTAGGTTAGTTAGGTATAAGTAGTTCTAAGTTCTAGGAGACTGATGACCTCAGAAGTTAAGTCCCATAGTGCTCAGAGCCATTTGAACCATTTTTTTTTTTTTTTTTTAATTTCAAAATGGCTTTACAATGAGGCTATGATGCCTTGAAGAGTCTTTACATCCCGCTGACATGAGAATAGCATAATCTCCACGTCAGAATCTTCCTTCTACTTAACCATTTAATAGATTCGCATTTTTTACACCGTGACTAATTTTGTAAGCTAAGCATATGATCCGTTACAGCACACTCCTGGTGCTGGGAAACGTGACCACAATGGTCTGGTGCAATGCGTGGGTTCAGGCATTTACTTTTAAGAGGTACAAAAGATTTAGTTTACCTCTGGTAACCTCAAGAGAAAGACGTTATAATTCAGAATCCGCGTTAAACATCACGTTCCTTCATCCCAACTGGGTAGAGCCTGTTTACGTTGGGAAATGACATTAGCAGACGTCATGGTAAACAAAAATACTGTCACCAGTAACTTACTTACATTAGAAAATTTTATTTTATTTGATAAACCGATAGCCATTTGAAGGAAGAGGGCTCTTATTTTACTTGTACTTGACTGAACTACAGACGTTGAAAAATTTGGTGCTGGACTGTGATTTGAATTCGTATCTCCTCTCTCGAGGATCTGAATCTCTCGGAACAGTATAGTTCAATCATTTTGTTCCTTTTCCCAAGACTGCAATCTTCTGTAGGTCTCCTCCAAAGGTAACTATGTGGATCTGAATACTGATCCAGTACAAAAATATTCATAATTTCATTTCAAGCCCTATCACGTGCACATCAGCCTGCTAGTGAAAATTAACAGGCATTTTTAATGTCTGTTCCTGTGTTGCCAACATTCGAAATAGGTGTCGTTATTTCTGGTCAATCACGAACTCGTCTTACTGTTGGTGAGTAAACAATTGATACTTCAGCTATATTCGTGGATGATAAAGAAGGATGGTAGGTATGCGGTTCGATTGTCCGTCAGGCACAAAAATTTGTATCCTTATTTTAGATTCAAACACCTAGCAGCTGGTACGAAAAACCGATACAAACATTTGATTTTACTTAGTTAACAATTCGATTACGTGTTGGGTTCGTATCTCAGTCACAGAATTTCACATCATGCGCTTCATCTTTAAATGCATGCACACTTTGTTACTTCTGAAAGAGGTATGTCATACATCTTTCGTGTTTAGTTAACAGGGACGAAAGGGTTTTGATAGGAGTCCCGGTTTATTACAAAAACTGTGGTCTTTTATTTTCAAGTTTAGATTTGGTTACTGATATTGGCGAAAATTTCGGTAATTCATGACTCTTCATGGCTAGTCAGCAATATGATTAGATTAGATTAGATTAGATTAATATTTGTTCCCTAGGTCATGAATATGACATTTCGTAATGGTGTGCAACGTGTCATTTTAATGAAGGATTTCTTTACATACCATGACGCAATTTCTTTACAACAATTATTTACTCTCTCTCTCATTCTTTTTTGTATTTCTCTCTCTGTCTCTCTCTCTCTCTCTCTCTCTCTCTCTCTCTCTCTCTCTTCTCACACACACATACACATTGGTTTTTTTTATTTGTTTCTTGTGCTCGATTATCGGTCAGGCATGAAAATATCCATGAATGAGTTTCTTAGTTTTGAGTACACTTAGGAAAGAAATATAAAAATAACTATGAGAGTTACTGATTTATGATGCTTAGTTTACAGTCAGTTTTGGGTATTATTAGTAACTACGCTCCAGTCCCTAAACCTAGTTACAGAAATGCGAATCAGAAGTATTACGTATTCCAGGCTGATCCAGCTGCATCTTTGACATGCCTGCTATGGTCAATTCCCAGCCCTCTGTAGGAACACATCGGTTCGTCTTCTTCCTGCTGGTACTGTAACTGAGATTTGGCGACAAGGCAATGTATGTTTGGCAACTCTGTGATCGACGAGTAACTTCCTGGTGTTCACGGAATTAAGCCACAAAGTTCACTTGATTTTTCCTGTCATTCCCATTGAATAATCTGAGTTACTATCGCTTGAGGTGAAACAAAAGATTGAAAAGTTACGGTTTTCAGCCGAGGAAAGCCGTTGCAAGTGGAAATCGCAACTAATCTTGTCTTTTAAATAGCGATTTACGAGTTCTAGCCACTATTAGCCTCGTAATAGGAATCCCTGGCACATACCTGTGCGCTAGCTATGTGGTAATGTGCTGTCCTGTAAGAAAAGCGGGAGTTCAGGTTCGTTATTCCAGTCTCGCTGAGTGCAACTTTTTTATCCCATCTGTGAAAGAGCTACAACCAGTCAGATCAAACATCGATAAGAAAAACGCAAGAAAATACTTTCGGCTCATAGTGCAATGGTGATAAACTTAACAATGCTGTACAACAGGTAATGCCTCTTTCCGTTACTGACAAGCTAATTTTGGGTTTCTAGGAATACATAACTTTATTTATGAAATGCTACATTTACATACCTCTTGAATATGACACAGCATACCAATTAAACACAGACCCAATCGAAATCTAAGTGAGTAGTATTTTACTAATTCGGTCCGATAGAGGCACGCTTGTGTACAGGCATTCAGCTTTATTAAAACAGACTTTCGTCATAAGGTTATCATGGGTAGTTTTATTTCATTTCTTATAATACAGTGCACAATTTTCGTAGGGTTTCTTTTAGTGTTGTTTAAACAATAGTAGACACGAGAGAGAAATTAATCATCAACGATATACGCGAATTCTCTGATGTTATCTATAACAGTCTAACAATGCACATGCAGTTTATGGATTACATGCATGTAGAAAACTTGTTCTGAGTTAAAGGTGTCAAACAAGGTTTGAAGAAGAATAAAATGCCACTACCAACCGACAGCTAATGTGGAAAATACTTTTCTGACGTATTTTCGCACGACGTGCTCTCCCCATGCATAATACAAAAGTTTCGAGATGCATCTGCTGCCTGGCCGTCTATTAAACCTGAAAAGAACAAAATGTCGCAGTAGTTGGCCCTTTTTCCCACATGCGACTATTTTGGGTTGAGAAGTGAAGGGATTTATGTTCAAAGTTCAATTAGATTGATAACTTCAGTAGACAGCAAAATTGCGTTTCAAAAAACGTAGCAGGGAATGTATTCAAACTCACGACGTATTGTCTACAGTGCAGTACACCTACTGTTACACTACTAGCTGAATCATAGCTACAGCAGCTCCAGAAGTCAATGATAATTCCTCCAGAACTTCAGCATTCCGCAGTGTTGTGAGATAATGCATAACGCCGGATGTAGACTTCTGAGAGACGGACAGGTACAGCTTTTCTTTTGCACTGCACGACGTTTTCAACAAACAGATAGTGCAATAGAGTACCTCAAGTGGAAAGGAACACTTCCTACTTAAATTTCTGCATACTACACTGTTGGAAATTCTGGCGAGGTGGCAGTTACATGATCTTATTTAGGTGATTACAAAATATAGTAGAATGTATGCACTGGGTAGCCGAGGCAGCTAGTTCATGGCTATTCAGTCAACCAAGTAAATGAATGTACTGAACAGGCTGCAAACTACTACAGGGAGCCTGTGTGTCAGAATTCTCATTCAGTGTGGCGCAAACGACGTTACAGTAGAAAAAGGAACCCAACACAAGAGGATTTGGTGGTCTGTTGGATTGATGATGGATTGATATACTCGTGGTCTTGGTTCGATTCCAACTTCTGCCGATGATTTTTGATAGGGAGAGACAGATTCTATTCTCTCCTGGCTACGCCAAGTGAAGAAGGTATAATGGCATTGTTGTCTGAAATTTACATTAAACATGATATTCCTTCTCTACCAAGTAGACATTAGGTTGAACCACAATAATGTCAGGAGTGGCGACATGTAGAAACTCTATCAACAGTAACCTTTCTTATACTAGTTATTTAGTTATAGTGACGAAACAAACGCTATGTAGGGTCACAGGACACTCATTCCACCTTTTATTTGAGCTTCTGTATGTCGATAAAATTGGTTCTGAACTGGGAATGCAACTCAGACCGCCCTTAACGCAGACTTTGATCCCTTCGTGACAATACAGCTCGACTACAATTTGTTGTTTGTTCAAAACTGCAGATTCCCCAACATCTCCACATATTGCGCGTGAATGGGTTCGAATCCTGGACCGGCACTAAAGTTTTCATTGTGTATTATCAAGCTCTAACATTAGAACACCTATCTGCTGGTGGATAATAATTTTGTTTTTTAATGTATTTTCATTCGTTGCCAACACTAACGATATCTGACGTTTTTGACTCCCAGTGAGACACAGAACTATTTGCGAGATCACTGTAAGTTCAAGGATGGTGGAGAAAAATGCGGTAGCTGACGTCTCTTTGTTTGTAGTCAACAACGATATGTGTGGGGTTCGATTACCAGTCAGCACTGAACTCTTCGTCATATTATTTCTAGTTCAAACATGCTCACATGTCGCTGCGGGTGTAACAAACCCGTATTTAACGTTCGTTTTCTCTAGAATATAACAGCGATAGGTGCCGGGTTGGAGTGCTGGGAAGAAAAAAAATAATGTTTCGTCTCGTCATTTCAGTTAAAACATCTTGCTACTGCCGAGAAAATCCGATATGTCACAGTTGATTGTGCTTCGATAACAATCCGATTGAGTTCTGGGTTCGAATCCCTTTCCAACGCAAAGCTTTACCTCACGGCATTTCAAGTAAGTTACTTGTGAAGAAGCAATGTTTAACATCTCTCGTAGTTCGTTAACAGGGACAATAGATGCTGGGTAGGAATTCGCATCCGTTAAAAAAGTTTACGTTATGTAATTTAAAGTTGATATTTATTAACTGATACTGACTAAAATCGAGGTATGTCACTCTCTGTATGCCTAGTCAGGAATTACTGTTAGTTTCCGTCAGTCACGAAGTCTTAGCTTAGTCTGCATGACCTGGGTTTGAATCCATACCCAGAACGAGACGGTTCGTCGTGTCATTTGAAGTTCATACATATTCTCAACTAGCAGCTCGTGAATAACTTACATTTTAATGTCATTTTGTGTTAAATAATAAGTACGGTATCTTACTTTGAAGAGGAAATTATTAATACGACGAACTTACTACGTGCATTACCTATCTGACGTAATAATGAGAGTGCTAACATTTCAGGTATGTCATTTATTGTAATAAATGTGAGATTACAAGCCTTAAGGACAATCTTATCTGTGATGAGGTGTTCCCTGATATTTGTAGTATCGTAGTATTACTTTACATCTGGAGTTATTGCGATACAGAACAGTGTTTTCTGGTGGTGATTTGTCGGAACCATTTTCAATAGTCAAACAACTGTACCGAGGAGCGATTAGAGGACCTGCTAGACAGCTGCGTTATGAGGGTTGTATGCGAATAAGGCGAAATACAATTCAGGTCGTTCGGATACATTTGAGCACGACTGCACATTACACATACTGATTTCCGTCCTATTAAAATTATTCCGTCTTGATGCATCGTTCTGTTTTTGTCTTAGGGAGTGTTTCTGAAATGGTGGGATTGTGCACTGTGTTTCTGAAGATAACTGTTACCTGTCGCATGCATTAGACAAACAGTTACACCTGACAGCGAAACAACCACACCTGATAGTAAACTAGCTACTCTAACGCGAAATCTCTCTAATACCTTGAAACACCATTGCCTGTCCTTGATAATACCCTTAATTCGGCGCCGACGGGGTACATTAGTTTTTTTTTTTTTTAGGCAAGCCTTATAGGGCTGAAATCACTCACTGGCTTTTCCCCCGCTCTTCCTAATAGTCCCAGACGTTTGCTGTGTGTTTAAGATGAGGTCACTCAGCAGATCAGTGGAGCTACGACAGTGTGCGTCAGAGCTCGTCGAACAAGGAACGCATGAAAGCAGCCCTCTGATCTTGAAACACGTTAGTGTTCACAGCATACGCACAATGAAGATTTAGGAGAATGAGTAATACTTGGTCTATGACAATACGGAAATATCTTTGTTCATGTTTACTGTATCGGTTGTAGGACCAAAGTCATGGCACGAAGAACACCCCCAAAACGTCAGAGAACCACCACTTGCTAGAACTACACCCTGCACACAAACTGCGAGTTGAAAACTTCATGGGCCGTCAGCACACTCGAAGCCTTGTATCGTTCCAAAAGCTGCAGAACGGCGACTCTTCGGATCACACTAAACGTCTCCAGCCAAGTACTGTCCAGTTTCGGTGTTGTTTGGGCTATTCAGGCGATCTTAGCAACAGTGATAGGCAACCCTTCGGGCACCTTTGGCGTGCGTGCTGCCTACTTGGCCCCTGCACGCCTGAGAGTCGCGAACTCGACGTGTTGCAGTAACGGACGGACACCAGGCGGCGGTAGCAGCACTAGCAGAGGCCTCCACTTCCGAGGGACCTATTCGCGTCCGCCACACAGGTGACCAAAAAATAGTGCCGCAAGTATTCCACCGCCAGCCGCTATAAACGTCGGCGCCAGAGCTACGCAAGTTTGTTCTTACAGCTGTCCTAGCCTCTGGGCGGGTGTTACGCACCATATAGTCTTAGGACGCACTCTTAGCCCATAGAAGGGAACGACGCTGGTGTATTTAGCATTCATCGTTGTTCCTTTGGTGCAGTTAGACTGTGTCCAGGATAACGCTTCTGCTCATTTGCTAATGTTATTTAGGATATCTTTTTCGCACTTAGAATATTTTCCCTGTAAGTGTATCGTAATTGTGTTACTTTGTCAGGCTCTAGCATCACCGTACTGTCAAGTCTTAATACCTGTGAGACACTGTAACTGTGATTTTATTATTATCGTCGAAGCAGACGTTTCTTTCTTTGGTCAATACTCTTTTGTAGACTTTGATCGCTGTTTTCCCCGTGTGGGTGTGAGCGACACATCATACTGAAGATTTGCAGCACCGCTGTGAGGAATGGTGTTCTGCGAGGCATCCGAATCCGTACGTCCACTGCACGCATTTCCCATCGCTATGTGTGCTCGTAAACTGATTAAGATGGACCTGTATTCGCTGATGGTGCCAACTGCTGTCGGGTTTGAAACCGATTGCCACTGACACTCTCAAACTAATCTGCATAATTAAAAATATTAAACAAATTTAAAACAAAAAACCACCATGTAATCTTATTGCAACGTGACCATCAAAGACAAAAAACATAGAAAACTAACATGAAATGCTTCAGACTATTATTTGGGAGTTTGATCGACGTCGTTAGGAAGACTGACGAACGAAATGCCAATTACTCATCTACGCAATTCTCATTTCTCAATAACAAGAGAAGATAACCCAATGAACTCCATATTCAAGTCTCACAAAGTACCAGTTAAATGCGAGCTGCACTGAATACGGACTCTTGAGTATGAAACTAACACCTCAAGCTATTAGCAAAAGCTATAGTCACATCTTCAAACTGCACAGTCACCACGGAACGACAGCCAGGAAGTGAGTGTAAGAACTGGAAGTTCTCTGTTCTCAAGTCAAACTCTATCAGATGGGTGACAGCATGCTTGTAGCCAATGTGATGAATTTGAAAATTCCTCGAAGCTTGAGATGTATACAGTACTGCAGAAATTTCTCTGACACAGGGTACAAATACGCAGAAACAAATTATTAGATTGGCTGTAGTATTAATTGGCATTTCTCACACAGTGTCTAGTACATCTGCATCTACATGTATACTCTGCAAATCACATGTAAGTGCGTGGCAGAGGGATTATGGAATCACCTTCACAATAATTCTATTATTACAATCTCAAACACCGCGACGAAGAAACGATCACTTCTGTCTTTCCGTGCGAGCTCTAATTCCCCTTAATTTATTATGATAATCGTCTCTCCCTACGTAGGTCGGCGTCAGACAAATATTTTCGCGTTCAGAGTAGAAAGTTGGTGATCGAAATTTCGTGAGAAAATTCCACCGCAACGAAAAGCGCCTTTATTTTAACTATGTCCACCCCAATTCCTGTATAATGTCAATGACACTCCCTCATCGATTTCTCGATAACACAAAATGTGCTGCTCTTCTTTGAACTTTCTCGATCTACTCCATTAATCCTGCCTGGTAAGAATCCCACACCGCGCAGCAGTACTCCAAAAGAGCACAGGCAAGCGAAGTGTAGGTAGTCTGTTTCGTAGACCGGTTGCATCTTCTAAGTGTTCTGCCAATAAAACCCAGTCTTTGGTTCGCCTTCCCCACAACATGTTCCATGTCTTCTTTCAAATTTAAATTGTTCATATTTGTAATTCCTAGGTATTTAGTTGAATTTACGGCCTCTGGATTACATTGATTTATCGTTTAACCGAAGTTAAACGGATACCTTCTAGCACTCACATATATGACCTCACACTTTTCATTATTATGGTCAATTACCAATATTCGCACCATACAGATACCTTTTCTAAATCGTTTGTTTTGATCTTCGGATGATCCCGGGCTCAAAGTCAGTGTTGTGTTATGTAATTAATAACGTTGTGTTTCAGTGAATAGTACACTGTCTTAAATTTTTGAATAGGTCTTAAGAGAGGAAATGAATTACAGAATAAAAAATACATGGTTCCATTTAAAAAAGTCATACCGCTGTTAATATCTTTGTAAAAAAAACAATAAAAAAACAAAGCTACAACGAAGGCAATCATGCTGATGACGTCCCCCTGATGGCTAAAGAACATTTGCTTGAAACATTTTGTAATTTGCATCTGGACAAATTGTTATTTAAGGTGGACAAGATAAATGGGACACCCTGTATATAGCAGAGATAGGGAATCCAGTATTAGAATCAAAATTTAGAAGAGCTATGGAAGACTTAAGAGCGAATATGTCAGTAGGGATAGATAACATTCCACCAGAATTTCTAAAATCGTTGGGGAAAATGACAACAAAACAGGTTTTCACACTGGTATGTAGTATGTATTAGTCTGGCGATTTACCACGTGACTCCAGGAAAAACATCATCCACCCGATTCCGGAGATTGCAATAGCCAACAAGTGCGACAATTATCGCACAATCAGCTTAACAATTAATACGTCCAAGTTGCTGACCAGGATAAGGTACAAAAGAATGGAAAACAAAATATCAGTTTCGCTGCTATCCTTAACGAAAGTGTAGAAAACGTAAAGTATTTGCTGACCGGAATTAACAGTCTAATGAGTACAGAATATCAATTCAGAGTAAGTAATGAGAAGCAGCAGAAATGAGAACCACGGGAAACTCAATATCAGGATTAGTGACCAGGAAGTAGACAAAGTTAAGTAATTCTGATACTTAGGCAGAAAATAACTCATGACGGGCGGAGCAGCGAGAACATTCAAAGCAGTGTAGCACTGGCTAAAAGGGCAGTCCTGCCCAAAATAAGTCTGCTAGTTTCAAACATAGACCTTATCTGACACCGTACGTTTGTGCCACAACGTTGTATGGTAGTGAAACATGGACGGTAGGAAAAACGGAACAGAGGAGAATGACGGCATTTGAGACGTGGTGTTACAGAAGAATGTTAAAATTAGCTGGCCTGATAATGTAAGGAATGAGGAGGTCCGCCGAAGAATCGGCGAAGAAAGGAGTATGTGGAAAACACTGACAAGAAGAAGGGACAGGATGATAGGACATCTGTTAAGACATACTGAAGAACTTCGATGGTAGTAGAGGGAACTGTAGAGGATAAAAACTGAAACTGTAGAGGAAAACAGAGATACAGACACATCCACTAAATAACAGATGACGTAGGTTGCAAGTGTTAGTCTGAGATGAAGAGGCTGGGACGGGAAAGGCATTCATGGCGGGCCCGCATCAAACCAATCAGGAGACTGATGACTCAAAAAAGGTCAGCAGTGGAGTGCCCCAAATTGTCTGGTACCCGTCTCACACGATCCACATCGCTCCAGAGCGAGCACTGTGTTGTTTTAATTGGATCACCAATATTTTGTCTCGTTAGCTTAGTTTCCTGTATTACTAGATAATGAAAGATGGTAGAGCCAGCATTAACTCAGTTTCATCTACGTAAGCACTCCTCACAAAGGAATAACTGCCACCACGATCCCCGGGAGTTGCTTGTTTTTAAGCGAGATGTCATCTCACGTGGTTTTCAGCTTCCTCATATTCTGCCTAACTCGTGCACCAACGGGAGCAGACGGTCAACACACTAGAGATCCTGCTTCTATGCTTCTAGAGCCCAATACCACTGCTCCTATTGGTCATCCTAATCTCTGTTTCCATGACGTTCGGTGAGCAGAGGAGCATACCTTTGGCTGTGGCTTCTATACATTATAACTAGGAGGTAATTGTTTATTGTGTAGCTACTCAACTGTGGTTGTGGGTGAGTGAGATGTGACGCTTTGTCGCGTTTCTTAGCTGTTGCAAACCATGGTATCCTAAGATGCTTTTTGCTGACAAGTATAGTTACGTAAAATTAACGTAAAATTAATGAAGTTGTAACTTATGTTTATAGACTTCATGTGCCTAGTGAAAGACTTGCGATAGATGCTGCTCCGCAGAATACGTTTATCGAAGAGACCTATGGAGAAGATTGGAGTTTCATGCAGTAATAAGCTTAGCCAATTTAGTATTTCTTCGGTGGTAAAAATAGGTGAAAGTTGAAAATGTGTAGTAAGCCTAGTCAATCCGCCGATATTAGTTAGGTTGGTGAGTGCACTAATCTTGAAACACTTTGTAAAGCAGAGAACAAATTATTTCAGAGCGCAAATACATTTTATATTGGTGTAATTCTCACTGGTTTTGGAGCCTATGATTGATTATAAAGATCGGAGTAACATAAAAAGTATCATTTACGGCCGAAAAGTGTACATAACATATTTTAAAAGAAAAGGAAGGTCACTTTCTGAATAAAGTGTTTTCGTTCACAGCATATGCTTGCGTTGGCGTTTCTCTATTCCAATTCGGGCCATATCGGGAACTACCCAATATCTTTAAGGCTGGCATTCCTACTGCATAACGTTACAAAAATTAATACACTGGTTATCGCATTTTATGGAAATAAAATTAATGCTCCTACACCTGTAGTAGTACTCGAAGGACTGTGGTATTACAGACATAACGTGATGCTTCAATCAGTCAGTTTGGGGAGGCATGCAAAGATTATACACACATCAAGAAAAGTTTTGCATCACCCCGGTCCCCAGAACTCCTACAGACAGACGTGACTGTGGATACCGCATCACAGACAGTCCCTTTGACTGTTCATAGATGTCACTAAACCCGCCGAAAGATGTAAACAATCGTGCATGAGCAGGGAAGAGTCCAGGCGTCTCGGAGTGAACCAAAGTGATGTTGTTCGGACATGGAGGAGATACAGAGAGACAGGAACTGTCGATGACATGCCTCGCTCAGACCGCCCAAGGGCTACTTCAGCAGTGGATGACAGCTACTAAGGATTATGGCTCGGAGAAACCCGGGCAGGAGCACCGCCATGTTGAATAATGTTTTTCGTGCAGCCACAGGACGTCGTGTTACGACTTAAACTGTGCGCAATAGGCTGCATGATGCGCAAATTCACTCCACACGTCCATGACGAGATCAAACTTAGAAACCACGACACCATGCAGCGTGGTACAGATGGGCCCAACAACATTCCGAATGGACCGCTCAGGATTGGCATCACGTTATCCTCACCGATGAGTGTCATATAAGCGTTCAACCAGATAATCGTCGGAGACGTGTTCGGAGGCAACCCATCAAGTTGAACGCCTTAGACACACTGTCCAGCGAGTGCAGCAAGGTGGGGGTTCCCTGCTCTTTTGGGATGGCATTATGTGGGGCCGACGTACGCCGCTGGTGGTCATGGAAGGCGCCGTAACGGCTGTGCGATGCGTGAATGCCATCCTACGACAGACAGTGCAACCATATCGGCAGCATATTGGCTAGGCATTTTTCTTCATGGACGACAATTCGCGTCCCATGGTGAAAATCTTGTGAATGACTTCCTTCAAGATAACGACTTCGCTCGACTAGAGTGGCCAGCGTGTTCTCCAGACATGAACCACATCGAACATGCCTGGGATAGATTGAAAAGGGCTGTTATGGACGACGTGACCCATCAACCACTCTGATGGATCTACGCCGAGCCGCCGTTGAGGAGTTGGACAATCTGGACCAACAGTGCCTTAATGAACTTGTAGATAGTATGCCACGACGAATACAGGCATGCATCAATGCAAGAGGACGTGCTACTGGGTATTAGAGGTACCGGTGTATACAGCAATCTGGACCAGCACCTCTGAAGATCTCGCTGTATGATGGTACAAAATGCAATGTGTGGTTTTCATGAGCAATACAAATGGTGGAAATAATGTTTGTGTTGATGTCTATTACAATTTTCTTTACAGGTTACTGAACTATCGGAACCGAGGTGATGTAAAACGTTTTTAGATGTGTGTACATTTGTGCCGAGTGGTGAAGCAGGCGCCAATAGGTATTATGATTTCCGTCAGAGCAGACACAACATTAGAGCCACAATAAATTAAAAACCTCAGAATTCTTACCTCGGGTACATATCCTAAGACCATCCTAGAAAAAGACCTCGTGGTCACGGAGGCTTCCTGATCAAGGCGAAATATGTAGGCTAAGAAATTACGTTATAGGAGGAAGACCAAATCGGACACTCAAATGTGTGGTGTGGAAAGAACACTTTCGCCTCAGGGTGTCCATGGCAGTTAACTAGCGGCTGTGGTTCTCACCGATTCGTCTCATTCACTGATATGGTGGCTAGCGAAACCCCAATTCCTGCATGAATTCAGAGTCAGAGAGAGCCATGTCAAGATAAAAGGAAGGAAAGAAGGAAGATAAGAGTTTAACCTCCCACCGACATTGAAGTCGCTAAAGCTGGATAAAATCGATTATTGCCGAGTGGCTTTCTCAGTCCTACTGTACGCTGGCGGTAGATACAGAGTATCTTTTACCAAGATGTCCTACTTTCAATTGGCTCCCAACACAAAATGAAATGAAATAAATTTATTTCCTCCTCAGAAGTAAGTTGTTAATAAAGTTAAGTTTTTAAAAAGTGACAGTGTCACATCGAAAGGTACTTCACGTGAGCCCCTGCGATGACGCGAAGAATTTCTGGTCTCTGCTCAGTTTCCATTCAGGTACACTGCAATGTAACTGCAGGAATGGATACCGATGACTTCCACAGTCAGAAAATGGAGGTCTTCAAGTTCTCGCACTACAGTGGAGAACACCCCGTTATTCACGTAGCCCTATGTGCTCTCATCAGAACGTAGAGGCCAGTACACGGATCCATCACGTTCAAATCAACATTATAGAAACGTTCGATTTAGAGTTTTCCGAACATCCAAAACAAACACCTCCAACATGTCTACGTGCGTCGTTCTGTGACACTCTCGTCAGCAAAGAAGAACGGTCCAATTATATTGTCGCATATGAAGCGACACCAAATGTTCACTTTCTGGCTCTCTTGCATCTTCTCCCTGATACTACGTGGATTCTATGATCCTCATACGTGAACATTATGCTTATTCACAGACTCGCAGACATGGAGAATGACCTCAACAGAAAACATCATCCTTGACAAGAAAGCTGGATTCCGACTGGTTTAGTAAAGCAATTCACATCCCAATCCATATCGCCGTTGCTTGTCATCGGACTTCATGGCCTGTAGAATTTGCAACTGATATGAATACAAACGCATCAACCTTTTGAAGACCTTAATAATAGTGGCACGTGGCAAGTGAAGTTTATGTGGCGCCTAACGAACTGATTTGCGTGAACTTAGCTGGAACGCTTGACGGACGTTCTCAGCTTCTTCTTCAGAGACACGTCGACCCCCTGCACACCGGTACAGATTGCTGACAAGTGTCCGTAATCTGCCTATGCCATGCTTTTATCCTCTTTACGTTTATGCGGTTTTCCTGTGAACAGAACGAAATTTCCTTTGCGCCACAACAAAGGATTTAAACTCTGTGTACCAAAGCATAGCTTGCTCCTTCTCCTGAAATGACGCCATTTTAGATTGGGCGGATTATACTGAAACAATAAGATAGCGCCAAACGTTGATAAATATTAGGCAGCAACTTAAGGTCCTTCCGCACCCAACGCACAAGTGAGACCTGAAACAAAGAAGATTTCCAATTTTAGATCGTCCTCAAAATAGAGCTTTTCAGTGTAGACACACTGTATGGAGGCATCCATGTCACGTGACAAGCAAAATTATTCTACGCTTCCTGATGACAGATGTGCTGATCTTTCCAGCAGCTACTACTAATCCAATTACTCATGAGTGTAATTTCTTCACTATCTACTGCAACTATGTCTGTCACAGGCGTACTGCAATACTGATCAACTGTTTGTTGCGTTTTTTTTGCGACGTACTTCCATTTACATAGTTTTTACTTTGGCAGCCACGTCGTCCGTCTCCTGAGACTGTCGCAAAAAGGAAAATCGCTACGCCTTCTGTGGAGAGTAAACAAGTCTAACGATCTCAGTCCGTAATACAGACAGACATTAAGTCAGTATCTGCTCGTGTTCGGAATTTCAGATTTTTCCCTGTCTCGGTCTCATTCCTGACCGGCACCTTTGCAAGGTTTCGAATGCGGAGGCCCAGAAGAACGCAGAATTACTCAATCCGGGCGCGGCCCGCGCACGGCGAGGGCAAAAACTCACGCTGTCGGTCCCAGCCATCCGTCACGGCGGTCGCAATCAAAATTCCCGGAGGACTCTCCCTCACACACGCACGCACAAACACACACATACACACACACACACACACACACACACTCACATACACACACACACAGCTCCCCGTCTGCGGCCTGGCACACACCTGTTGGTAGCCCCATTTGCCTCCCTTCTCACGACCTACAGCAAAATCCAACCTGCGGAGCTCAGCGGTGTAATGAAACTGGTCAGTGCTACATACTCATATTCTACTGGAGAACACGATACACTAGTCCAGTATACAATGCAATAAAACTTCACATACAACTTTTTTCATCTCTATAATCATTACTAATGTAACTAGAAATGAAACGGATATCCGACAACAACCTTCAATCCGGCCTAATTTTACTACGTCTACACAGACACTCCACAACACACCGTATGGTGAGTCGCGGAGGGTACTCTGTATCATTGCAAGTCATTTCCTTTCCATTTCCACTCGCAAATAGAGCGAGAGAGAAACGGCTATCTCTATGCCTCAGTATGAGTCCTAACTTTTCGTATCTTATGTTGGTGGTCCTTACTCGAATTATGTGTTGGGGCAGTAGAATCGTTCTGCATTTAGCTTCAAATATTCTGGGGTAACTCATCAAACCGAGAAAAAGTTTTAGCGTGCAAAAGCGTCTAGTAACAATCATTTGTGGTGTGCATTCAAGAACATCATGTAGAAACCTGTTCAAGGAACTTTGTATTCTAACCACTGCTTCTCAGTATATTTCTACCTTAATGAAATTTGTTGCAAAAAATATATCTCTATTCCCAACCAACAGCTCAGTACATACTATCAATACTATGAATAAGAACAATCTACATAAATCACTTACATTGGTCCAAAAAGGGGTCCAATATGTTCCACACCCACGAGAATCATGTCATTTTTTGGGCCTATGGAACGAAAACTGAATGTAATTTAACCTAATGTATGTGCCACACGTTTTGATGACTGATAACGGGCTCTACGGATAACTCCCACACAGCCTACGGAAAAGGGACCGTAACAGGTTTCTATGATATATGTTCCTGTATTGTTTTTTACTACTACTATTCGTTTAGAGTTCTGTAATACCTTTTTTTTTAACGTCGTTATCTTGCATTGTAATGATTTTGTGTGTACAGATGCAATGTCATTTATTATGTAGAATCAATGTTATTTATTGAGTAACGTAGGTCCGCGCGGGATTACCCGTGCGGTCTTAGGCGCTGCAGTCATGGACTGTGCGGCTGGTCCCGGCGGAGGTTCGAGTCCTCCCTCGGGCATGGGTGTGTTTGTTTGTCCTTAGGATAATTTAGGTTAAGCAGTGTGTAAGCTTAGGGACTGATGACCTTAGCAGTTAAGTCCCGTAAGATTTCACACACATTTGAACATTTGAGTAATGTTGTTTCCATGTATGTATGTAATTCCATTGTCATTTTAAGAGAATTGGTCCATAAGGAAAATTAATATCTATATATAATGTTACGAAGAGAGACAGAGACAGTTAAGGAGCGATGGTGAGCTATGTGAGTGTCGACTATAGGTGCAATTAAAAACCACAAGTAAATACGGACTTTTGTCCTTAGGGGGAATAAACTGTATGTTTCTGGGCGCGTAGGCTCGTAATTGTACCGGAATACATGTGTGGGCCGACCTCCTAATTAGTTTAATCTTGGTGATATGAAAAATAAACGGACAGACTACATATCAGGGTTGATATTCGGCCAGCCGTCCACTGTTTATGCTGGAATTCATCGTATGTTCTCAATAGTAAATTAACTCAATTGGTCTATCCTGTTCCACTTTTGAACCAGTGCAAGATTATTTATCGGCGATCAACGAGACAACGGAAAGTCGGCGCCAAGGTGTTACAGTAGTCGTCTCAGTCTAGGAAGCTGCAGAAGGCACATCTCTGCAATCATACTGTCGACTGTCAACTGACGTTTCATCGCCGCGGGGCATCAATACAAACTCGTAATAGACAGATATTATTAAAGTGTGTTCAAAATGGCTCTGAGCACTATGGGACTTAACTGCTGAGGTCATCAGTCCCCTAGAACTTAGAACTACTTAAACTTAACTAACCTAAGGACGACACACACATCCATACCCCAGGCAGGATTCGAACCTGCGACCGTAGCGGCCTCGCGGTTCCAGACTGTAGCGCCTAGGACCACTCGGCCACCTCGGCCGGCTAAAGCGTGTTACACAGGCTTTAGTCAGTCTTCGATTTACTTATTAACTATTCTTCTCCAGTAACACTCAAATTACAATTACATTTGTGTTGTTAAGGGCTATTTCAATGGCAGAACTTTACGTCGTTGTGGCATAACGAAGTGTGTTGACGTAACGGATATGTTGAGGACACTAGTTCTCTATTTGTTAAATAGTGGTAACACCGAAGCCAACGATATTTTGACAACACTGTAGATAATGATTGAACAATTTTGCCCTAGTGATACTGTGGACACACGTTATTAAAGTTATTGCTCGTGAAGCAATAGAGGCATTCGTAATTAGTTAACAAATTGGAAGCCCCCTGCTAAATACTGACCCACGTTGCCTCTGTATATGTCGATAGTTACGAAAGTGTTGCCGGTGCAGGATTTTGTGCACGAACTAACCTTTCGATTATGTCCCATAAATTTTCGGTGCGATTCATATCAGGCGATCTGGGTAACCAAATTATACGCTCGGACTGTCCAGAAGGTTCTTTTAACGAATCGTGAACAACCGCGGCGTCGTGACGTGGCACCTTGTCATTGTTGGTCGGGAAACATGTAGTCCATGAATGGGTGCAGATTGTCTCCAACTACATAAACGTAACCATTTCCAGTTAATTATCTGTTCAGTTGGACCCCAGGGTGCCATTCCATTCCATGTAAACACGCCCCACATCTCCAGCTGCACAGTACTTGTTGACAACTTAGGTCCACGGCTTCGTGGGGTCTACGCCGCACTCAAACCCTACCATCAGCTCTTACCACTTGAAACAAAGACTGATTTGGCCAAGCCATTGTTTTCCAGTCATCTAGGGTCCAACTGATATGGTCACGAGCCCAGGAGAGTCACTGCAGCTGATGTTGAGCTCTTAGTAACGAAACTCGCGTCGGTCGTCTACTGCCATAGCCCGTTAATGCCAACTGTCTGAACGGATACGTTTATCGTAAGACCCACATTGATTTATGCCTTATTTCACGCAGTGTGGTTAATCTGTTAGCACTGAATATCTGCTCTCGATCGTTAATGAAGGCCGTCGGCCACTGCGTTGTTTGTAATGAGTGATAATGCATGAAACTTGTTATTCTCGCCACACTTTTGACGTTGTGGATCTCGGAATACTGAATTCCCTAACGATTTCCGAAACGGAATGTCCTATGCGTCTAGCTCCAACTACAATTCCACGTTCAAAGTCTGTTAATTCCCGTCATGCGGCCATAATCACATCGAAATCATTACACATGAATCCCCTGAGTACAAATGGCAGCTCCACCAAAGCACTGCCCTTTTACACCTTACATACCCAAGACTACAGCCATGTGTACATGTGCATATCGCCATCCCATGACTTTTGTCACCACTGTGCAAAGCTGTTGTGTCCTCTTCGAGGGACGATGTCCCTCCCCGTCCAACATCGGACCTCTGGCACATCCAAATGCCCTACTAATCTGGATATTGCAGTATTCGATCAATCGACCAAATGAAGACTCACAATAAAGCCACTTTCAACCTCTCTCAGGTGCTGATAACGTTGTCACACACGACTTCGCGGAATCTTCGTGTGCTTGACAGTGAACACTCGACATATAACACTGTTCACGCTCCTTGAATACACTATCAGACCTGATAACAAAACTATACATGAACAACCCAGTAGTAGGGTATGGACAGCATGGGTGCAATTTTGATATCAAATTAATTAAACCAATCGATTACTAACTCCCCGACTACGCCAACCCCCACCCCCAGATGATTTAATGTGTTTTTGTCAGCCTGCATGTAGGTCGCAGCCCCCGTCCTCCCCTTCCCAATCCACCCCCACGCAATCCCTCCCCCTCCCCCTCCCCCTCCCAGTCCTCTACCTACCCTATTGGTGGGAATTACGGTGTGAATTTAGAATTTTTGTGGGAATTTCGAATTTTGACAGGAATTTCGAACTTTGGTGGGAATTTCTTTGTCCCAGGGCTGTTAAGACGTCCCATCCCATCCTCCACCAGGGAACTGGTGGGAAATTAAAACTGGCAGCGCCCTTTCTGGGACTCGAATCCTGGTCCTTCTTGACAGAAAGCCCTAGAGCACCCCCCCCCCCCCCCTAACACATGGAAACTGCCCAGATGCAGGAGAGGAACGTTAGGTTAGTGCATTTTAGTTGGAAAACTGAAGTAAAGATCGGTCCTAATTACGTAAGTATTCATAAACAGGCTTAATTACACAACTATATGCGTAGTGCTAAACAAGGACTGCCTAAAATCGCAGTTCAGGTTAAAATTAATGATGCCATACAAAAGCTGTTATCCTGTGGGGAAAAAGTTTCGCGATATCGCTCGAAACTAGTGGCAGACGCACTATATTTTTTTTGGCTGGAAACATATTCAACTGACGAGATGCTGGTACTGGATAGAGGGGAGTTTAATAAGTGTATTATTACCTGTAAGCATACAGCTGAGAACTGTATCTATCCCTGTTTGACGCCAGAGTTTCCTACAGATGCCTGCTCAATAATCACCCTGCAACCCAGCAATACTCACTACATAACAGATGGAAAATACATCTTTGTTCTAATTACATATAAATTGTCATGAAAGACCAGCACTAAATATCAACAGGACATAATGCAACACGTGTGTTGGGGATAGGGAAAAAATCATCGTAATAACACTACTACTGCAAAAACAGACCCTAGAAGATCACAGAGGGGAAGCAGTTGCAGCTGTGACCTCCTCGATGGGTGGTCATGAACTAGCCACCTTGGAGGTAGTCTTAAACCCCACTGTTCCACCCCTCATCCCTCCCTCCCTCCCATCAACGTAGGTAGGGATAGAGACATGTTCTATCTTGCTGCTGGTGATCTGCAAAGAGATCCTTCGGGTGGCATTGTATACTGTCCCAAGTCTGCGGGAATGGCTCACAGATAGACAAAAGACAAGAACAAGACACTTCAAGAAATCTATTAAACGTTTTTCTTCGAAAGCCTGAACCCCCCACGGAACGACAACAACTTGTAAATCAGGAACCCCTCTGCCTGAAGTGACTGCAGGCCCCACTGTAACTGGGACCACATTCTTCCTCAGCTGCAGCTAGAGCAGCCTGTAGGGCGGGGCAAAAGGTTATGTTCTCCTTGAGGTGACAATCCCTCACCAACACAAAACAACACAAAAGGGAAATTTAGTGTGGCCCAGACCCACCCCACAGACAGTATCCTGTTCGGGACACATCTGCCTAGCGCAACCACCACCCACACACACACACACACACACACACTGGACCTTCCTCCACACTGCCCCACTGCCAGCAACGGCATTTCGGTGATGGAGAATGCTTTAATTTAACATCAATGCAACTCTTATAATCAAATTAACTTTCAAATAGGAAAACAAAATGGCTACGATAATAAATGTCCTCTTTCCACGAAAATAGGCGTAATCCACTTTCTTATAGTTTATGAGCAAAATCGGTATAGTTTTTACGTTCGACTGCTGGATACAATTCACATTTCGTTATTTTACGTCATCCAGCGAAGTGTACCGCCGTCGATTACTCACTTCGTCTTCAGGCCACGAGTGGCCTACCGGGACCATCCGACGGCCGTGTCATCCTCAGTGGAGGATGCGGATAGGAGGGGCGTGGGGTCAGCACACCGCCCTCCCGGTCGTTATGATGGTATTCTTGACCGAAGCCGCTACTATTCGGTCGAGTAGCTCCTCAACTGGCATCACGAGGCTGAGTGCACCCCGAAAAATGGCAACAACGCATGGCGGCCTGGATGGTCACCCATCCAAGTGGCGACCACGCCCGACAGCGCTTAACTTTGGTGATCGCACGGGAACCGCCGCCGATTACATATGACAAAAATTCAGAAGCCTATACATGTCCACCCTGCTAAAAACTGAGAAAAAACTTCCACTATTTTGCTGCGAAAACTACCGACCGCCACAGCATCTCCTCATTATTTCGAAACCGTCATCGAAGTACAGAAAAAGTGAGAATTTAAACTCTGAAGAAAAAACATCTATGTTAAACAATTTCTTTCAGCTTGATGAACAAATTACTTGACCTGAAAATGTCTCTTGCATTACAATTAGTGTCTGTAAATAAACTGTCATGCACGTGTGTATTACCAACGTTTCAGACATGTGAAGTAACATTAGAGAATAAAATCTTTCACGCCATTGGCTGACATGACGAAAAAGAAACAACTATTTTACATTCGACAACAACATGCTGTAATTCAAGAGGACATTGCAGTTTTCTACACTACAGAAAGTGCCGTTTTACCAATGCATAGCTGCATCACACCTGCGTTTATGAAACAAAGAGTGAGCACCTGTCTCGTAATAGAACCTCCTATAATACACATAACACATCGAAACCAGTTACCATCTGTGTGCTTACATTTGACATTGTTGCTCCATAACTCCCCTTTACTGACATGTCTGTAAAGTTTGTAGTCATACAGCAGATTCTTGTGTTCTACTTTTGATCATCACAGCCTGTTTCGCACAATCTAGTCACATGTCGGGAAAAAAACACGATCTTTCTAGGTTCCACAACGGACTATAATTCAAGTGGTGTCTACTTTATAATTAGAGGTTATGAAGTATGAAGTAACACAGGACTTGCGGTAACACCTGCTTTTTGAACTTGTAGTCGTGATAATAATAGCACAAATAGTCATGATTTCACGAGAATACATACAGCCGATTTGTATCAATTTTATGAGCAAAATCGGTGTAATTTTGACAGAACTATCTGCATCCAAACTTTAACCAGTTATACCACTCCTTGTTGTAGATCCTCCTATAAGACTTTACAGCGTCTCTCTCTTCTGGTATCGAAATAACAAATATCGTCTGCATGTGACGACGAGCATATTACATATAAACATATCGCTCTATTGGAGTACGTCGCCAGTGTTCGAAGTCGTTTGCATAGATCTGCATAAAGTTTTGTCGACGGTAGTGGAGGAAGACCATATCCCACATACCATCAATGACAAGAGAGGGTCCCTGTATTGCTCCTTCATAATCAGTTTAACACATTGTTTATTTTGGCTGTAACACATCCAAGCGGTGTATGACTAGAGTTATGTACAGCGCCCTACACTTTGTTTTTCTACCATGACTTCGAATGGTTCAAATGGCTCTGAGCACTATCAGACTTAACATCTGAGGTCATCAGTCGCCTAGAACTTAGAACTACTTAAACCTAACTAACCTAAGGACATCACACACATTCATGTCCGAGGCCGGATTCGAACCTGTGACCGTAGAGGTCGCGCGGTTCCAGACTGAAGCGCCTAGAACCGCTCGGGCACTCCGGCCGGCCCATGACTTCGAGGTCTCTGTCAACTACTAAACTGATATTAACACGTTTCAATCAGCTGGCTGTCACAGAAAGCTGAACATCACATAGTGTTAATTATTCAGCTCCCACCAACACCCAGATTGGTAGAAATAAAACACAGAGGTGATGTTCCTCATTGACAAAAATGTGAAATACATTGCAACATATGGAAACTGGAAGAGTTTGCTGCATTGTAGAGTGTTTAAAATAGCCTTCCACAGCGACTCGGTAGCAGATGTCTCGGTGTTCCATTTCGAAGAGTATTGTTTTCTCATTTTGAAATCACTGCTTCAGTGTTGACCATCGCTGGAAGGCGCCATTCACAACACGCATGGCGTAGTGAAAATAAAAAGAAGTACTGCTATCTTATTGGTGAAAAAAAAAAATAAAAACATGTGGCAGGCATTGCAGCATATGGAAACATGACGAGTCTGTAGTACTGAGGGCCGGCCGCTGTGGGCGAGCGGTTCTAGGTGCTTCAGTCTGGAACCGCTGCGGTCGCAGGTTCAAATCCTGCCTCCGGCATGGATGTGTGTGATGTCCTTAGGTTAGTTAGGTTTAAGTAGTTCTAAGTTCTAGGGGACTGATGACCTCAGATGTTAGGTCCCACAGTGCTCAGAGCCATTGGAACCATTTGAACCAGCATTGAGGAACGCTTCCAAATAAATCTCTCTACATTTAATCCCACGCTCCACAGTGACGAGATTCCACCAAGAGTCCCTTCATCTCAAGGAAGTGGTGTCAGTCAATCATTATGCGATAATCAACAGCATACCAGTGGACGGACGAGATGGCTCTGCTGATAGAGGGCAATGTATGGTAATACACACTGCAGTTGATAGGGCGATCAGTTTTAGCAATTATATCCGTTGTTTCGTATTTTAACACCAGCCAATGATACAATAGCATACTTCCCAATTTCTGTATCATCGCTAAACCACCCCAGCACTACTCTACAGCTACAACACACTAGATTGCAAATGCAGCTAGATGATGGTTCAATACGTCCATTTGTCCATATACACCACAGCACAACAGATAGCGTCCTATACCGATGCAATTAGGTTACATATTTCCATGGCGTCGATCATAGTGCGGGATTTACAAATACGACTGGCCATCTTTCCCTGTGCGGATGGGTGTCACATAGTATTCTCGCATTTGTAGGATAAAGCTGGAGATTGACAGATCTCCCCCCCCCCCCCCCACTTTGTCCATGATCAGTCCTCCCTGCAACATCAATCTTTCACATGGCGCCTATCCAAAAGCACAAGACCTCTCTCGTGTGTGTCAAGGAGGGTAGCGCCTCTTATCGGTGTAATCGGTGTATAGTAGACATGAGAGTGAAGCAGTGATATGACAGACGATTAAGAAGAAACGTGTGGCCTATACATCATGGAGCTCCAGATGGATAGGGTTTCAAAGATTTCATATAAATCAACCGTTCTATCAATACTGAAGCATTAATTAGCTGGAAGGTACCGGTGTGAAAGAAATGATCGTAGGGCGTAAACACACATTCCAATGGTTACACGGTTCTGCACCTAAAAATGCTTCATTGTTAATGCCATACTGTTTCTGAAGTGTTAGTCGAGCAGAATGCAACGCTCTTAATACTGTAATACAGAATACATTTGTAAAACATCAGACATACAACCACTCCACGGGTTTCCTACGCCAATCACTACGGTGGAGAACTTTAAAATAATAAAACTGTTACCTTATACATGATTCTGGTGTATGAGTATGGCATCGCCAGAGTATATCCACCGCTCGAGCTGCTTATAAACCAACTAGAACGAAGTCTGGAGACTGATGTCCTGTCTGTTAGGAAATTAATGAATTTTATATGTTTTTTAAAGTCAGAAACGTACATACCATCAATCACACTTCCTACGTCAGTCATGCATATCATTAGTAATATTCGTTTTGACGGATGCGGCTATGTCTTACTAGGAAATAGAGTGAGGAAAAACCGACAGGATTATTTTCGACAGCTGATATATTTAGGTACCATCCACATGCTGCTACACGAAAATGCAAACGAAGAAGCAGCAACTCCTTACGAGGGAGTAAGCACCATGATCAGTAGCCAAAGAAGGTGTAACAGTCTTATTGCTGTTTACAGTAGCGCCACCACAGCTCTGGTAGCATTCCTCTTGCACAAAGAAGTCCTGGTCTTATGCTAGGTAGTTTCACTCATGTGAAGGATAATATAGCAAATTCTTCCCAACAGTACATACCCCTCACAGTATTAAAGGTGATACATGTGACATTGGTCCACTCTCCTGCAGAGCACTCTTCGGGATGGTTTAAGTCTGCCAAACACATTGATTCTTCACCTTAATACTTAATGAATACCATTGTTTGTAAGAACCAGCCGTAATTAGATAGTACATATATTCGAATGCATGTGTGACAACACAGTTGTGGATTGGGATACATATGTTTTTCCTGCTTTAACATGACGCTTCTGTGTAATACTTACGTCGCCTTTGTTGGAATGTGTTACGAAAACCACGTAGTTTACATGGGGAGGGGGAGGGTTAAAAGTAAATGCAGGAACAGCATAATTTTTAAGCTTTTCTTCGTCTTGAGCATCCGGGCACCCGAGCCCACATCAATTCCCCTCATTTCGTGGTGCTTTTCCTCAAATTTTATGTATTCTCAGTCAGTTTAAGTAATTTTTCAAGTTTTTCACGATTTCACATGTTTCTTCGTATTTTCCTCAATTTTACATATTTACCATCAATTTGCAGTAATTACACCAGATTGCCCTCGATTTTTACCGATTTCATGTCATTTTTTAATATTTTTCCATATGTATAGGGAAAGGCAAAATAATGTGAACGAACACCTGTACTTACTTGTGAATGGTTTATGACCGTTATACATATGTGATTTGTCTTGGAATACTGGTATATAATGATTGGATAGTCTCCAGTGGAATGTTGTGTCACTGTTTGATCAGAACCTCTTCTGCCTCCTGTGGTGATGAGGGAGGCGGAAGTCTGCTCCGGAGTCTGCGCTCCAATAACCCCCACAAGGAATCGATAATGTTCAAGTCCGGGGACTGTGCTGGCCGGGGAAGATGCTGAAGTTCAGTTGCATGCTCTTCATATCACGATTGTACTTTCCAGGATGTATGAATGGGTGCATTATCGTCCTGAAATATGACGTCGGTGTTGGGGAACAGCATTTGAATCATGGGGTGCACCAGATCGCCTAAAATGTTCACATAATCGTTGGATGTAACACGGCCTTTGAGAGTAATGGTGGTACCAGTAGAATACTACGATATGGCTGCCCACACCATCACACTTCCACCACCATGCTTGGCTGCTGGAATCAAGCAATCTGGATTGTACGCTTCTTTTGGCGTTCTCCAAACGTACGTCCGGCCCGACATTCGAAATAACGAAAACGTTGACTCGTCCGACCATATGACGTGTTTCCACAGATCAGCCATCCAGCATTTATGCTCCTGACACCGTGTTTTACGCTTCTTTGCGTTAGCTGTCATCACTAATGGTTTCGGTACAGCAGCTCGCCCATGAATCTTCACTTTATGGAGTTCTCGGTAGAAATTGTAGATGGATACGGGGTCTCGAAGATGGCTATTGATGTCTGCAGTCGCTTTAAGGGTCGTAGTTTTGTGTTATTTTGCCAGAATTAGTGTTAGCGTACGACGATCTCTGTAATTTAATTTTGATTTGCACCCACTATTACGTTTACACGATGATGTCTTTCTATGTTTTGTGTAGAGTGTCATGACTGTTGGAACAGTTGCTCTTGGAAGATTCAATAAGTTGGCTGTCTTGGATACTGATACTCCAGCTAATCTGTCTCCCACAATTTGCCCTCTTTGGAACTCTGTTAGGTCTTTCAGTGCACATCGACCTTGGCCTCTGAATGCAAATACGAACTGCTCACTACTCGTAAACAATCTGCACTGATGCCCAGTTCGTACTAAACACGCAGAGTCCAGCGCGACACTTGCCTTACCTGCGTTGTTGACTGTGAAACACGACCATCCCATTACTACCACTGTTCACGCTATTTTGCCTTTCCCCTGTACGTGGTCTTATTGCCGGCATACCCGTGCGTTGATTGATTTTATACGAGGATATCTGCGTGTCCTGTACACAAGCCTACTAAAAATTCCTAAGAATTCCCCTCTTGCAAGTGATCTACATGCATGCATTTTGGATAGGAAGATCATGAAAAGTATAGTAACACCTCATGCCTTGATGACACTCCGCGCGACTGCTACGGTCGCAGGTTCGAATCCTGCCTCGGGCATGGATGTGTGTGATGTCCTTAGGTTAGTTAGGTTTAAGTAGTTCTAAGTTCTAGGAGACTGATGACCACAGCTGTTAAGTCCCATAGTGCTCAGAGCCATTTGAACCATTTGATGACACTCAATGAGTGGCGCAGATTGGAGATTAGTAGTCTGGAAACAAATCCGTGTACTTCTACGCCGTATCAGAGAGCTTGTCTGCAGATTCACGTAGCGACACACTTGATGGAAACTCAGAGTCTGGCACAGCTCTGCAAGTTCATCAGACTTCCACTCTAACATGTAGGGATCTGCAACATGGAGTTGACATGCGTATAGAGTTGATTTCTGCTGGTGCTCTGATATTTTTTTCCCATGTATATGCTCTTATTGTTTATCAGATTAGCTTCGCTACTTTTGATACACCTTCCAACTCTGATACATACCCATAACTATGGCAGGATATCTACGTTTATTATGGCAATAATGATGAGATCCCCAGTTCTACTGCTTATGAGAGCGCAAATGCTTTTTGTAAATGTGTCTCGCAATATTTTTGTAAAAAAGAAGAAAGGAAAACCTGGAGGCTGTAGTTAGTATCAAACATCCACAAATGTTTCGAGAACCTCTTTTGTCTTCGGGTGTAAGTATTTGCCTTGATACACGTTCTGTTCGGCATTTTCCCTATTGTCTGGTGTTTCTATATTCATTATACCTATCCTCAGCCATCTACAAATGTGTCTCCTTGGTTTATAACCATCAGTAAAGTCTATCTTTATGTACTTGCCTGAAGCACAAGTTTTTTTGTGTCACGCAGAAAATATAATAATTCATTACAAGGTAATTATTTACTGCGTGCACGTAAAAAACACGGTCAGCTCAAATGAAACAGATCACTAGCAGAGAAACATATTTATAGCCTGTCTAGCCGTACGTTTTCTTTAGTAAGTCACCAAAGACATTAAAATTTCTGGAATGCTGCAGTTCCAACTTTTTCTTCAAACAGGAAACAGAGGAGATTCGTTACCTTATTGAAAAATATTTTACCAAAGATGGAAAGACTGTCTTGTCTTGAGAGAATCAAGCACATCTGATGTAACGTGGCTTTGAAACTGACAGAGAAAGAATGCTGGGAGGTACGAACTGGTCGTAACGAAAACATTAATAAGATATTTTACGATTCTAAAACTTTTTTTGACTCAGATGTTCCATGTTATAGAGCTATAAATCAAAACTCAAATGAATTTAACATGAACTGATGAATCGCTTTATCCTCCTACCTATCGTGCCTTTCTTATAGCATTTTTCTGTTGATGAATTGCAAATCAGAACGACCGCTTGTAGACCTCTGTTGAAATTATAAATGAACCTATTAGGAAGGATAAAGTGTGGGAAGACGTTTTTACAACAATAATTGGATTTGTCGAGCTCCTTTTATTTTGCATTGAAGCTGTATTTTATTGGAGTGTGGGAACTGGATATGCAGTAGTAAATAACTGAGACGGAATCAGTAGAAGTAAGATTAGACCAGTGGGTCGCATATTTTTCAATTAAATAGCTCTCTCTCTCTCATTGAACCATCATTAAAACTCAACTTACAAATAGAAAAACAAAAGTGTGAATGAACACGTTTCGTACTTTTTTACAAGATTTAGACCAAGCAATGTAATCGGACATATTCTTCGTGCTTACCAAACGCAACTTTTTCCAGCAAGCTCACTGGATCTCTCCCCACTTGAGAGAGTTATGGCCAGGACCCTCCAACTATCTCGGGATTTTGACGGTCTAACCAGCCAGTTGGACAAAATTTGGTACTGTGTCCCTCAGAAGAACGTCTAACAACTCTATGAAGCAATGCCACGTGGAATAACTGCTTCCATAAGGGTGTGAGGTTGACCAACGCGTTACTGACTTGTTCAATTTGTGAAGCTCTTCCTTCTGAATAAGAGTAAATCGTCCAGCTTCCCGAAACTTTGATCCTTTGTTTGTCTGTACATGTACATCACCTTGCATTCGTTGCAGCCTACGGTGCTGTTTAGCGTGGAGTAAAGTCATAAGAAGATAAAAACCAACTGCAAAATAATTTAGAGGGAATATCCGTATGGTGCGACAGTGTCAGTTCTCCCTATACAGTAAAAAGTGTGAGCCCCTCCATATGAGCAATAAACACGTCCACTAAATTTTGGTTACACGATACGTCACATCAATTTAAAGGTTGTCGATTCATGGAAATAAAGTTTACAATTGTGAATAACTTAAAATCGAACCACCATATAGAAAATGTTGTGGGGATGGTGAACTTAAGATAGCGTTTTATTTTCAGAACAGTTACAACGTGAAACAAATCAACCAAAGAGATTAGCAGCATTATTCTTGACCACCCTTTTCTGGAGTACGAGATCCTTCCTCTCCTGTTTTCCGCAATCCTCCCTTATATTCTCCAACAAAGTGGACTCTTTGTTTTTCAAATATATTAAATGTGTCTTTAGAGAGGATTTCATAGAGGACAGAAAATTCTTACACTATTGTGACCTTTCAGGTTTTGCCGGCGGGTCTGTTGCAAATACACTTCTCGTTTTTACCGCAACGTTAGTTGCCTTCTGTAACAGTAAGTACCGTAGCCACCTGAAGACACCGAACAGTTCCTTCAAAGAAATATTGTGGAACTTATTCGGTGTTGTCTGGCCATAAACCTAAGAACTGAATCTGAAACGTTCTTCTACTAGGGAATAGGGAAACAATAGGAAGGACTGGACCCCTTTTGTTATCACTCGTTTTATTTAACAATAATATCAGCAAATTCCTTTAAAACAATATCTTAATCCTGATTACTTTAGGTATAAGAAAAGTAAGTCACAAGAATTTAGTGAATCTGCTACCAATGTCTTTCTATGAAACAAAGTCTATCTCATATATAAGAAAACTCTTAAAACCACTGACAATTATGCGCCCGACGGCTTAAATTAAGACACACAATATTTCTGAATAGTCTGCGGACATTGAGAACTAATGTTCCCAAAAACATTTACCTAAATAACAACCTGCCAGAGATGCACCCAATAAATAGCAGGATGAAGTTAATACAAAGGCATTTGTTTGACACTCAAGAGTCAATCAATATCACTAAGGCTTACTAAAGTTTTAGTCAGCGCAAATCTTACTAACAGTAGTACAGCAACAGCGTTTCACAATTTTATGTTGCTCTTGAGAGAACGTTTAATAAATATAATAAATACCGAAGTAAACATAATTAGCGCCATAATTAATTAGAGAGGTGTGACGCCAGGTCACTCGAAGGCAGAACGAAAACTTAACTTACAGAAGCCAAGGCAGAAGGCGACAGTTCGTACAAAACCCACTTCTCGAGCTTCGACCCGGAGACACCTCCCGCTACCCTGTATTTCACAGCCCCAGTACCCAGAGGTGGAAAGGTAGCGCTTACTCCAAAACACCAGCCATCCAGCTGTAACATTTAGCAAGCGCACAGAACAGGTCCTCAGGGACAATGTAAACAACCACCAAAAGATATTACATAACAGGTTAAATTATTCACTAATAAAATGGCACACTGCCATGCCCCACTACGAACGGACTACACAGGCAAGGTACAACCAACAGTGCATATCTTATCAATAACCTCAATTGCCTGCTATTAAGATATAAAAAAAAACTTACAATTACTAGCAAGGCCAGCGGGCACTCCCAGTCTTAGTCACAATTAAACTACGTGAACTTTTGTGCCCCATTGTTCAGTGAAAACCGTAACGAGCACAATTCTGAAAATTTAATTATAAGTTTTACTGGGGCTCACTTCGCTAAGGCTACCAAACACTCGAATGCAGTATATTTGATAAACAGATTACGGCCTTACAGCTGATTACGTATTACATCAAACAATAATTTCCCACGAGCTGGAAGAGGCAGGCTCGTGCATTATGTTAATATTATCACCTGTCTTAAACACCATGAACTCTTTATAGGCACACCTTTACTTCCATGGTAACATCCATGCGCTACAGTTACCGGATGCGAGGTAGCAGTCCTCAACACCTTCACACACATGCCCTAAGTACAACCTTACTACCGAGCGGTTCTAGGCGCTTCAGTCCGGAACCGGTCTACTGCTCAAAATCCCTTGTAATTTTTATACTTGTTTTGTCGCTTTTCTTGTGGGTTATTGGTTGCATGTGATAAATCGAACATCACCGATGACACTCTCTACTGCAGAAAGAAATTCTAAAACTTATGCCTGCAGAACGGTAGTGGAGCAGGAATGCGGTAGGGCTGGATCGAGCCGTGAGTGAACATTGTTTTTGAAATATTTCACTTCATAAAAATTTCGTGCATAGAAAAGGAACACCAATCACGAGAAAACGCAAGGAAATAACAAATTTGAGCTATTGTCCGTGGATCATGCACGGAATTTCATCGATGAGTGCTAAAGATCCCTAAGACTACATTATTTCTCCAAAAAACAAATAACGCATTACTGACTTAAGGTGCACCTCCTGCACATATCCATCACAATTCATGTAAAACTCATTTAATCTTAATAGTCATATCTGTTGTGTTGGCAGAAGAGCCAACACCGTGTTACTAGAGGAGGCCGAAATGTACGCGTTTTAGCTCACGCAGGCTGGCGTGAGGAGGGAAGGACTATACTGACGTGAGGTCTGGAACATGACAAGTAATTAGAATTCAGAAAGCGGACGTAATTAGTTTGATACTTAACTTTAATCCATTAATGATGAACGTCGCTCTTGACGGTACATGATTCACAATATTATCTGTTCAGAACACATTCTTGAAGAATATGGTGCCTTGCTAGGTCGTAGCAAATGACGTAGCTGAAGGCTATGCTAAACTGTCGTCTCTGCAATTGAGAGCGTCTGTAGACAGTGAACCATTGCTAGCAAAGTCGGCTGTACAACTGGGTCGAGTGCTAGGGAGTCTCTCTAGACTAGACCTGCCGTGTGGCGGCACTCAGTCTGCAATCACTGATAGTGGCGACACGCGGGTCCGACGTATACTAACGGACCGCGGCCGATTTAAAGGCTACCACCTAGCAAGTGTGGTGTCTGGCGGTGACACCACAATATCCATCATCAAAATATATAAATATCTCTTATCGCAATAAGCCTCCAAAAAAACGCAACCGTTACTATATTACTCGAATAAGGCTCCTCTAGGCCCAGTTTTAAGACAACAGCCAAAATATCACTGGACGCGCAAGTGGACACCTCGTTACAGCTACAGAACAGAAGTATTAAAACAGCTCAACTAACATTGAGTAACTGCACAAACATTATCTGTGTAACTAACCACGGTGATAGATTAAAACATAAAGAGTGCCCATGCGCTGGCTTGAGGCAAATCCACGCTCCAAGTGCACTGAAGCGCCAACGAACTGGTATAGGCATGCGTATTCAAAACAGGCAGAATACGGTGCACTTGTTAGATCGGTTACTGATGTTACTGTGGTAGGTTATCATGTTAATGAGTTTGAGCGTGGTGTTATAGTCGGCGCACGAGCGGTGGGACACAGCATCTTTGAGGTAGCGATGAAGTGGGGATTTTCCCGTACGACCATTCCACCAGTTTACTGTGAATATCAGGAATCTGGTAAAATATCAAATCTCCGACATCGCTGCGGACGGAAAAAGATCCTGCAAAAACGGGACCAACGACGTTCGAAGAGAATCGTTCAACTTGATAGAAGTCCAACCTTTCCGCAAATTGCTGCAGATTTCAATGCTGGGCCATCAGCAAGTACCACCGTCCGAACCATTCAACGAAACATCAAGCATATGGACTTTCGGAGCCGAAGGCTCACTCGTGCACCCTTGATGGCTGCACGACACAAAGCTTTACGCCTCCCATGGGCCCGTCAACACCGACATTGGCCTGTTGATGACTGGAAACATGTTGCCTAGTCGGACGAGTGTCGTTTCAGATTGTATCAGCGGATGGACGTGTACGGGTATGGAGACAACCTTATGAATCCATGGACCGTGCATGTCAGCACGGGACTGTTGAAGCTGGGCGGTGGTGGAGGCTCTGTAATGGTTTGGGGCATGTGTAGTTGGTGTGATATGGGACCCCTGATACGTCTAGATACCACTCTGACAGATGACACGTAAGTAAGCATCCTGTCTGATCATCTGCATCCGTTCATGTCCATTGTGCATTCCGACGGACTTAGGTAATTCCAACAGGAGAATTCGACACCCCACACGTCCATAATTGTCACAGAGTGGCTCCAGGAATGCTCTTCGGAGTTTAAACACTTCCTCTGGCCACCAAACACAACAGACATGAACATTATTGAGCATATCTGGGATGCCTTGCAAGGTGCTGTTCAAAAGACATCTTACGGATTTATGGATAGCCTTACAAGATACATTGTGTCATTTCCCTCCAGCACTATTTCAGACATTAGTCGGGTCCATTCCACTTCGTCTTGCGACATTTCTGAGTGCTCGCGGGGGCCCTAAACGGTATTGGTACACTTGGCTCTCCAGTGTAGGTACACTATCCAGTAGTCTTAAACATTACATAAAAAAGGCTTTTGAGTAACCAACAGAAACCACAATTATTTGGCCGGTTATGAAATATGACAACTATATAAGATATCCAGACAGTGCAATAATCCCATGTCCAAGAGACGAGGCAGCTGCGTTGTGTGCATCGAAGCATCATCCTCCCACGGATACAGCTGATGACCCACACGCCCACCGTGCAAAGAGAAAGTCCCGTTCTTTGGAGGACACCTCCACAGAGAGCATGAGCAGTGTTAATTTGGCTGTCAATGTGGTTCGTCACGACGTTGCCCTTCTACCTGTGTTTCTTCCGTCAGGTTTGTGTCATTCGCTAGGTTGAGTTCATGTTGCCTCCTTCTACGAGGCTGTGTCATTGTTAAAGTGTATATGTTACTCCAGTGGTCCCCAGTCTGAGTGAAGGACTTGCTTTCAGTGCTAAGATTCTTTCTCGTTCAGCCCCTGTTTTAAAATTAGTGTTATCTTTGGCTTGTCTTTTGCTTACGTGTGCCTGTAATCGTGTGTCTTTTAAGCAATTCTAAGAATCGTAATGTTTTTGAGAGATTATTTTAGAATTGACAGCATTGAATTCCTTTTAAATATTTACTGTGCTGGTAGGGCTGACATTGTGTAAGAAATGGTTCGCTACATGTGAAAGCTACTGTTCGAAGGTTGCCACCATTTAATTTGGTAAGGTTAAATGTGCCAGTTGCGCTAAGATTATGTCAAGAATTCAATATGTGCCAAGCTAATTGATTGTTATACTCATTTTTAGAGAATTTTGTGTCAAGGCTTAATTTTTTTAAAGAAATTGCTAAATCCTTCTAAATGTCTTTCGTGATTCTTAAGCAGAAAGTGCCACTGGTTACGAAGCTGGTGTTACTGTAACCTTAAATATTTGTCACATTATTCTTTACTTTGAAACTGGTATTCAACATTCAGATTTGTTATCACTTCTGCTGAATGATTATACCTTACCGGTATGCATATGCCTGAGAACCATTTTTTCAAAGTTTTCCTGAAACAATACAGTCAAATATCTCTTACTACCAGTTGGAAGATGAAAGATTTGTTTTCTTATTGCCATATGTGATAAAATACATTAAAACTAAAAAAATAAAAAATAAAATCACACACCGCGATTGAAGTATCATAATGGGATGGAAATCGGTAGTCTGATTTACGTGTTGAGACAAACAAATGATTTCAGTTTCAGGAAAATTGGATGATTTATTCAAGAGAAAAAGTTTCATAAACTGAGAAAGTCAAGAACGCGTTAGTCCTCCTCTTGCCCTTATGCAAGCAGGGAATTAATTGATTGAGTTGTTCGATGTCCTCCAAAAGAATATCGTGTCAAATTCCGCGCCATTGAGGAGTTAGATAGTCAAAATTCCGAGCTGGATAGAGAACCTGCACATAAGGCTGCAAACATTCATAACTGGGGAAAGAAATGGCGGCCGTGATGGCCAAGGTAGGATTTGGTAAGCACGAAGACAAGCAATAGAAATACTCGCAGTGTGCAGGTGGGTGTTATTCAGCAGAAATGTAAGCCCAGAATGACTTGCCGTGAAAGGTAATACAACGGAAGGAAGAATATCATCGACGTACTACTGTGCGGTAAGGGTACCACGGATGACAACCAAAGGCGTCCTGCTATGAAAAGAAATGACACCCGAGACCATTACTGTTGACTGTCGGCCATATGACGAGCGACAGTCAGGTTGGTATCCCATCAGTGCCCGAGATATCTACAGAAACGTCTTCTTTCGGGACTCCGTTCGAAGCGGGACTCATCACTGAAAGCAATGCTACTCCAGTCAATGAGATTCCAGGCCGAAGACGTGCCTCGAGACGCGCCAGACACAGTCTGACTGTCGCCCGGAATACGGCCCTGCAGCCAGGAATAAGCTTGCATTTATCGCGAATCTCTTGCCCAACGTAAAGTCCCGAGCGCAGGTGACGCCTGTACATAAAAAGGGCAGAAGGACGGATCCTAAAAATTACAGACCAATATCCTTAACATTGGTTTGTTGCAGGATTCTCGAACATATTCTCGGTTCGAATATAATGAATTTCCTTGAGACAGAGAAGTTGCTGTCCATGCATCAGCACGGCTTTAGAAAGCATCGCTCCTGCGCTACGCAACTCGCCCTTTTCTCACATGATATATTGCGAACCATGGATGAAGGTTGTCAGACGGATGCCATGTTCCTTGACTTCCGGAAAGCGTTTGACTCGGTGCCCTACTGCAGACTCCTAACTAAGGTACGAGCATATGGGACTGGTTCCCAAATATGTGAGTGGCCCGAAGACTTCTTAAGTAATAGAACCCAATACGTTGTCCTCGATGGTGAGTGTTCATTGGAGGTGAGGGTATCATCTGGAGTGCCCCAGGGAAGTGTGGTAGGTCCGCTGTTGTTTTCTATCTACATAAATGGTCTTTTGGATAGGGTGGATAGCGATGTGCGGCTGTTTGCTGATGATGCTGTTGTGTACGGGAAGGTGTCGTCGTTGAGTGACTGTAGGAGGATACAAAATGACTTGGACAGGATTTGTGATTGGTGTAAAGAATGGCAGCTAACTGTAAATATATATAAATGTAAATTAATGCAGATGAATAGAAAAAAGAATCCCCTAATGTTTGAATACTCCATTAGTAGTGTAGCGCTTGACACAATCACGTCGATTAAATATTTGGGCGTAACATTGCAGAGCGATATAAAGTGGGACAAGCATGTAATGGCAGTTGTGCGGAAGGCGGATAGTCGTCTTCGGTTCATTGGTAGAATTTTGGGAAGATGTGGTTCATCTGTAAAGGAGACCGCTTATAAAACACTAACACGACCTATTCTTGAGTATTGCTCGAGCGTTTGGGATCCCTATCAGGTCGGATTGAGGGAGGACATAGAAGCAATTCAGAGGCGGGCTGCTATATTTGTTACTGGTGGGTTTGATCATCACGCGAGTGTTACGGAAATGCTTCAGGAACTCGGGTGGGAGTCTCTGGAGGAAAGGAGGCGTTCTTTTCGTGAATCGCTACTGAGGTAGTTTAGAGAACCAGCATTTGAGGTTGACTGCAGTACAATTTTACTGCCACCAACTTATATTTCGCGGAAAGACCACAAAGATAAGATAAGAGAGATTAGGGCTCGTACAGAGGCATATAGGCAGTCATTTTTCCCTCGTTCTGTTTGGGAGTGGAACAGGGAGAGAAGATGCTAGTTGTGGTACGAGGTACCCTCCGCCACGCACCGTATTGTGGATTGCGGTGTATGTATGTAGATGTAGATATGGTCTGGCGTGCCATTTCTTTTTGTAGCAGGACCCCTTTGCTTGTTGTTCCTGGCGTCCTTACAGCACAGCTGTACATCGGCGATACTGTACACCCCGTTTTGCTACCCTTCATGGCAGGCCATTTTAGGCTTCCTTTTCAGAAAGCTGATGTCCGCCCGAACACGGTGAGAGTTTCTATTGCTTGTCTTCGTGCTTTCCAAACCATACCTTGGACAACAAGGTCGTCACATCTCTTCCCACATGAGAAAGTTTGGATCATTATGGTCAGGGCCCTCAACCCGGCTCGGGATTTGACTATATAACGCTCGAATTGGACAGAATTTGTGACGATATCACTGAGGACGACATCCAACACTTCAATGCCAAGCTGAATAACTGCTTGCGTAATGGCCAGAGGTGGACCGACGCGTTGTTGACTCATTCATGTTAAGAAGCTCTTTCTCTTGAATAAATCATTCAATTTTCCTGAAACTGTAATCATTTGTTGGTCTGTGCGCGTATATGACATCTTGCGATTTCCATTCCTTTCGGTAATTCCTTCGTGATGTGTTGTTTGTTTGTCGTGGAATATATTTCTGGACATTAAACTGTGCTGCGATCAGCTATGATGAAATCAGCCTTACGGCGAAGTGTATTGTTCGGATTCTCTTTTTAATAATAAGTGATGAATTGACATTTGTCCAGTTGAAAGTATCAAAGATAAAATTGTTCCAAAATAATTATTCAACAAACCTGCATCTGACTGCGTCTGCGAAATTGTTTCATGCACTCATCCATTTTGCCAGTAATGAAACATGTATTTGACTCAGCAGTCAAGTGTAAGAGAATAATGCTCTTGTGCAATGGCATTAAGATGGTACTGACAAATTAACTTTTGGGCATGATGTTTACTTAATGAAATTATATTTTGACTTGAATAATGCCAGTTGTGTAATGGCATAAAATTAATTATTTGAAATAACTTTGCTCTGATAACTTTAGTTACCAAAATCGATTTCAAACCATGAACTGCACATATATATTGCATAGAGGCCTCATTTTCTTTACGTTCTTTCATTTGGTGGGTAACTTAACTTCACTACTCATTTTCATATTCAATAGAAGCTAAGGATGTGGATTATGATTCAGGCTGTTAGATTTAAACACAATGTTGATCCCAGTATATATATATATTTTTAAAAATTTAGGTCATATACAACAACTACCATTTCCAACATTTTTGTAGCACGAATCACTCTTACAAAAAAATTTTACGAAACGCTTACCCACGACATCGATCTGGCCGGTGCGAGCTGCGACGCCGTGAGACGGGAGATCGGCGGGCCTACTGCGTCCGTTGAAGCGGCCGTCAGCGGATGGTTCGGGAGAGCGATTTGGGGGTGCTGCGCCAAGTCTTCTCGAGAAATCGCAGTTTATTAGAAGTTAAGTGATTGGTGATATGTTGTTTATTTACTCTTCTTAAATTCTACTTGTTTTGTTGGTGAGGTCACCAGCCGTTTTGCTTTGGGGTCGTCCCACCATTCTTCTCCGTCTGCCCACCCGCGGGAAGGTGGTTGTTTATAAATTGGGTGGTCTGTTTTTCCCTTGTGGAATAGGGGCGGGTCAGAGCAACCTGCGGTTCGGGTTGTTTGGTAATCTTCCTATCAATCTACCGTACGTTAGTAGCTGCCTCCGTCATGTTTGACGGATTTGGTGTGTTAACGAAGTTATTGCTTCGAGTGTAACGGCCTAATACCTGAAATATGTTTTGATCTTTGGAAACTTTGATATTATTGCCTATGATCTTGAGAGGCGTATCTGTGTACTGTAGAGCATCTTAACTATGGTTTATATGAGATTGCTTTTCATTGGCTTTTATTTAAATGATCATTTTAGTATATAAAGTTGCCACCCTTTCACCGTAAGACTTTTCTTAAAAGTTAAATTCAAGTTGCACCTTCGGTGGCAAGGGTAATATTTTAATTGTTAGTATTTTGTACCATTTCCATCCCTCCTACGGGGTGGATAGTTTGTGCGCTTGTGTGAATTGTTAAAACTCTTAGTTTAAAGTTATCTGGTGTGTTGCAGATTTGCACCAGTGTAGTCTTTCAGAGGCTGTTGTGAGCGGTCGTAACTACGGCCGTGTCAAAAGGGAGCGGCAAGGTTGTAAGAGGTCCATGATTAAGGAATTTGTTGCTAGCGCACTCGAGCAGATGTAATTCCGATGGATTGCTCACGCGCTGCCTGAGATATGTAAGATATAAGAGAATCTGAGACCAAAGAGCAGTGTGTTGACTGCAGTAGGAACTGTGTAGCAGTAGGAATAAGTAGTTGCTAGCGAGCAGTCGTGTGTATCGTGTTGGCTGGGCCGGTCGTGGTGGAGCGATGGCGGAGCCTGAGCGATATAATATAAGGTAAAAGCAGCCTCGCGCATATGTACTACTGTTATGTCAAGCCCGATGTAAATGTTTAAAAAAAAATCACTTAATAATAATCTATCTTATAAAAAATTAACTTTTGATAATCATTCATCTCAATTTAAAGAACTTACTAATTTCTCCAATCCATGGTCACCCCGACTATTGAAAAGAAAAATCAGTTGTTTCCTTTTATAAATGACAAATCTATCAGCCAGCATTGCACAGAGCTGCGCCAGAAAATTTTCTTATAGGAGCAGATATATACGCGTTATCCGGCGACCTAATTGAGGTAAGATTTTTCAATTTAATCAGAATGAATTTTCAGGGCCATGACGCAGCACTGCTGACGTCCTAAATTTACCAGTTTAAATTCACAGTGAGTTATTGAAAGGTTATAAGTGAGCGACAATTTTTTTATTGAGAGCTTAGTGACATTTTATTATAGGTAGGTTACGGAATTTATCCATTGGTAGGCCTAGGTTACGCTAAATGTCAATGTTATGGTTATATTTTTTACTGTTGGGAGTTTCGGAAGTTTTATTGTTGAGAGGTTACACTAAATGTGAATATTATTTATATTATTTTTTTTCATTTTGTGGGGAGGTTACAAGGTTCTCTGCCCGAAAGCTCATACAGTCAAAGCATGTTTCTTTCTGCCTCTGAATAAATTGTAACTTTGATATTTAGAGGGTGCGTTCTGATAATATTTTTAAATCTGTTTCTTTTAAAAAATGCTTTTAGGCACTATTAAAATGAATAAAATTCCTATTTGTTAAAAGGAATTTGGTTATGATTTCATCAGTTACTCCCTGGCAACTACTTCCATGGTTACACAGTGTGATTAAAAGTGTTAATGTTCTTGATGAATCGCTAGTAAATAAAATAAATTCTTAAGAATATTCTTTGAAAATAAATCACGGTTCAATGCTGTATCCAGTGGTACGTGTCATTTTCCGAATTTGTTGTAGTTTTCGCGTAACCGTCTTCAGAAGCCTCGGAGATACTTACGAACAAAACTTTGCCTCGAAACGACGGAGGAGTTATCCAGATTTTTGTTTACATTACCACGTCGTTTTCAGATCGCGAGGCCATTTCCAGAGAACAAGTGTGTAGACAGCAATGTGAACCGCAATGATGAGGACCACGGTGTCGCAAAAAGCGAATGCTTGGAAAGAATGCGTCGGCGGTCTCGGTCGCTTGACGGCTGTCCCGCCGGTGCTCCTCCCGCGACTCCTTTCAGCGCGCCTTGACGGGTCTGGGCAGTGATACACCGCTCTGTCAACCAGGGGAGGACGACGCGTCCGCTAGCAAGGCAGCCAGCTCCAGAGGAACTTCGGCGGGCGGGCACGCTCACGCACTCACGCACACACGCAACCGCACGGCAGCTTTTTGCACTGGCGGACCGCCACCGCCGCGCAGGACTCTGCGCCGGACGAGGACAATAACTCAGCTTTGTTTTGCGGAGCCGGCGTTCTTGCGGCGCGGGTCGCGATCGGCGCGGCCTGTCGCTACACAGGAACACGGCCGTGCTGCTGCTGCGGCCTCTGGCACTTCTTGCAGCCGGGCCGCGCCTGGAAAGGACTCGCGCTCCGTTTCCGGTCCGGTCTGACCCGCAGCCGGGCAGAGGCGCTGCCCGCAAAAAGCGCAGCCGGCGGCGGCCGGGGTGCGTGCGCCGAGGTGAGGCGCGTCCGGCAGGGGGCTTTTTGGCCGCCTTCCACGCCAGCGCTAATTAATGGCACCAAGCGGTGGAAACGGCCGTACATCGTGTCACAGACCCGCGCGCGAGTTCGGTCCCATCAGCAAGTCCTCCCCCCCCCCTTTCCTCTCCCCACTCCCCTCACGTGTAACACACACACACACACACACACACACACACACACACACACACAACGACACCCATGTTTACGAAGCTAACGTGGCGACTCACTGTTTATTGCTTCCTTCGTGCCGGCCTGAGTGGCCGAGCGGTTCTAGGCGCTACAGGCGCTACAATCGCAGGTTCGAATCCTCCCTCGGAGATGGATGTCTGTGATGTCCTTATGTTAGTTAGGTTTAAGTAGTTCTAAGTTCTAGGGGACTGATGACCTCAGAAGGTAAGTCTCATAGTGGTCAGAGCCATTGGAACCATTTTTCTTCCTTCGTATTTCCTGCTGTAATTCATTTCGTTTCATACAAACGACGAGAAAAGAGCCACGACGATTTACATAGATTATCTGAGAAGTCAGTATTTGTACCAGAAGATGTACACTATGTGATCAAAAGTATCCGGAACACCCCCAAAAACATACGTTTTTCATATTAGGTGTATTGTGCTGCCACCTACTGCCCATATGAGCTACCTCAGCAGTCATTAAACATCGTGAGAAAGAAGAATGGGGCGCTCTGCGGAACTCACGGACTTCGAACGTGGTCAGGTGATTGGGTGTCACTTGTGTCATACGTCTGTACACGAAATTTCCTCACTCCTAAATATCCCCAGCTCCACTGTTTCCGATGTAACAGTGAAGTGGAAACGTGAAGGGACATGTGCAGCACAAAAGCATACAGGCCGACCTCGTCTGTTGACTGAGAGAGACCGCCGACAATTGAAGAGGGCGTAATAGGCGAACATCTATCCAGACCATCACACAGAAATTGCAAACTGTATCAGGATCCACTGCAAGAACTATGACAGTTAGGTGGGAGGTGAGAAAACATTGATTTCACGGTCGAGTGGCTGCTCATAAGCCATACATTACGCCGGAAAATGCCAAACGACGCCTCGCTTGGTATAAGGGGCGTAAACATTGGACGAATGAACAATAGAAAAACGTGTGTAGTGACGAATCACGGTACACAATGTGGTGATCCAACGGCAGGGTGTGGGTATGGCGAAAGCCCGGTGAACGTCATCTGTCAGTGTGTGTAGTGCCAACAGTAAAATCCGGAGTCGACAGTGCTATGGTGTGGTCGTGCTTTTCATGGAGGGGGCTCGCACGCCTTGTTGTTTTGCGTGGCACTATCACAGCACAGGCCTCCAATGATGTTTTAAGCACCTTCTTCCTTCCCTCTATTGAAGAGCAATTCGACGATGGCGATTGCATCTTTCAACACGATCGAGCACCTGTTCATAATGCACAGCCTGTGGCTGAGTGGTTACTCGACAATAACATCCCTGTAATGGACTAGCCTGCACAGAGACCTGACAATGCTATAGAACATCTTTGGGATGTTTTGGAACGCCGACTTCGTGCCAGGCCTCACCGACCGACATCGATACCTCTCCTCACTCCAGCACTCCGTGAAGAATGGGCTGTCATTCCTCAAGAAATCTTCCAGCAGCTAACTGAACGTATGCCTGCGCGAGTGGAATCTGTCATCAAGGCTAAAGGTGGGCCAAAACCACATTCAATTCCAGAGTTACCTATGGAGGGCGCCATGAGCTTGTAAGTCATTTTGCCGGCCGGTGTGGCTGACGGCTCTAGGCGCTTCGGTCTGGAACCGGCGGACTGCTACGGTCGCAGGTTTGAATCCTGCCTCGGGGCCCCGCGGGATTAGCCGAGCGGTCTTAGGCGCTGCAGTCATGGACTCTGCGGCTGGTCGCGGCGGAGGTTCGAGTCCTCCCTTGGGCATGGGTGTGTGTGTTTGTCCTTAGGATAATTTAGGTTAAGTAGTGTGTAAGCTTAGGGACTGATGACCTTAGCAACTAAGTCCCACAAGATTTCACACACACATTTTGAACCTGCCTGGGGCATGGATGTGTTTGATGTCCTTAGGTTACTTAAGTTTAAGTAGTTCTAAGTTCTAGGGGACTGATGACCTCAGATGTTAAGTCCCATAGTGCTAAGAGCCATTTGAACCATTTGTAAGTCATTTTAAGCCAGGTGTCCGGATACTTTTCATCACATAGTGTAGGTAACTACAACGCCAGATATTGTACATATATCAAAATTATGGGTAAAAGGAAATCAACGGTAAGATTTTCAAATTGTTTAAAATTTATTAATTGCTTTCGCGCATCACCCATACAACCAGCTTCAGATCCATAAAAAATAATAATTATCCGTTACATCGATTTAAACTTAATTCGTGCTAGTGATGTAAGAAAACTGACAAAAGTACTCTATCATAATGCAAATAAGAGTTAAAAAGTCTTTTTTTGTCCTTTAGCGGTATGCATGTGACAGTATGCGTAACTAATAAGTTCCAAAACGCCGAGTCTAAAAACGGGTTTTTCCAGTGTTCTTGTCCCGGTTTCTGTTGGTGATAAAAAAGTAGGATCAAGTGTTTTGGATAGTTCTTGAGCTAGAGACTATTAGCCTATTCAACAGTAGGATCGTCTTAGTGTCGCTATCCTACAGTACAGGGACAAAGTGCGAATATTACACATTTCCTCCTGCTTGCGCAAGTGCAGGAAATCGGGTGGTTCTTTTTGCATTTGATGTTGTCTACGTTGGGCCTTATCAAACGGAGTCACCATCAGTTCATGGCGTATTCGTCGGAATACCTCACAAAGACAGTTTTTAATACATTTTTGCTGTCACCAGCGGACCAAAACTTAGCCGAGGATTCCAAGACGGCTTTGTACAGCAAATGGCTGAAACTTTTACTATATATTTCTAAGATTACGAACAGCTTTTAAAGTTTTCTTGAGATATCTTTAGCCGTTTCGAAGATACGATCTTCAAAGTTAACCTTCCTCTACATGTAAAATCCCGGATGAAATGAAATGTAAATAAGAAACGCAGGAAATTGCTCATACTTTAACGGTATATTCTCCAGCATTTGTCTATAAGATCCATCTGTCCGCGTCTAAAAACCTTTATCCGTTCTCAAGAAACACCCCAAAAAATTGTTTTTTTTGGGGTACCAAAACCCACCCGGTGCTTCCGAGATGGCTATGTACAGCAAACTGATGTAATTTTTTGATGTATTCTAAAGATTCCGATCTCGAACAGTCTTGAAAACTTTCTTCATATCTTCATCCGTTTTCGAGATGCAGAGGTTCAGAGTAACCCTACTTGCAGACGCAAAATACGGACGTAAAACCGTGTGTGGGGCGAAAACGCAGTTTGTGAAGTGACGTAGCACTGAAAGACATCCTGTAAAGTGGTTTCCGTTATCATCTGGGAACTCTATGCTGTAGAGCTGAAGCACATTAAATTTTTTTTTGTTTTTTTTTTTTTGCACTTAAAATCCAGTTTGAGGTGTAAAATTAATTTTGCGCTATTTCAGTGTCACATAGATAAACTGTAAATATTTGCTGACCAATACATTTCTTTCATACGGGTTACATGCCTTGATGCAGTATAGCAATGAAGTGGACCGAGAGAAAAATGCTCTTATCGCAGCATAGAAGATATGATTTTGTTTCTGTTTATTTACTATTACTGAAAAGCACGGTATCAGCTACCTCATTCTACCTCCCTCAGCACTTTTAAAAAAATTTCCAAACCTTTTGGCAAGCCAACACATTCACGATTTTTATGCCGAGAGAGAAGGAAAATGGTTCAAATGGCTCTGAGCACTATGGGACTTAACATCTGAGATCATCAGTCCCCTAGAACTTAGCACTACTTAAACCTAACTAACATAAGGACATCACACACATCCAAGCCCGAGGCAGGATTCGAACCTGCGACCGGAGCGGTCGTGCGATTCCAGACTGAACCGCTCGGCCACACTGGCCGGCAGAGAGAAGGAGACAGTGGCAGAGGCAAAGAGACAGGAAAGTAATATTTACTGGAAGTAGACAGTCCAATAAAGTAGACAGTGTCTGTGTTATAGAATGAGGGAAGTAGACAGTGTGAGAGAAAGACAGGGACACAGTAGGAAAAGAGTGAAGGAGACTGTCCCAGGGGGGAGGGGGAGCGGGGGAGGGGGAGGAGAAGGAATAAATAGAAAGAGAAGGTGGCAGTGGGTGAGAGCCAGTGCTAATGAGAGATACAGTCTACAACAATGTCTACGAGGAAGGGAGACAGTGACAGTAGGGAGAAAAAGAGATATTAGCAGTAAAAGAGAGCAGGAGGAAGACAGTGACAATGAGAGGGGACAGTAGTAGTAGGACAGAACGAAGGGGGCTGTGGGTGTGGCACAGGAGACAAAGTCAGAGAGACAAAGAGATAATGACAATCAGTTGGGCGGAGTGAGTGAGCGAGAAAGGGCAACCGGGAGTGGATGGGTGTGAGCGACTTACAGCGATGGACTAGTGGGTGTGAGCGAGTTACCGTTAAGGGAGATTGTGGGAGTTTGAGGTGAACTGCACATTAAAAAGTAGGCAACTTTTCAGTCAGAGTCTTTTAAGTAAACAGGAACGTATTCGCGTTTTTGTGCTCCTATAGGACAATTTGTCTGTTGCTTGTTATTAGGTCACCACTAAAAAAAAATCGTATAATAGCTTACACCCCTTTATGTCTTCTGTTGCTTAAAGAGTTTCAGTGTTGGTTGATACAGCATTTCCAGAGGACATCAGGCGCTGTACTTTTACGCTGCAGCCGGCCGGTGTGGCCGTGCGGTTAAAGGCGCTTCAGTCTGGAACCGCGTGACCGCTACGGTCGCAGGTTCGAATCCTGCCTCGGGCATGGATGTGTGTGATGTCCTTAGGTTAGCTAGGTTTAATTAGTTCTAAGTTCTAGGCGACTGATGACCTCAGAAGTTAAGTCGCATAGTGCTCAGAGCCATTTGAACTTTTACGCTGCCGGAAAGAAATACAAGACCGTCAATGCCTCTTTTCCGTGGCACCTGTGAATAATGTGTAGATACTGTGGTGTTGTACTGTTAGTGATTCGTTTGTCACGGTCATCGACGATAACATGGCGCTTAGGAGACCTGTAAGTGCACCCTCTGATCTGACTTCGCAGGCTGTAACTGTGTTGAATTTCGAGGTGAACAGTGTTTAAAACATTCATGTCCCGCGAACGAGCAGATACTGCTACTGAACAACTTCAACAATTTGAACGGAATCACATTCTGGACCTATCGGAAGCGGGATGGACGTGTTGCGCACAAAGTATCGGTATTTATCGTTGTTTTCAGTTGTGCTCTGAGTAATATTCCCGCACCTGTAGAACAGGTTCTGGACTTCTTCGTAGTACAAACACGCGTCCGGATCAGCACACTACGGAAGCGGCTGTTGCCAACCGAAGACCATCCAAGGACGAACTCCGGGCTAATGTTGCACCTACTGTGCCACCGAAAACCTTTGGTAATCGTCTGCTTGCAAAAGAACCAAAATCACGTGCAATTGTCAATGTCGATCGAATTCTCCAACACCCGTGTAACTTAAGATGTTATTTTATTTTATTTTGAAAGCTACCAGTTTCAGAATTCCACTATGTCATCTTCAGGCCCCACATGCGTCTCTCCAAATAAATGAAAATGTCATATTGTGCCATAAATCACTGGATGTGAATTCAATCGTGCTTCAAACGAGGCGTTGATAGTTGCTATCAAGTGTCGCCTAGGTGCCACTTGTTTCATCGATTACTCTGAAGGCCCACCAGGTGTTCTCAAAATGTTCAAATGTGTGTGAATTCCTAAGTGACCGAACTGCTGAGGTCATCGGTCCCTAGACTTACACAATACTTAAATTAACTTAACGCTAAGGACAACACTCACACCCTGAGAGGTGGCATGAGCCCCCTCTCATATTTCTGTCTTACGATTTTTGTCTCTAATTGCATGCGGTGAAAAGTTGCTATTCCTTCACACGCGGACTTCCCACGTAGCGTCTCTCGTCACCCAGGTGGCCCAGTGACAGGTGGGCACCACTGATCTCGAGAGGGTTAAGCCGACGTGTGTGAGGCAGTCGAGTGAATGCTTTCCAGACGCCGACATTGTCAAGAGACACGCCCGTCGGGGCCTGAAGTAGCGGCTGGGCTAGAGGTCCCGTTACATCGCAGAAACTTAGCGAAAACACTTTCTGGCGGGCTACCAGCGAGGCGTGGGAATGACTTGTGTACCCAGGCAGTTGTGGCGGGAAAATTCCCGCGCTTTCTGCAAAATAGTAACTGTGATTGGCTTGCTCAGGGCATAGCTCTGTGACGTAGCAAAAAAAATCAGCGCAGAAATTGGCGCCAAGAATCTCCATTGGTGGAATGGTAGCGCTCCGGCAATGGAGTGGAAGTTTCCGCCGGTTTTAGAGTTGCTGATTGGAACGTTTAACCATGGCCACTGTCGTGGGGGAGGGAATGTTCTGTGTTCGGCCTGTACGGGTGCTCAGGAGTAGTCGGCTCTCGCCTTTCGATCGAGGACGTCGAAGCAACCAGCCCTCGCCTCCGGTACGCCAGATCGTGTTCTGGCAGATAAGAAGACAGTTTGGTAATGTATGTCCGCAGCACCGGCAGATAGGGATTTTCCTAGGTGATAATCAGAGCCCAGCAGAGTGCGCCTGTTCGTCATTTTCTAACTTTGTTCTGTCTTGAGTAGCAGCAATTAATGTTGGGTTAGCGGTGTGTCTCTCTTAAGATTTGAGTGGCAAGGAATTGGCTCCACATACCACTTCGTCATAAACCTCACAATCTAGTTTAGGGACAACTTCACCTTCACAGCGTTTGTTTGTGTATCCAATTTGAGCCAATTTGATCTATTATAAATGTTTCATGTGTTTTTGTTTATTATTTTGTGTTTAGTCTTAATAAATCATATTGTTATTTTGGACAGAACTTTCATTCTGTTAATCGGTAGAGCAACCCATCATTTCTCACTACATTAATGAAACCTTCCTTTATTTAACTTATTTATCAAATTAAATTATTGCAGGTGCCAAACTCTTTTCTACTCCACTTGCAGGGTTGATTACAGTCAGTTCGCGTATATTTTTTAATCCTTGTGCAACAGCAAAAGTCGGAGTTAGAATAGGGGGGGGGCTTAGAGCATCATTTACACGTGTAGATTCTATAATTTAGTGTTAAATACACTGCTAGCCCCAGCACCTCGCAACCCTTGCCCGAGGGAAGACTCGAACCTCTGGCAGGAGGGGCCACACGATTAGTGACATGGCGTCTCTAACCGCGCGGCCACTCCACGCGGCTCCAGGTATTCTACTCTAGAAATTTTTGACATCTTCGAAGTAATGAGTGTGTATGCTTATACCCTACTCTCGAACTGTACAAGTTGCTGTTTTCTCCGCAGTTGACTTAAGTTGGGCGGTTGTTTGTTTAAACTCTGCGTCTGTCGGCCACCTCTCGTATTGTTCTGGGTCTCCGTATTGCCTCTCTTATGTCATGTACGGCCGTATAGGGGTTGCAGGCTTTGGTTTCTGCCCTTTACTTTTTGAGCCCCTGGTAGCTTAGTGCTTCTACAGAATAGAAAGTTAACACACCCATTATTGCGTCATTGTTTTGCCCGAGTGATGACCACGACTCCCTTAAAAGACGTATTTCATCTTGTTACGGGAATAAGTGATTTTACTGAGGGATACTGTTTGTTTGTCACCTGAAAATTGGCTATCAGTCTCCACACAGCTTATTCATCGAAATCACCAAAACGTAAAATTTTTTCCGCTTTTTTCCTGGAGTAGAGAAACACTCAGAGCTGACGGTAACTACTTTCTCGCTCTCTTTCTTTACTCTTCTTATTTTATGAAGACAAACACCAGCAGCAGCCTGAACTCTTTACAGAATACTTTTTAATTGGATTTTTATCCCCTCTTTTGCCTCTTCCGACATAAATTCATTACATTGTAAACAGTCTCTCGTACCTGGCTGAGACTGCGATGCCATGCTGTGTATAGAAGTATCGTCACTAGACAGGCATTGGTCGGCAGACGACAGAGAGTGCCCCCTGCCGCCCCCCCCCCCCCCCCACCCATCCATCTTCCGGGCAAACGAATGATCTCGCCCAGCAGTTCCGGCGAAAATTCGTCATTTCGCACCTATCACCATAATCAGCGCGCACTCTAAGTAGGATCAACCCATAGCAAAACATTCTGATTGTTGTAAAAAATCTCTCTCACATTTGAAATAATATGTGGTTTGTCGGGCTTGTTTGAATTGTGCAGAGGTTTCTTTCAAGGCAAGGCTAACGTGTGAATGTGGGACAGCTGGCCAGTGCGTTGCAGCGACAGAGCGACATATCAAAGCGTAATCAGACCAAGAAGCGCAGCGGCAGCCTCAACGGCCGATCCTTGCGCCAGCAGTGGCTACATACAGTACAGTAGGGGCAGGGGGCACCCTCGCCTCGGCGTAATGAAGTAGTGGGGTGCGGCCGCATTGTGACTGGGGAGCGGCGCGCTGGGGGTGTTTAACCCACCCTCAATTTCCCGGTCGGCGGCCGCCCAATGGGGCAGATTTAGCGGCGGCATTGTTGTCATTGTTGCGGCCCCGCCATTTATCATGGGCGCGAGTGACAGCCGCCGCGACGCCACCTGCCGGTGGCGAAACTGATATCCGCCCACCCCACTGCCAGCACCCCTCACCCCACACCCAGGCCCGCAGCCCGCGTTCACAACAAGTAATGCACTGGCAACGCCGGACAAACACGATGCTGTGCTATCCAGCGCGACACCTTCAGAGAAGCGACTACGATTGTCGCTGAAACTCCTGGTTTCCGGTTATAATGGTTTCTTTAATCTCAAATGTAACCTGGTTTTAATAAACCGCCCATAGTAACTGAGTTATGATATTACCGATTTTCGGTTTTTTATTTCCGTTATTTCCAGTAATAAAAAAGTAATGAAAGAGTCCCTCAGAGTTTTTCGTGATATGTTTCAAAATACCTAGAATCAAAATATCGAATAAAATAGGTAATTGACAGAAATATTAGAAAATTTCTGGAAATATAATGAGGTATTGAATCCCAAAAAATTGTCTTATCCTATTCAACCCAATTTTCGAAACTCTGCTCAACAATCCTGTCGTAATTGAGGACCATACAAGCACTGGTTCATTACGAACAGTCATTGCCGCAGGGTGAAAACTAAGGCTCAAGAACACTTTTTCTCGCCGCGCCGGGTAGCCGCGAGGTCTATGGCGTCCTGTCACGGTTCGCGCGGCTCCTCCCGTCGGATGTTCGAGTCCTCCCTCGGGCATGGGTGTCTTTGTGTTGCCCGTAGCGTAAGTTAGTTTAAGTTAGATTAAGTGGTGTGTAAGCTGAGGGGCCGATGATCTCAGCAGTTTGGTCCCATACGATCTTACCACAAATTTCCAATTTCCACCGTTTCTCATGTTATGTTATCCGTTTCCAGATAACGGAATACTATGCAGACACAGGCAGCAGATCAGTTACTTTCTATTTTTGTTATAGACAATGAAACAGTTGTTAATTTTTTAAAATTACTGTAGCTGTCAAATGCTTATCTTTCATTATTACATAGAAATGGTAGACAAATACTAAATTTTCCTTTAAAATTTTTAGCGCTCTTTTTCTTTAATTATATATAATGAAAAACCCCTTTTGTACTCAGAGATATTTACAAGAAACAATTACGTGTCATTATTTAATATTTCGGTAATGTATTAATCTCATGGCCAGTGTCAACTGTCCAATCCGTTCATAAACAGTTCCTCTATAATGGAAGTCGATTCACCAGAAACAGGATCATTTAAAGACGATACCAAAGCTTCAGAAGCCACTGGATTTCCTACCAACAATAAACGTTTTTGGATTACAAATAACAAGCCTGGCAAACACCCGCGATTCTGTTCCCAAACACGGAAGTAGCACTGCTTCTGGGTAGTGAAGTACAACGGGTGCGTTATTGTCTCAACAACGCTTTATCGATTCATATGTGAAATGGTTTTTCTCTTAATAATTGTCGAATAGTTATTGAAATAGCAATGATCGCTTTCACCGTTTTCTTCACTACTGGCCATTAAAACTGCTACACCAAGAAGAAATGCAGATGATAAAATGGTATTCATTGGACAAATATACTACACTAGAACTGACATGCGATTACATTTTCACGCAATTTGGGTGCATAGATCCTGAGAAATTAGTACCCAAAACAACCACCTCTGGCCGTAATAACGGCCTTGATACACTTGGGCATAGAGTCAAACAGAGCTTGTATGGCGTGTACAGGTACAGCTGCTCATGCAGTTTCAACACGATACCACAGTTCATCGAGAGTAGTGACTGGCGTACTGTGACGAGCCAGTTGCTCGGCCAACATTGAGCAGACGTTTTCAATTGGTGGGAGATCTGGAGAATGTGCTGGCCAGGACAGCAGTCGAACATTTCCTGTATCCAGAAAGGCCCGTACAGGACCTGCAACATGTAGTCGTACATTATCCTGCTGAAATGTAGGGTTTCGCAGGGATCGAATCAAGGGTAGAGCCACGGGTCGTAACACATCTGAAACGTACCGTCCACTGTTCAAAGTGCCGTCAATGCGAACAAGAGGTGACCGAGACGTGTAACCAATCACGCCGGCTGATACGCCAGTATGGCGATGACAAATACACGCTTCCAATTTGCGTTCACCGCGATGTCGCAAAACACGGAAGCGACCATCATGATACTGTAAACAGAACCTGGATTCATCCGAAAAAATGACGTTTTGCCATTCGTGCACCCAGGTTCGTCGTTGAGTACACCATCGCAGGCGCTCCTGTCTTTGATGCAGCGTCAAGGGTAACCGCAGCCATGGTCTCCGAGCTGATAGTCCATGCTGCTGCAGACGTCGTCGAACTGTTCGTGCAGATGGTTCTGGTCTTGCAAACGTCCCCATCTGTTGACTGAGGGATCGAGACGTGGCTGCACGATCCGTTACAGCCATGCGGTTAAGATGCCTGTCATCTCGACTGCTAGTGATACGAGGCCGTTGGGATCCAGCACGGCGTTCCGTATTACACTCCTAAACCCACCGATTCCATATTTTGATAACAGTCATTGTATCTCGACCAACGCGAGCAGCAATGTCGCAATACGATAAACCACAATCGCGATAGGCTACAATCCGACCTTTATCAAAGTCGGAAACGTGATGGTACGCATTTCTCCTCCTTATACGAGGCATCACAACAACGTTTCACCAGGCAACGCCGGTCAACTGATGTTTCTGTATGAGTAATCGGTTTGAAAATTTCGTCATGTCTTCACGTTGTAGGTGTCGCCACCGGCGCCAACCCAGTGCGAATGCTCTGAAAAGCTAATCATTTGCATATAACAGCATCTTCTTCCTGTCGGTTGTCATCTTCGTGGAGTAGCAATTTTAATGTCCTGTAGGGTATAATAACCCAACATTTCAAAGATTCAGAAAATACACGAAAAATCATAACTCGTTTATGAAAACGTTTCATTTAAAAAGCAAAAATTTTAGCACCACCGGTATAGCAAAATTAGACACCGATCTCACTCGGAAAACGAAGTGCTCACTTTTGTCGTGTTGTTGCAACAAATAGTTGTAGTTTCTGCAGTTGTTATCATTATCAACAAACACAAAATAACAGTAGGGGAAAGAAGCAATCGAAGGAATCCAACAAGTTGTTTCTTTTCCTTGACAAGGCATTTCGTGTATACCGTGAGCAATTTTTCAGATTTTTCTGGTATGTCATTGACGTTAGAGTTCTGGAGCGGGCTGAAACTATCTATGTGTGTTTAACGTCTGTGGTCAGTGGGCAGAAGTCGATAAATTTCTTCTGTCGTGATTTTTTCTCCTGTGGTTGCAAAATGTCAAAATCCGTGTCATTTATACAAGCTTCGTCATTTCGCCTATTTAGGTTGCGACGTCAGTTATCACTAACAGTTAAGAAACCAGCGAAGTTTGGGAATATGCAGGTGTCCTGAGAATAGACCGACAAGCCTTAGGGACAGATTTCTTACACAAAACAAGAAAAAAAATTTCTAGAAAGGATGGGCTCTAAAATGCATTCCTTTAAGAGCTATGCGAACGTTTTCATCTTCGATACTATGAAATACATCTCTTCTACTTCAAGCGCTTTGCTTTTCGTATTTTGGGAGGAGATAGCGTGAAATATAGCAACAATATGCAGTTAACGTGGGCTCTAAAATGCATACTTTAAGAGCTGTGAGATGTGTTTCACACATTTAATTATCATTTCATTCTAAGAGAGCTGCATGGCCACCTTGATATAGTTAATGCTAACAGGCCATTGACCTCGTTCTGTGCTGGATGCACACGCATTGCCCGAAATCTTACTGGACTCGGTAAGAGTGTCTGCCGCGAGTAATGAGCGTAATGGGCAGGGGCACTACGAATGTAGTGTGGACAGGTAAGTTGGGAATGTGGGTCTCACGGGGAGCGAGCAAGGGATAAATCCCTGCAGTCGCACTATCCTCTGTGCCCTCGTGGCTCAGACGGATAGAGCGTGTGCCATGCAAGCAGGTGATCCCGGGTTCGAGTCCCGGTCAGGGCACACATTTTCAACCGTCCCCGTTGATGTATATCAACGCCTGTGGACAGCGTAGGGTCTTGATTTAATTATCATTTCATTCTAAGAGAGCTGCATAGCCACCGATGGTATCTGTCCTTTTGGACATGTCCGAAAGAACAGATACCATCTTCATACCGTAGTCTAAGCTCGCGTATCATGTCTACAGTAACCTATGGCAGTTTTACAACTATAGCTGCGGCACTTTGTTTTCGCTACTCTAGCAGTCTGCAGCGACACCATGGCTCCGGGATTTTAATGTGTACAAGGACTGCTGACGTGTACCTGCAAACAAATAAAAATTAATTCCGTACCTGTATATTGTCAAGGTGTTTAATTAAACGTTTATGTAAGCCCATAATAGAACAACCTCTTGTGAAATAAGGAAAATCATTAAATCTTTGAAAAATAAATGTTCTGTTGGAGTAGATGACATCTCTAACAAGATGTCAAAACAATGGGGGGCAGTTACAGCCGATGTTCTCAGTCACATATGTAATGGGTTACTAACTCAGGGTGTTTTCCTAGAGAGGTCAAAATATGCCATTGTAAAGCCTCTCTGGAGAAAGGGGGACACCACAGATAACAATAATTACTGACCAGTATCCTTGCTTACAGCATTTTCAAAATTCGTCGAGAAAGTAATGTACTTGATAGTGGTTAGCCATCTCAACGGTAATGGGATACTTAATAAATCGCAGTTCGGATTTAAAAAATGCTGTTCCACTGAGACAGCAATATACAATTTCACTGCCAACATAATAGAGTCTTCAAATAGTAAAATGTCACCAGTAGGAATTTTCTGTGACTTATCCAAAGCATTTGATTATGTAAACCATGACATTGCATTACAGAAATGACAATTCTATGTTATAAATGGAACAGCATATGAGTGGTTTAAGTCATATCTACAGAACAGGAAGCAAAATGTTTCTCTATATAAGTGATTTAAGGAAGTTTGCCACTTCATCTAACTGGGGTAAAATTACATTAGGTGTCCCACAGTGTTCGATCAAGGGTCCCCTTCTGTTCTTGATATATTTGAATGACCTCTCTGCTTATCTGAAACAAGAAGCTAAACCGACACTCTTTACTGATGATACAACCATCATTATTAATCCAGTAAAAGAAACTCGCCGGCCGGAGTGGCCGTGCGGCTCTAGGCGCTACAGTCTGGAACCGAGCGACCGCTACGGTCGCAGGTTCGAATCCTGCCTCGGGCACGGATGTGTGTGATGTCCTTAGGTTAGTTTGGTTTAATTAGTTCTAAGTTCTAGGCGACGGATGACCTAAGAAGTTAAGTCCCATAGTGCTCAGAGCCATTTGAACCATTTTGGAAAGTCAACACTTAGGCAAAATGTATACACTGTTCAAAATGGTTCAAAATGGATCTGAGCAGTATGGGACTCAACTTCTGAGGTCACTAGTCCCCTAGAACTTAGAACTAGTTAAAGCTAAATAACATAAGGACATCACACACATCCATGCCCGAGGCAGGATTCGAACCTGCGACCGTAGCGGTCCCGCGGTTCCAGACTGCAGCGCCTAGAACCGCACGGCCACTTCGGCCGACATTGCTCAAAAGAAAGTGGTTAGAATAACATGTGGGGCTCACAACAGCACATCTTGTAGACAGCTTTTTCAAAGGTTAGGAATTCTTACAACAACCTCACAGTACATTTACTCAGCAATGAAATTTGTTCTCAACAACATGGACCAATTTAAAACCAACAGTGACATTCATGGTTTAATAGCAGAAGAAAGAAAGACTTACACTATCCTCTACTTAACCTATCTTTCGCACAGAAAGGGGTAAAGCATGTTGCTGTAAAACTTCTCGATAAATTACCAGATGAAATAAAATGTCTGGCAGTAATAGCTTCAAAAATAAATTAAAATCGTATCTCCTTGACAACTTGGAAGGAGAATCAGCATTGGTCGTGTTTTTTTGCTTTATTATCCGCAAAATCGATTTTCGGTCACTCAGTGACCATCCTCAGTGCTGTAATATACAATTAAAATTGGTAGGCACTGGTGTCAACAAGCTTAGAGCGATCACTCTAAGCTTGTTGATACCAGTGCCTACTGCCGGCCGAAGTGGCCGTGAGGTTCTAAGCGCTGCAGTTTGGAAACGCGAGACCGCTACGGTCGCAGGTTCGAATCCTGCCTCGGGCATGGATGTGTGTGATGTCCTTAGGTTAGTTAGGTTTAACTAGTTCTGAGTTCTAGGGGACTAATGACCTCAGAAGTTGAGTCCCATAGTGCTCAGAACCATTTGAACCTACTAATTTTAATTGTGTATAACTACACTGAGGATGGTCACTAAGTGACCGAAAATCGATTTTGCGGATAATAAAGCAAAAAAATACGACCAATGCTGATTCTCCTTCCAATTATATCCACTATCTGGTCGTGGTGCACAGAACACTCCATGGAAACGCCAATCCTTGACAGGAATTAATTAATCTATAGGCATTTTGTGCCATTGAAGAGAATGGGGTAGGTAGAAAAAAATTTAAGCTTACAAAATATCGAAAAAGAATCTTGATTCATGAGTGCATTTGTGCATTTTTATGCACTTGACACGTTCCACATCATAACGGTTACCGTGAGACTGATCACTGGAACACGTAAGTGACTAAGTAACTGACTAACTAACTAAAGTGAGCCCGGTGAAGACGTCGTCGTGTCAGCTGTGTGGGCGCGCCCGTCCTCCTTCCCCCGCCCTACGCCCGCCAGCTGCCACTGCCCGCCGCGGCGCCACGCGCCCACAAAAGCGCTCGTTGGCGCCGCCCTGGCCAGTTAGTCAGTAGGCGGCGCTGGCGCACGTGGCCGCTGCCCCGCCAGCAATAACAGTTTGCCGGCACAAAGAAGCAAGGGGCGCCGCCCCGACACGCGGCGCTCCCACGCGGCAGACGTGTACGTCGAACGGCCACGACCGCTGGGCTCGAGAGCTCCCGAATAAACGCACGCTAGGGTTGCCAGGTTTTCAAACTAATAATATCAGTGATTTTGGTAATGATATCCAAAATAGTCGCATCATGACAGGCCTTCATAAATTCTCTTACTTTATTAGTATAGGCTTAGGCCTAGGATTAAACTAAAAAATTAATATAGTTGTTGCGTTCTACCAATCTACCGATACTGGAAGTTCCCCTGTGGTTGCGTGTGCATGCAGATTAGGACCAGAGTGAAGCTCTGATGCATACCATACTCACGAGGGCGCACACTGTTCATGAGCAAGGAAAGATGCTGAATTAATTTGGCCCCAGTGCAACCCGTCCCGTCTTGTGCTGGCTAATATTCACGTAAATCTAATTAAGTTCTAGGGGACTAATGACCTCAGAAGTTGAGTCCCATAGTGCTCAGAGCCATTTGAACCGTTTTGGACTGATGACCACAGATGTTAAGTCCCATAGTGCTCATTTAAACCATGAAATTCTAATACGAGCAGTAACGAGAATCATAAGCGCCATAAGTTTTTGACAAATATTCGAACAAAAGCAGATAGAGGCCCTGCCAAAATCCAGTAGAAGACAATCTGAGCAAATTGCTGTGGGATACCTACATGTGATAAAAAAAAAGTATATTCAGTTTAATTGTAATTGCAGCTAACGTGTCAGTGATCGAACACATTTCCCACCTTATCGCCAGCGAAATGCTACCCCGCCGGATCTGAGGCGCGTTGTCACGGTCCGTGCGGCTCCCCCCGTCGGAGGTTCGAGTCCTCCCTCGGGGATGGGTGTGTGTGTTGTCCATAGCATAAGGTAGTTTAAGTTAGATCAAGTAGTGTGTAGGCTTAGGGACAGATGACCTCAGCAGTTGGGTCCCATAAGACCTTACCACAAATTTCCAAATTTTATTGCTCGCCAAGCCCCTGCAGACAATGTCATAGGTAGCAGCACCTGTCCTCTGTCCTCTCTTACAAAAAAACACCTATTTGCACAACAACGTCCATCCTCGTAAAACAGTGTCTGGGGCGTCCGCTAACCGACGTTTGGTGACATCAAACGGTGAGCCGCGGGCGACGTCTTAGGTGCCTGTTCTACGGCCGTTGATCTCGCCCGTCCCCAGTCTATTCAACCGTTGGAGCGGCGCAACTATTGTATAGGCCGGCGCATTTCAGGGAATCTGTCAGCTTTCTCCCCTCACCGGCTACACTCAAAGCCGGCAGCTGAACCCTCGACAGTTGTTTCAAGGTGCAAGGTGAAGTGATTAAAAAAAAGTATTTTCGCCACCCATGTAAATTATTTGCCTTAGATGTCTGTACTGAGCATCCAATCAATGATTTGCATAACGAAGTATGTCCGTCGCATATTAAAGGCAATTTGCATATGTGCAGAATCAAACATAATAATGGAAAATAGTCTGGTGTGATAGGTCTTACCACCAGGCGTCGGAGGGCCAGAAGACCTGTCATCTCACAATACAATCAATTACTACTTTACCTGTAGTTGATGCGTAGTGCAAAGGCTCTCTTGACCCTCCACGAGCTACGCTCAGTTCCATTGTGCATAAAGAACAGAAAGCTTTACGCTTGTGGTTTTTTACTGATACCACCCAAAAATAAGCTTTTTTCCCGATGGCACAGATTTGGGTACATATGTTGAGCCTTCTTGCTTGTTGGTGTCTTTGAGTAATGCTCGTCGCCACTTTCCCTATCCATAGTTACATATAAACTGAGATCAAACCTAACGTCTACGTGCTACCAAAGGCACAACACGAAAGTTTCGCATCGAACGAGGTGGCGCAGTGTTCAGCACACCGGACTCGCATTACGGGGACGACGGCACAAATCCCTGTCCGGCCATCCAGATTTAGGTTTTCCGTGATTTCCCTAAATCACTCTAGGTAATGCCGGGATTGTACGTTTGAAAAAGGGCCAGGCCGATTTCCCTCACCATCCTTCTGTAATCCGAGCTTCTGCTCCGTCCCTAACGACCACGCTGTCGACGGAAAGTTAAACTCGAATCTCATCTATTTTCGATTGCTTCGTCACGCAACCTTCAAGCTTGCGAACATGAAAAAGAAAGACTTCAAAGACGAAAGCTGGAAATATCGTGAGTTGATTTGGGAACGGTAGTCTTTCAATCAAACTGAAATGTTATCAAAAATAAACAAAATTTTATATGAAACATGAGGGAAGACCTTATCAAACACATCAAATAAGTGAGAAGTGTAAAATACGGAAGCCCGTAAAATACGGAAGAGCTGGCAACCCAAACGTACGCCTTCGTGCTGATTCCAAGGTTGGAGCAGGAAGGAACTTCGCTCCTCTCTGCTGATGTCAAGGCTGCAAACGATGGAACTCCACTTCCTTCAGTGGACAACCTGTCTAATCAGTCGAGTAATTCATCTCTTTGGCACCTTGATCACTACAATACCAAACAAACAATGCTAATAGTAACCTCAGACCTTTTGCCGGCAACTAAGTTATTAGAATGAAATACCGTATGAAAAAAATCTGCAGAAATATTTTCAATCCTTGATCAGACGTCAACGTGGTTGGCATCTGTTCTCACATGTTCAGAAATTTAAAGCTGTGGACCTCACAAAAAAAAATGCAAAATGTTATTCTATGACTACAGTACTACAGTATCCTGCTTAGGGTCCATGGTCAGCGACACTCATGTTTTCTGTCACCTCGCTGGGCGAATTAGCTACGTCCACTTTCGTGCGTGACTCGCCTATCGCTAATTCAGTGTGTGCACCTTTATGTCGCGCCTCTGTACCCCCACTTAAGTTACAAGCAATGCAATGAAGGTGCAATTTAAGTAGAAGCGCACCTCTTCTGCCATTATTTGTGACATATAACATATAACTAATTAGCTGAAACTACCGTTGACTTTTTAGACTATTAGACTATTATGTGCCTCTACATGGGCATCATATTCTCGGAGTGAAAAGTGTTTGAACCAGTGTATTCTCAGTGACAATTCTTACCCTCTGTGTGATGCATCAGAATATAAATGCATAAAGGACTCCATGAATAACAAGTATTAGATGTTTTGTTAGAAATAAGTAAATTTAAGTTCTGAGCAAAGAATGTAATAACAGGTTAATTATATCTTTTCATGGAATCAAAGATGCGACTGATTAACTTTTGACGTGCGAGTCGACAAATATTAGTCTCATTTATTTCAAAATGTCTCGTGTTTGAGAGCTCCGCCTATAAGCAGAATTCTGAGTATTTCTTTCGCATTCTTTTTTTCGCGCACATCCAACAACAAAAAAGGTTCACGCCCTATTTCATCAGGAAATGCATTTTCGTGAAGTTTCCGTGCATCATCTTAAAAACTCGTGCAGTATATAAAAGTAGAACAAAAACATAGTGCATCCCTTTCAGTACATATTGTTGCCACCTTCATCTTTACAGACTGAATAGTTCGCGAATTTGGATGAATAAATGGAATGTAAGACAACGCATGCGTTGTGTTATTGAAAACTGTCATTTTGAAACCGTGGCTGTGTGCAGAATACAGAATGATTCTTGTACAGAAGAAAACATCAACCAGCCACTTCTAGTAATCCTATTTATTCTCATAAATAACACCATTACCGGTTTCGAACCAACAGTTCACATCAAGATACCTATTTGTTTTCGTTTACATTAGTTTTCACTCTTCAGTCCCCCTTTTGGTGAAAATTCCTTGGGATGGTACTGCCGTCGATAATCCTTCTTCATTAAATTGCACCACTCAAAGAATTTTCATTACAAATGCGAATAAAAAGTGGAAACTAATGTGAAGAACAACAATTGTGTATCTTGACATGAAGAGCCGTCTAATGAGGAACATGCCGGTAACAGAGCTATTTATGCGAATAAAGAGCATTATTGAAAGCGGCTGGCCGCTGTTTTCTTCTCGGCAAGAATCGACCTAAATAACGTGTGTGCTCCACACTGTGGTACGTGGAAACTTCTCTTGGGGCCTCCATGCGCTCCTGCAGAAACATCAGTCCCAAAGTGATTATGAATAGAGTAAAACACTTGCAGGGTCTGCAGAAAAAAACGCTAAGGCTTCTCAAGCTTCCTTATAGCGGAACCCTGCATCAACTTTACCGGAATACCTCGGTCACACCCTGTTCTAAACAGTGCTATGACCGGCCCTGCTGTGCGTCTTGGGAATGTGTGTGTGTGTGTGTGTGTATGTGTGTGTATGTGTGTAAGGGGGGGGGGATCACAGAACTCTCACATCCAGATCAAAAAGCAAGTACAAGAACGGTGCCCTACGACTGACGCACCATCCGAGACCACACTTCAACTTCAGACTCTCAGCCGTCTGCGCTGTTACTAATTTCTGTTATTAAATTAGAACAATAAGCTGTATACAGTTTGCGAGTGTATTCATGTTTTTCCCATTTTTGCTGCAGATCTGATGATGGTCATTAAAGACCGAAACCGGTATTCTGTTAACAAAAAGTTTGTGACCATAGACGTAAATTAAAGGAAACTTATTGCATATACGGGTCACTGTTTATTCGCGACGATGTCACAGCTTGTGGATATGGATATGTACACATACAGGTGGCGATAGTATCGCGTACACAAAGTATAAAAAGACAATGCATTCACAGAGCTGTCATGATTGTGATTCATGTGAAAAGGTTTCCGATGTGATTACGGTCGCAGAACAGGATTTAACAGACATTGATCGCGGAATAGTAGTTAGAGCTAGACGCATGGGATATTCCATTTCGGAAATCGTTAGGTGATCCAATATTCTGAGATACACAGTGTCAAGAGTGTGCCGAGAATACTACCACGGACGAAGCAGTGGTCGACGGCCATCGTTTAACGACCGAGGACGGCGGCCTTTGCATAGCCTTGTCAGTGCTAACAGACAAGCAACACTACCTGAAGTAACAGCAGAAATGTGGGATGTAAGACGAACTTATCCTTTAGAACAGTGTGATGAAATTTGACGATAATGGACTATGGCAGCGGGCTACCGACGCGAGTGTCTTTCCCAACAGCACGACATCGCCTTCAGTGCCTCATCTGGTCTCATGACCATATCGGTTGGACCTAGACGACTGGAAAACCGTGGCCTTCTCAGATGAGTCCCGATTTCAGTTGGTAAGAGCAGATGATAGGTTTCGAGTGTGGCGCACACCCCACGAAGGCTTGGATCCAATTTGGCAACACGGCACTCTGCAATCTGTTGGTGGCTCCATAATGGTGTGGGCTGCATTGGACTGAGTCCTCCGCTCCTACTGGACCGGTCATTGACTCGAAATGGTTATATTCGGCTATTTGGAGACCATTTGCTGCCATTCTTGAGGTTCACGTTCCCAAATAACGATGAAATTTTTATGAGTGACAAAGCGCCATGCCACCGGGCCACAGTTGTTCGTGATTGGTTTGAAGGGCTTTCTGGACGATTCGAGCGAACGATTTGGACATCCAGAGAGCCCGACATGAATTCCAGACAACATAACCGAGAGGACAGTTCGCGCACAAAATCCTGGACGGGTATAGAGGCAGCATGGCTTAATAATTCTGCCGGAGACTTCCAACGATTTGTTGACTCCATGACACGTCGACTTACTGCACTACGCCGGGCTGAAGGAGGTCTGACACGATATTAGGAGGTACCCCGTTACTGTTGTCTCTTCAGAATCTTGATTGGAAACCCGTGTTGTCGTGTCGGCTGAGTGTAACACCGCGCTGTGTTCCGGTTTGCGCCGGACAGCCGGCGAGCAGCAACCAGTGGGCTGGACTGCATGGCGGCGTGCATGCTCATTTGTTTGCACAGCCTTTTATCGTGCGGAATACGCAGCGCGCGCGCGTCCCGCGAGTGTTCACGCATAATGCGGCGGCACTCCCCGCCCGGCACGTCGATCCAGGTCACTGTCCAGTGGGGCCTTTGCACACTCAGGGCATCGGTCCCGAAATGTGCATTCCTGCACAGTGTACGAGCCTCAAATACCGACGAGCTAGTGTTACAAATCAGTATTGATTACCTGGCCAGTTTACCGATGAGGTGCTTGCTGGACTGTGGTAGTTTGATCTTTATGATGACGACAAACGGACCGTGCTTTCGACTGTTAGCGTTGAGCGTGCTGAGTTTAATGTGCTTCTGAACGCTCAGAAACGATGCGACTTGTGCCTCATCGTGGTATGCGCGAAGCCAGCGCTCTCCAGCGGCAGTTGTCTGCTTTATCTCGCTCACATATCACAAGTATGTTTTGTAAGTAGCTGTTTAGGTTTTTATGTTGGTAACGCCACGTAGCGCTCTGTATGAAAATCACTGGTTGTGCCGTGTGCAGTCTGTGGCTGGTTGGCATTGTTGTAATATTCGCTATTGTAGTGGTGGGCAGTTGGATGTGAACAGCGCATAGCGTTGCTCAGTTGGAGGTGAGCCGCCAGCAGTGGTGGATGTAGGGAGAGAGATGGCAGAATTTTGAGAGCGGACGATCTGGACGTGTGTCCATCAGAAAGAGTCAATTTGTAATACTGGATATCATGAACTGATGTATATATGATGACTTTTGAACATTATTAAGGTAAATATATTGTTTGTTCTCTATCAAAATCTTTCATTTGCTAACTATGCCAATCAGTGCCTTCAGTAGTTACAATCTTTTATTCAGCTGGCAGTATTGGCGCACGCTATATTGCAGTAGTTTGAGTAACGAAGATTTTTGTGAGGTAAGTGATTCGTGAAAGGTATAGGTTATTGTTAGTCAGGGCCATTCTTTTGTAGGGATTTTTGAAAGTCAGATTGCGTTGCGCTAAAAAATATTGTTGTCAGTTTAAGCACAGTCATTTATAATTTTTCTAAGGGGAAGTTTCAGTTTTCATAACGGACGAGCGTGAAATTAAAACGCTCGTGTAGTCCCTTGTCCCTATGACATGTCTGTAGTACACTTAAACAAAAACTTCAGTATCCACGAACATTTTGTAAGGCAAAAAGGGAAGTAGTAAGCCCAGTGAGCAAGGACATCGGCTTATAAAACTTCCATTATAGGAAGTGCGATAAAAATTCATAATAGTTCCCCACACAAGTTGAAAATTATATCGCTATTCCTACTTTTTAGCAAAACCTAACGTCATTCTCACTTGATGGCTGGTCCTATTCAGTAGCACAATCCTTACAACATGTGAAATACAACTCTTCATCCGCACGGGGTAGCCGGCCGGTCTTGATCAAGTTGCCACGGTTCGCACGACCCACGCCGACGGAGGTTCGAGTCGCCCCTCGGGCATGGGTGTGTGCGTTGTCGTTAGCATTAAGTTAGTTTAAGTTAGATTAAGTAGTGTGTAAGCCTAGGGACCGATGACTTCAGCAGTTTGGTCCCACAGAAACTTATCACCAAAATTATACACATCTTGAAACAAGAAAGTGTAAAATATCTTGCTGCAAGCTGTGTAAGCTATGTTGTACACAAAGCCAATAGAAAAAACGTACTTCTCAGAAACAGCTCACTTGTATTTACACAACATCAAATATTATACAATAATACTTCTGTCAAATTAATGAGAAAGTATCAGAACCTATAAGAAAACGCGAAGGTAAGTAGAAACGGTTTGATCCAGTGAGAGGTGAAACAGCACCACATCATCTGTTACGTTACAGTTCTGCATCTCAACTTATTACGCTACATCGACCTTGAATGAGTTATAATCATATTTTTCATCTTACCCTGTCCTGAAAGCTTTAATGATTGATATAAATTAACTGGCATTTATCTGTATCAGTTGTATCAATAACAATGCGTTTCTGATGGATCCTCAATGTCCCGTTGCGTTCAAAGGTCATAAGTTTATAATACGCAAGTTACAATAATTATTTAACCACCAATGAGACGTTCCCTCTCGTTTTATGACAACAAATTGCAGAATTACCTAAGGGTTTCCAAAAGATTCTCAATTCGCTGGTGCTTGGAAACAGCATATACAGATTTGTGCTTCGACTGAAAGCCAGTACGGCTTCTCGCGACGCCTTACTGAGGAGAGATGGCGCCATGTGACGTGGGTGGCGTTCCTCCGTCTCACTCGTCTACGTTCAAGCGCACGAGCAGAATAGCTGACATGCTATATATTGCTCCGCTCGTCTGGAAAGATTCCTCAACGTGTCCTCTCCACACTATGATGTCAGAAATTCGGCACGTTCAACTTTCAAATGCGCCGTCCTTGTGCCAGCGACTCTACACCATGGCATTCCGCGACCTTCGAAAGCTCTATAGTAAGGAGCACAACGTCACGAGTGACTTTTCCTTTCAGAGTAGCACCGTCACCATACGTCCTCAATTACTGCTGGATGTATTCCACACTGATTTTACCCTCTACCGCTCCCTCTTGTACCACTGAATCTATTCCCTGATGTCTTAATACATGTCCTATCATCCCGTCCCTTCTACTTGTCAGTGTTTTGCATACCTTCCTCTCTTCCAATTTTATCGGTCCGTTTAGTTTTCAACATTCATCTGTAGCAAGATATATAAAACGATTCGTTTCTCTTCCATTCCAGGGTTCCCATTGTTCATGACTGTCTACCATACAATGCTGTGCTCCCAACGTGCATATATGTCCTGCCATGATGTCCCTTCTTCTTGTTAGTGTTTTCTGTACGTTCCTTTCTTCGCCGATTCTGCGGAGAATCTCATTCCTTATCTTATCAGTCCACCTAATTTTCAACATTCTCCTCTGGCACCACATCTCAAACAATTCGATTCGCTTCTGTTTCGATTTTCCCAAAGTGCATGCTTCATCACCATACAATGCTGTAATCCAAAAATGTCTTCCTCAGATTAAGGTCTATGCTTGATAACAATGAACTTCTCTTGACCTGTAGTGCCCCTTTTACCTGCCGGGAAAAAAATTAGTACACCATGTAGATGTTTCCAATTCACTCAAGACTTATTGTTACAACAATGCATAAAGAATACAGGAAATAATTACATTTGCAGATCAATATCACAAGAGGTTCAGAGCTAACAAATAGCGACCGACGCTGAAACACCCATTTTAGTACGTGCTGTAGCCTATACGAGCGGCAGTCCACGCGTTGGCCTGGGAATCCAATCGAGCGTACAGATGGAGAATACTGTCCGGCGAAACGTTACGTCACGCCTGCTCGACCTGTTCACGTAAGAGTTGCTGGGTGGCGAGTCGCACAAGTCACTTCTCGGTTCATAATATCCTACACGTGCTCGCCTGGAGACAAGTCTGGAGAACGCGCTCGCCAGGGAAGTTGCTCCACGTATTGCAGAGCAGGTTTAGTTTCACCGTCAATGATCCTGCTGGAAAAACACATCACCTTTCTGTTGCAATAGCGGCAAAAGATCGGGTCTTACAACATTCTACACATACCAAGCAGTGGTTAGCGTCCACTCCAGAAATACCAAAGGTGTATGGGAGTTGTAGCTTACCGCACCCCAGACCATAGGGTCTGGGTTGGAGCCATTGCGTCTTGGACGAATGAACTCTACTAAACAGCGCTCGCCAGGTCTACGGCGTACGCGCAAATGACCATCACTTTCATACAGTCAGGATCTGCGTTCGTTTATGAAGACCTTGGCACGCCATTAGAAGTGATCCTCTGACGGCACCAGTGGAGCCGTGCACGTCGATGCTGTGGCGTGAGTGGAAGATGGGAGAAAGGTGTGCGCGTCGAAATAGATGACAGAGGGATAGTAAAACAATTAAAATCGCTCAAAAGAGGAAAGGCCGCTGGACCTGATGGGATACCAGTTCGATTTTACACAGAGTACGCGAAGGAACTTGTCCCCCTTCTTGCAGCGTTGTAGCGTAGGTCTCTAGAAGAGCGTAACGTTCCAAAAGATTGGAAACGGGCACAGGTCATCCCTGTTTTCAAGAAGGGACGTCGAACAGATGTGCAGAACTATAGACCTATATCTCTAACATCGATCAGTTGTAGAATTTTGGAACACGTATTGTGTTCGAGTACAATGACTTTCCTGGAGACTAGAAATCTACTCTGTAGGCATCAGCATGGGTTTCGAAAAAGACGATAGCGTGAAACCCAGCTCGCGCTATTCGTCCACGAGACTCAGAGGGCCATAGACACAAGTTCCCAGGTAGATGCCGTGTTTCTTGACTTTCGCAAGGCGTTTCATACAGTTCCCCACAGTCTTTTAATGAACAAAGTAAGAGAATATGGACTATCAGACCAATTGTGTAATTGGATTGAAGAGTTCCTAGATAACAGAAGCAGCATGTCATTCTCAATGGAGAGAAGTCTTCCGAAGAAAGAGTGATTCCAGGTGTGCCGCAGGGGAGTGTCGTAAGACCGTTGGTATTCACAATAGTTATAAATGACCTTGTGGATAACATCGGAAGTTCACTGAGGCTTTTTGCGGATGATGCTGTAGTATAATGAGAGGTTGTAACAATGGAAAATTGTAATGAAATGCAGGAGGATCTGCAACGAATTGACGTATGTTGCAGGGAATGGCAATTGAATCTCAATGTAGACAGGTGTAATGTGCTGCGAATACATAGAAAGAAAGATCCTTTAACATTTAGCTACAATATAGCAGGTCAGCAACTGGTACCAGTTAATTCCATAAATTATCTAGGTGTAGGCATTAGGAGTGATTTAAAATGGAATGACAATATAAAATTCATCGTCGGTAAAGCAGATGCCAGACTGAGATTCATTGGAAGAATCGTAAGGAAATGCAATCCGAAAACAAAGGAAGTAGGTTACAGCACATTTGTTCGCCCACTGCTTGAATACTGCTCACCGGCGTGGGATCCGTACCAGACAGGGTTGACAGAAGAGATAGAGAAGATCCAACGGAGAGCATGCGGTTCGTTACAGGATCATTTAGTAATCGCGAAAGCGTTACGGAGATGATAGATAAACTCCAGTGGAAGATTCTGCAGGAGAGATGCTCTGTACCTCGATACGGATTTTTGTTGAAGTTTCGAGAACATACCTTCACCGAGGAGTCAAGCAATACCTCTTACGTATATCTCGCGAAGAAACCATGAGGATAAAATCAGAGAGATTAGAGCCCACACAGAGGCATACCGACAGTCTTTCTTTCCGCGAACAATACGAGACAGGAATAGAAGGGAGAACCGATAGAGGTACTCAAGGTACCCTCGACCACACACCGTCGGGTGGCTTGCGGAGTATGGATGTAGATGTAGATGTACCTGTAGTCCCACTGCTGATAACCATTTCGCAACAGTTCGCGTTGAGAGGTCTCGGCTCACAAGCTCTCTTACGTGTGCTATACTAGCTGTACGATCTGTCACAACTTCCTTTACAACACGACGATTTCGGCGCTCATCTGTGCTGCGTGGACGTCCATGAGTGTGAGAATGTTCATGTGACCAGTGATATCAGCATCCTTGTACAATCGACGCAGCACGTCCAACTTGTCCGGCAGTTCTCAGAAAGAACCATCCCGCCATTCGGAAGGCCACAATTTGATCCCTTTCAGACTCGCCCAACAGGCTGCAGGAAGCACGAGTGTGTCTCAGTGGTATGGTTGACCGGTTGCTTTACACGTTTGCACTGCTGAGGCTTCTGACTGTGAGTATTCCCTGTTACAGAGTAGGCACAGGGGGCTCTCTGGTAGCTATGAGAGTGCGATATCTGTTGGCGGACGACGCTGAAACAGTTATCAGTACATCTATCATTCCCTAGGTTGCATATGCCGTCATCGAATCAAAATCGACATCGTCGTTCCAAGTGCACTTTTTTTCCCGGCAGTATATATTCCCTTGCTTCCGTCATGGGATTTTGCTTCCAAGATATCAGAATTCCTTATGTTCGTCTTCTTCGTGGCCACCAATTGTGACAAGTTCCTAGCTATTTTCATTTCTGGTACTTCTCATAACTTTCGTCTCATTCCGGTTTACTCTCAATCCTTAATCTGTACCTATTAGACTGTTCATTCCGTTCAACAGATCCCGTACTTCCCTTCCACTGAGGATAGCAATGGCGCCAGCGAATCTTATCATTGATATCCTTTCACCGTGAATTTTAATCCCTGTTCTGAGCCTTTCTTTTATTTCCAACATTACTGCCTTGGCGTCCTCTCGTTTATATTTCTGTATAAAAAACGTACATTTGCCATTTAAATGACTGAGAATTAAAACTAAAGAAACTTCAAAAAGGTGGGGATTTAAAGAGATGGGACCTGGATAAACTAAAAGAACCAGAGGTTGTAGAGAGTTTCAGGGAGAGCATTAGGGAACGATTGACAAGAATGGAGGAAAGAAATAGAGTAGAAGAAGAATGGGTAGCTTTCAGAGATGAAATAGTGAAGGCAACAGAGGATCAAGTACGTAAAAAGACGAGGGCTAATAGAAATCCTTGGGTAATATAAGAGATACTGAATTTAATTGATGAAAGGAGGATATATAAAAATGCAGTAAATGAAGCAGGCAAAAAGGTATACAAACGTCTCAAAAATGAGATCGACCGGAAGTGCAAAATGGCTAAGCAGGGATGGCTAAACGACAAATGTAAGGATGTAGAGGCGTATATCTTTAGAGGTAAAATAGATATTGCCTACAGGAAAATTAAAGAGACCTTTGGAGAAAAGAGAACCACTTGCATGAATATCAAGAGCTCAGATGGAAACTGTGGTGTCACCGCCAGACACCACACTTGCTAGGTGGTAGTTTAAATCGGCCGCGGTCCATGTAGTACATGTCGGACCCGCGTGTCGCCACTGTGATCGCAGACCTAGCGCCACCACCAAGGCAGGTCTCGTGATACGAGAGTGGACTCGACCCCAGTTGTACGAGAACCAAGCTACCGCCCCAGTTGTACGAGAACCAAGCTACCGCCCAGTTGTACGAGAACCAAGCTACCGCCCAGTTGTACGCGAACCTAGCTATCGCCCAGTTGTACGAAGCCTTTCTCTCTCATTAGCCGAGAGACATAATAGCCATCAGCTAAGTTAATGGCTACGAACTAGCAAGGAGCCATTTGTATCAGTGCCTATAGCTTACGAGTAATCAAGAGAGATGTATTCCAAGGCCTAAATAAAAGTTAAGTAAAAAGCATCTACATACTTTTCTTCTTATTCATTCATAAGTTCTCATGTTCCAGACTTCACGCCCGTCTGCGTTATGCCGAGCGTGCACTATCGGCCACAGCGTTAGTTTAGCATTCCTTTTCAGCAATCCACATCACGGTGTCGGTCCAGCTACCGACACTACAGAAACCCAGTTCTAAGCACAGAAGGGTAAGCAGAAAGGTGGAAGGAGTACATAGAGGGTCTATACAAAGGCGATGTTCTTGAGGACAATATTATGGGAATGGAGAAGGAGGTAGATGAAGATGAAATGGGAGATATGATACTGCGTGTAGAATTTGACAGAGCACTGAAAAACCTAAGTCGAAACAATGCCCTGGGAGTAGATAACATTCCATTAGAACTACTGACAGCCTTGGGAGAGCCAGCCCTGACAAAACTCTATCATCTGGTGAGCAAGATGTATGAGACAGGCGAAATACCCTCAGACTTCAAGAAGAATATAATAATTCCAGTCCCAAAGAAAACAGGTATAGACAGATGTGAAAATTACCGAACTATCAGTTTAATAAGCCATGGCTGCAAAATACTAACACGGATACTTTACAGACGAATGGAAAAACTGGTAGAAGCCGACCTCGGGGCTTCCGTAGAGATGTTGGAACACGTGAGGCAATACTGATCCTACGACTTATCTTAGAAGATGGGTTAAGGAAAGGCAAACCTACGTTTCTAGCATTTGTAGACTTAGAGAAAGCTTTTGACAATGTTGACTGGAATACTCTCTTTAAAATTCTGAAGGTGGCAGGGGTAAAATACATGGAGCGAAAGGCTATTTACAATTTGTACAGAAACCAGATGGCAGTTATAACAGTCGAGGGACATGAAAGGGAAGCAGTGGTTGGGGAGGGAGTGAGACAGGGTTGTAGCCTATCCCCGATGTTATTCAATTTGTATATTGAGCAAGCAGTAAAGGAAACAAAAGAAAAATTCGGAGTAGGAATTAAAACCAATGGAGAAGAAATTAAAACTTTGAGGTTCGCCAATGACATTGTAATTCTATCAGAGACAGCACAGGATCAGGAAGACCAGCTGAACAGAATGGACAGTGTGTTGAAAGGAGGATGTAAGATGAACATCAACAAAAACAATACGAGGATAATGGAATGTAGTCGAATTAAATCGGGTAAAGCTGAGGGTATTAGATTAGGAAATGAGAGCTTAAAGTGGTAAATGAGTTTTGCTATTTGGGGAGCAAAATAACTGATGATGGTCGAAGTAGAGGAGATATAAAATGTAGACTTGCAATGGCAAGGAAAGCGTTTCTGAAGAAGACAAAATTTTTTAACATCGAGTATAGATTTAAGTGTCAAGAAGTCGTTTCTGAAAGTATTTGCATGGAGTTTACCCATGTATGGAAGTGAAACGTGGACGATAAATAGTTTAAACAAACAGAGAATAGAAGCTTTCGAAATGTGATGTTACAGAAAGATGCTGAAGATTAGATGGGTGGATCACATAACTAATGAGGAGGTATTGAACAGAATTGGGGAGAAGAGAAATCTGTGGCACAACTTGACTAGAAAAAGGAATCGGTTGGTAGGACATGTTCTGAGGCATCAAGGGATCACCAATTTAGTATTGGAGGGCAGCGTGGAGGGTAAAAATCGTAGAGGGAGACCAAGAGAGGAATACACTAAACAGATTCAGAAGGATGTAGGTTGCAGTATGTACTGGGAGATGAAAAAGCTTGCACAGGACAGAGTAGCATGGAGAGCTGCATCAAACCAGTCTCAGAACTGAAGACCACAAAACAACAAGCTTTTTAAAGAAACCTAATCTGTCTAAATCAATGATACTAGACGACAAAATCGCCTGATGTGAAATAGTTTATTTCGTGAAGAGTTTCGCAAATATGGCAAACCAGTGTGGAAGCTGCATCATTTTAATTGGAGCATGTTTTTGGTAAGTCGACGAGACTGATGTGTAATTATATTTCTGGGAGATCTGAGAATCTGAGAATGATAGCTAGTTACTATCTAAACTGTTCATGAAATAATTTTTTTCATATCAAGCGATCTTGGCTTCTAACATTATAAATTGCAACATTAAATCAGCCCAATAACAAGTGTAAATTGTATTGAAAGTCATGTTTGTTTACATTTATGGCTTGTGCATTCCTGCCCACTGTGTGAGCGCCTCACATTGGTGCATCCCTAGCCTATTGCATGTATCCCATATTGTTTCGTTTCGGCAATATATGAGATGGTGAGGTGACACACACACACATATACAGGGTGGTCCATTGATCGTCACCGGGCCAAATATCTCACGAAATAAGCGTCAAACGAAAAAACTACAAAGAACGAAACTCGTCTAGTTTGAAGGGGGAAAACAGATGGCGCTAGGGCTGGCCCGCTAGATGGCGCTGCCATAGGTTAAACGGATATCAACTGCGTTTTTTTAAATAGGAACCCCCATTTTTCACTGCATATTCGTGTTGTACGTAAAGAAATATGAATCTTTTAGTTGTACCACTTTTTTCGCTTTGTGATAGATGGCGCTATAATAGACACAAACATATGGCTCACAATTTCAGACGAACAGTTGATAACATGTAGGTTTTTTAAATTAAAATACAGAACGTAGGTACGTTTGAACATTTTATTTCGGTTGTTCCAATGTGACACATGTACCTTGAGAAATTATCGTTTCTGAGAACGCTTGCTGTTACAGCGTGATTACTTGTAAATATCACATTAATGCAATAAATGATCAAAATGATGTCCGTCAACCTCAATGCATTTGGCAATACGTGTAACGACATTCCTCTCAACAGCGAGTGGTTCGCCTTCCGTAATGTTCGCACATGCATTGACAATGCGGTGACGCATGTTGTCAGGCGTTGTCGGTCGATCACGATAGCAAATATCTTTCAACTTTCCGCACAGAAAGAAATTCGGGGACGTCAGATCCGGTGAACGTGCGGGCCGTGGCATGGTGCTTCGACGACCAATTCACCTTTCATGAAATATGCTAATCATACCGCTTCAACCACACGCGAGCTATGTGCCGGATATCCATCATGTTGGAAGTACATCGCCATTCTGTCGAGCAGTGAAACATCTTGTTGTAACATCGATAGAACATTACGTAGGAAATCAGCATACATTGCACCATTTAGATTGCCACCGATGAAATGGGGGCCAATTATCCTTCCTCCCATAATGCCGCACCATACATTACCGCGCCAAGGTCGCTGATGTTCCTCTTGTCTCAGCCATCGTGGATTTTCCGTTGCCCAATAGTGCATATTATGCCGATTTACGTTACCGTTGTTGATGGATGACGCTTCGTCGCTTAATAGGACGCGTGCAAAGAATCTGTCATCGTCCCGTAATTTCTCTTGTGCCCAGTGGCAGAACTGTACACGACGTTCAAAGTCGTCGCCATGGAATTCCTGGTGCATAGAAATATGGTACGGGTGCAATCGATGTTGATGTAGCATTCTCAACACCGACGTTTTTGAGATTACCGATTCTCGCGCAATTTGTCTGCGGATTAGCCGCGACAGCATCTAAACACCGACTTGGGCATCAACATTTGTTGCAGGTCGTGGTTGCCGTTTCACATGTGGCTGAACACTTCGTGTTTCCTTAAATAACGTGACTATCCGGTTAACGGTCCGGACACTTGGATGATGTCGTCCAGGATACCGAGCAGCATACATAGCACACGCCCGTTGGGCATTTTGAGCACTAAAGCCATACATCAACACGATATCGACATTTTCCGTAATTGGTAAACGGTCCATTTTAATACGGGTAGTGTATCACGAAGCAAATAGCGTCCGCACTGGCGGAATGTTACGTGATACCACGTACTTATACGTTTGTGACTATTAGAGCACCATCTATCACAAAGCGAAAAAAAGTGGTCCAACTAAAACATTCATATTTCTTTACGTACTACACGAATATGTGATAAAAATGGTGGTTTCTATTTTTAAAAAACGCAGTTGATATCCGTTTGACCTATGACAGCGCCATCTAACGGGACGACCATAGCGCCATCTGGTTTCCCCCTTCAAGGTAGACGAGTTTCGTTCTTTGTAGTTTTTTGTTTGATGGTTATTTCGTGAGATATTTGGCCCGGTCAGTATCAGTGGACCACCCTGTATACAGGGTGAAAAGTATTTAAACCGACAAACTCTGGGAGGTTGTAGGGGACATCAAAACAAATATTTTTCCCTAATGTCATTTCTTCCCATGAGGAGTATTTAACTGGTAGAGGAAGGTTTCCCTGGTGGAAAATTAAAATTAAACCAACAAACACTTTTCCATTTATTTATGACCAAGACACGAGACATTAACACAACCCAATTTCAATTACAGTATATTTTCAAAAATGCTTCCATTGACACGTAAACAAAGGTTACACCTTCGGATCATGTTCTGTCTGACACGGGCAAAAACCCCAGGAGTATCCTGAATTGTTCCTGCTGCTGCTACTATTCGGGCAACCAGATCCTCTTTTGATGCAACAGGAGTAGCCTAAACAAGGCTGCGCATCTCTCCCCACACAAAAAAGTCCAGAGGGGACATATCTGGGGATCGAGCAGGCCATGGTACAGGACCACCTCTGCCATTCCACGTTTCTGGGAACCGTCGGTCCAGGAATCGACGCACACGACGACTGAAATGTGCCGTCATGTTGGAACCACATGTGTTGTCTTGTAGGGAGCGGGACGTCTTCCAGCAATTCCACATGCTGCAAGACAGACTCCTCAAATTGCAGCGTTCTTACCGTGCGACGGCGTCCCCGTCCAGGTAATCTGCTAAATGACCCGGTCTCACGCAGACGTTGGTACACAGCAGCAAAGGTCGTATGATGCGGGATACGGCGATTACGATATTGTTGTTGATAAACCCGCTGTGCAGCTCGTCCGTTGTAGTGCGCTACGTCGTACGCACCAACCATATCGGTGTACCCACTCCAGATGTATCGCTCCATTAGTAAACTTCAGTGGTGGACAGCAGTTGCCTACAACTGATGAGCACAATACGCCCTCTAACAACTGAAGATCGTAATACGGCCTCTAAAACTGACGAGCGTAATATGGCCTCCACCGGTTTAAATAATCCTCATAGGAAGAAGTGACATTAGGGAAAAATATTTGTTTTAATGTCCCCTACAACCTCCCAGAGTTTGTCGGTTTTCACCCTGTATATGAGAGAGAAATGTTCACAGGTGTACTCGCTCTCTTTTGTACCCTGGTGTAGTCTACTTTTACCTGACAGTAAAATCAAGAGACAAGACGTCGAGTTCGGAGATGAAGTGGAAAGGCCCGTGACTTTAAAGCGAGTGTGTCAGAGCTTATTTCTGATCTCTAGATTAGATTAGAGATTAGATTAATACTTGTTCCATAGGTCATGAATACGACACTTTGTAATGATGTGGAACGCGTCAGGTTAATAAAAGATGTCTGTACAAGATATTACATTACACAAAATATTGCATGACACTAATGTTTAAGTTTTTTTCCCCTTAATTTATACCTAAAAATTCAGCCAATGAGTAGAAGCAGTTGTCATCTAGAAATTCTTTTACTTTATTTTTAAATGTTAGTTGGCTATCTGTCAGGCTTTTGATGCTGTTTGGTAGGTGACCAAAGACTTTTGTGGCAGCATATTTTACCCCTTTCTGTGCCAAAGTCAGATTTAACCCTGCATGGTGAAGATCATCCTTTCTCCTGGTGTTATAGCTATGCACACTGTTATTACTTTTGAACTGGGTTGGATTATTAACAACAAATTTCGTAAGTGAATATATATACTGTGAGGTTACAGTGAGGATCCCTCGATCCTTAAATAGATGTCTGAAGGATGACCGTGGGAGGCTCAAGCAATTATTCTGATTGCACGTTTTTGAGCAATGAATACTTTTCTACTCAACGATGAATTACCCCAGAATAAGATGCCATACGAAAGCAGTGAATGAAAGTAGGCATAGTAAGCTAATTTACTGAGATTCTTATCACCAAAATTTGCAATAACCCTAATAGCATACGTAGCTGAACTCAGACGTTTCAGCAGGCCATCAATGTGTTGCTTCCAGTTTAACCTCTCATCAATGGACACACCTAAAAATTTTGAAAATTCTACCTTAGCTACAGACTTCTGTTCAAAGTCTATATTTATTACTGGAGTTGTCGCTACGGTCGCAGGTTCGAATCCTGCCTTGGGCATGGATGTGTGTGATGTCCTTCGCTTAGTTAGGTTTAATTAGTTCTAAGTTCTAGGCGACTGATGACCTCAGAAGTTAAGTCGCGTAGTGCTCAGAGCCATGTGAACCTTTTTAATGAAGTTGTGCCATTTACTGTACGGAACTGTGTTTTATCAAAATTTAAAGAGAGTCCGTTTGCTGAGAACCACTTAATAATTTTGCGAAAAACATCATTTACAGTTACATCACCTAGTTCTTGGTTTTTGGATGTTATTACTATACTTGTATCATCAGCAAAAAGAACTAACTTTGCATCTTCATCAATGTGGAATGGTAAGTCATTAATGTATATCAAGAACACTACAGGACCTAAGACCGAACCCTGTGGGACCCCGTACTTGATATCCTCCCAGTTTGAGGAATCAGATGTTGTTTTAACATTACATGAACCACTTATTTCAACTTTCTGCATTCTTCCAGTTAAGTATGAATTAAACCATTTGTGCACTGCCCCACTCAAACCATAAAGATTTAGCTTATCTAAAAGAATTACATGATTTACACAATCAAAGGCCTTTGAGAGATCAAAGGAGACTGCTGGAACAATGGAGCATTGCACGCCTGTAAAGTTTCCGCGTGAGCGTCCAGTGGTGACCAGCTGAGCGCCCATATAACGCGCGACTCAGGGGCTCGCCTCCCCTCGGGCCCAGCAGCGGGCGCCCGCGGGTTCCCGGTGCCGGAACAGCGTTCCACTGGCTGGCCCGGGCTCGGTGTCCGCGGCGATCCCCGTGAGAACGGCTGCCAAATCCGCCGCTGCCGCCGCCGCCGCCGCCACCATGAATATGCATGCACAGGCGGCGGCCGACCCGCCCCACACCGCGCCGCCCCACGCGGACCTGCGCCGGATTCGCCCGCCCTTATCGAATAATAACGCTGCAAAAATCGCGCGGGGTCGACCGGACGGCTGGGCGCTGTTTGCCGCCCGCTAAGACAGCCGCTGTCCAAGCCGCCGCTCGGAATAATTAAAAAAATGAGAGCGAGAGGGAGAGAGAGAGAGAGAGGGAGAGAGAGAGAGAGAGAGAGAGAGAGAGAGAGGGAGGGAGAGCAGCATCCGCTCTGCCAGATGACGTCCGATGCTTCCGTCAATATCGGAAGCCGCCGCCCTCTGCACAGAGAAGGCGGTTCTTGATTAAATGCGCCAAGAGAAGTCCTTAAACCTACTGTGCTTCTTCCCTGGTTCCCTGACAGGGGCTGGCAGGGAATGGTCTATTGAGGGAAACCTTCGTATGAGCAGACTGGATAAAATTTGAGGTACAGTACATCTCCTTCTTCCCCTCCTCTCTGTCTCCTCGACCCCCTCTCTGTGTCAGTGCCCTCCAATCCCCCTCTCTGTCCATCTCTTCCTGCACCTCTCTCTATCTCCTCCAGCAACTCTCTCTCTGCAATCTGCTCCTCTAATCATACAATGAAGGCTTTCACGACCGGGTGGTACTGTTGTTGATATTTCTTCCGGGTTATATGGCCGTGGTCCATGGAATACTTCTATTCCTAACGTTTCGTCCAGTACTACGTTGGACTTCCTCAGAGCTATGGCTAGTCCTGTTGAGTCTTGCCGAAACGTTAGGAATAAAAGTATTCCATGGACCACGGCCATATAACCCGGAAGAATTATCAACAACAATCTGCTCCTCCTTCCCTCTCTACACTGTGTGATCAAAAGTATCCGAACACCCCCAAAAAATAACTTTTTCATATTAGGTGCAATGTGCTGCCACCTACTGCCAGGTGCTCCATATCAGCAACCTCAATAGTCATCATGAGAGAGCAGAATGGAGCGCTCCGCGGCACTCACGCACTTCGAACCTGGACAGGTTGTAAGTAGCGTGAGCATAAGGTCGGTATGTGTAATAAGCGTCAAGCGCACTTTGAATGTATCTTGATGGGTAAAAGAGCCACGCGCACATTGAATAAGAAAATGCTATCTCACATTGAAATCAACGTAAAAGATTGGTTTGCCACCAATTCTAGCCACACGACAAATAATAGGTTGCACTGAGTCGGCAAATTGCTTAATTTACTCATAAGAAAACTCACAGAAGAACATTCAGTGTAAAGTCACTGATAAAGAATGGGATGTAACTATTAATATGATCCAGGCATTGTTCACGTAAATCAAATATTGAATAAAGTAAAGCGTGCGTGAACACTGTGCATAAGTGCAGCTTGCCGCGCGAGATTAGCCGAGCGGTCTCAGGCGCTGCAGTCATGCACTGTGCGGCTGATCCCGGTGGAGGTTCGAGTCCTCCCTCGGGCATGGATGTGTGTGTTTGTCCTTAGGATAATTTAGGTTAAGTAGTGTGTAGGCTTAGGGACTGAAGACCTTAGCAGTTAAGTCCCATAAGATTTCACACACATTTGAACATTTTTAAGTGCAGCTTGCAACAACATTCGTGAAAACAAGATCTATTCCAAAGCATTGGTTTTAAATAGAAAGGGACACTAATTACTGGACCTGTGCGCATGGAAAGGCTACGGATGGGCTAACAAGGAAAACTACAAGGTAAATGGCGTAGGTAACGGAGACGTAACATCGGTATACTGGATAAGATTGAAGGCCAAATTATTTATTCCTTAAAACATTCATGTAATGCATCTATAGAACTGCTGTTGCCTGGTAACTAAGTACAATTGCTTGTGAAACGCTATACGTTTCACTGCAGACTCGTATGCCCACGTGTTTAGTAACATCAAACCACGCAGTCGTGGACAATTAACATTTTACAGAGGACACATTTCAATAGACAAATGATAATGGCAGAGGTCCAAAAAACTCCAATATTAACCCATGTGGATGGTTTCCACCTGACATAAAGTATTGAGACAAAGATAATTCACAAAGGAGCAAATATTACCAAGATTCGGAAAAGACTAGAATGCACACACACGCAGTTACAGGCATACAAACATTCACACTGAACCGAGGGCGCTTCAACAATTACAACACCATTGCGCTACTTTCTTCTTAGGGATCAAAGTCAGGTATGCATTAGGAATCAAACTGAAAGTCTGCAAAAGCCTTGCATTCCTTGCTGAGACCCAGAAAATCAATCTTTATAAGATGAAACGTGAGACCAAAAGCTAAAAGTTCTCCTTTTGCTACGAGACGACGCGCTATGCGGTTAAGTCAACTCACCCTTCTTCGAAGAGACTTCGGCTGCTGACCCTCGGCGAGCCGGAAACAGACTGACCCTCCCACACACTCCAACGTCTCCCACGCGACCCTGTGGCTAGGAAAACCCAGAGATGAGGCTTCCGCCACCAACCTAACACCGGTAACTTTCACAGAAGAGGATCAAACCTCTTTGCCTACCTGAAAACTACAAAGGTTGGCCATTCTGTACGACTACCGCTGATTCTCTGCTGCAGACTAAACCACTGTATAGCAAAATGAAACACACCCACATTCATTCACTCACGCATGCCACAGACTTCTGCGTCATTGTAAAGCAAATAAAATGATAATGAAAGGCGACTACAGGACCCTTTCAAGGTGATTGGGTGTCACTTGTATCATACGTCTGTACGCGAGATTTCCACACTCATAAACATCCCTAGGTCCACTGTTTCCGATGTGACAGTGAAGTGGAAACATGAAGGGACACGTACAGCAAAAACGCGTACAGGCCGACCTCGTCTGTTGACTGACAAAGACCGCCGACAGTTGAAGAGGTTCGTAATGTGTAAAAGGCAGACATTTCCCCAGACAATCACACAGGAATTCCAAACTGCATCAAGATCCACTCCAGGTACTATGACAGTTAGGCAGGAGGTGAGAAAACTTGGATTTCATGGTCGAGCAGCTGCTCATAATCCACACATCACGCCAGTAAATGACAAACGACGCCTTGGTGTAAGGAGCGTAAACATTGGACGCTTGAACAGTGGAAAAACATTGTGTGGAGTGAAGATTCACGGTACAGAATGTGGTGATCCGATGGCAGGGTGTGGGTATGGTGAATGCCCGGTGAAGGTCATCTACCAGCGTGTGTAATGCAAACAGTAAATTTCGGTGGCGACAGTGTTATGGTGTGGTCGTGTTTTTCATGGAGGGGGCTTGCACCGCTTGTTGTTTTGCGTGGCACTATCACAGCACAGGCCTACATTGATGTTTTAAGCACGTTCTTGCTTCCCACTGTTGAAGAGCAATTCGGGGATGGCGACTGCATCTTGCAGCATGGCCTGTGGCGGAGTGGTTACACGACAGTAACAACCCTGTAATGGACTGATCAGCACAGAGTCCTGACCTGAATCCTATAAAGTATCTTTGAGATGTTTTGGAACGCCGACTTCGTGCCAGGCCTCACCCACCGACATCGATACCTCTCCTCATTGCAGCACTACGTGAAGAATGGGCTGCCATTCCCCAAGAAACCTTCCAGCAGCTAACTGAGCGTATGCCTGCTCGAGTGGAAGCTGTCATAAAGGCTAAGGGTGGGCCAACACCATATTGAATTCCAGCATTACCGATGGAGAGCACCGCGAACTTTTAAGTCATTTTCAGCCAGGTGTCCGTATACTTTTGATCACATAGTTTATCTGCTTCCCCCCCTCTTCTGCCCTTCTGGCCCTCCCTCCTCTGTCTGCCCGCTCCTTCCACCGCGGGCTGTTCATCTTCTATTCCCTCCTCTTTGTCATTCTCCTCCTCTTTCTTTTCCCTGCCTTTCTCTTCTCTCTCTATTGCGATCTCCTTCTCTTCCCTTTTGTGTGTGTTTCCTGCTCCTCTATCTCTGCCTATCTCCTCCTCCACATCTGTCTCCCCATCTCTTCGCCTCCTCTGTCTCTGCCAATTTTTTCCTCTTTGCTTTCTCTTTTCGTCTCCTCCTCTCCCCTTTTTCTGTCCATTTCCTCGTCTTCCCTTTCTCTATCAATCTCCCCTCCACCTTTCCTGTCCATCTCATCCTCCCCATATCTTTATCCATCTCCTTCTTCCCCTTCTCTAGCGAATTTCATTTTAACGCTGCTTAATGTTTATTATGTCCTGTCTCCTAATCCAGGTGTAGTATGACAATATAATTCTACTGATACATTTAGTGGTATATGTGAATACTGTCTGTAAAATGTGTCGCCAATACAGCTGCTAGTAAAGAAGTAATAAACTGAAATGTCATACCTGATGCAGCTGATTTACGGCATGAACAGCGAATATGTAGTAAGGGATAAACATTTCTACTTTCGTCGTTTTTGGGGCTGTCAGTGAGAAAAAGTTTCTTAAATATTTGAAGTTGTGTATAAGGTTTCTCGCAAGTTACTAAGTGCACTCAGTCGCAAAATACTGGATAAATAGATTATAGGTAGTCGCTCGTCGTGGGATTCAATGCTTTTTCAGCCTCACCCCACACTTTTGAGACGTCGGTGGCTCTAGCCCCCACTGCGATGATTTCCAGACAATTACTGATGTATCTATCAAGTTTCGTTAAAGGCCATCGAGTGATTTAGGTGGAGATGTGGAACATACATACATATTTATATACACTTTTATAATGGGTATTTGCGATGTAATAAAATTACAAAAGTTTTCTTGTTTTAATTTATCCATATTTTGCAGTTACAAACGTGGATCTGTTCAGTTCACAGAAAGTGTTCTGGCGTAACCACAAACGCCAGAATGAAGATGCGGAACGCAAGAGCAGAGAAGGCGGTGAGAAAGCGGCGGCCAATGGTGCGCGGAATTTGACAGCGCCGCGCCGAGAGCGACACCTGGAAGGAGGGAATACAAATGACGCTCCTGCTAGCTTCGGTCCAATACGACCACGTTTTTCTGTCCGTTTTCGTACAGTCACTAGCAGTGGCCGATTCTCGTCCAGCCACTTTTTTCTTTGACCATAGAGTTGGCGTATTACTGCACCCCTCCTCTGTGCTTCCACCGTCGGAGGGTGGCACTGAACTTACAAGGGGAGGCCGCCAATTGTGAAATTCAGATTCGAGTCATACTGCGCATAATAAAAGCTCATGACCAGAGGTGTAATGTGGCAAAGCACCAAGATGCCCTTCTCAGCCGTTGTCGAGAAAATCTACAGTTAAAAGAAACCATTGCGGTGAAATACTCTCTACGATTAATAACTTTCTACAGCGTCGTGGTGCAGCGGTAAGCGCTCGGGTTTGTAATCCGAAAGTCGCCGGATCGAATCTCGCGCCATGCAACTTTTTTTTTTAGTATTTCTTTTTTGTAATTCATATATATATATATATATATATATATATATATATATATATATATATATATATATATAATTCCCGGCAATCAGTTGCAACAATTATGCATATAATAAGTTGTTAAAAGTCGTTTGTCGTGGAAAAATTGGCGACTTCGAACATCATTATGTTTTCCGCAAACAAAGTTGTATTTCACAAATGTTATTAATTGTCTTCATAATGTTAACCACGTATAGTTAACGGAAGACGTAGAAACGATATTCCGAATCGAATACGTATAGCGTAAGTCAAACGTTCGAATTAGAATAGAGACCCCACGAACACAAATTTGCTGCGGCAGGTATGAAATATAAACTCTGTTACTCGCTCGTTACACTTGAAGAACAGACGCTGAATGGGCCGAAACGAGCCGCCGCATAACTAACGTAGTTGCCTGCTAACTTCCAAAGAAGGTAGATGCGGTTCCTAGCGCAACTTATAACATCGTCGAAAATCAGTGCGGACGGGAGAGCTTTGCTACACCCTGTTAAACAAACGGAAAAATGGAGGCGATACAATTGGAGAGCGATCCGCCTTCACCAACATGCATAAGCAATTCATTAATAGTATATATATATATTTATTATGAATTTGGCAAGCTATGGACCGCATACAACTTAAGACTTATGGTGTTTCTTTTTCTTCTGTTCTTCCCAGTACTTCTTCATTTTCTCGCCAACTGCTCGTCTCTGCTCATCTGTCCACACTCTCTTGGGTTGAGGTTTTGGCGCATCTTCTTCATAGTTTGCGTTTTCTATAAGTAGCCTAAAGTTATTCCTGTCACGTATTATTTCTTCTGTAGCACCTATTTTGTTGGCGTCTTTCTTTACTGCTTCTATCCATCCTACGGTGTTTTTCAGCTTACTAACGTATATATATATATATATATATATATATATATATATATATATATGAATTAAAAAACACTAATTATAAAAAAAATTGCATGGCGCGAGATTCGATCCGGCGATCTTTGGATTACGAACCCGAGCGCTTACCGCTGCACCACGACGCTTGAGAAAATTATTAATCGTAGAGAGCATTTCACCGCAACGGTTTCTTTTAACTTTCGATTTTCTCGACAACGGCTGTGAAGTGCATCTTGGTGCTTTGCCACATTACACCTGTGGCCATGAGCTTTTATTATGCGCAGTATGAATCGAATCTGAATTTCACAATTGGCGGCCTCCCCTTGTTAGTGTTCCACCGCCCCCCCCCCCCTCAATGTTCTATGCTCAGCTGTTATTCAGCCGTTGCTTTGAGCCTCCTCTCACTTGTCCACCGAGACAGTTGGACCGGATCTGAACCAGTGACGCTGTGTATTAGTAAACTGCCACAAAAAAAGCCTCGGCCGCTCACATCGGCATCTGACTGCGGACGTTAGTTATCAGTGACGTGTGTCAACGTGTCTGCACATTTCACATATCAAGGACTCTTCACTATATTACAAGTTGCCCCTCGTTTGCGACTACTACTTGCAAATCTCCAATGTTAAGTATTGTAAATTTGCTTTCTAGAAATAAAACTATTAATGTTACTTGTTTGAAATTGTTCTATAGAATTCCAAGAACGCAACATCCTTTAGGCACCCTATAAGCAACGAGTGGGCAAGAACCCACAGGAAGTATGGATAAAAACGCATTCACACACATATTTTTCGTGTTTTATTGAATTAAATGATGGATTTACGACCCTGTGGATCCATCGACAGGCCCAGATCGTCTTAGTACATAATTTACTTCTGGCTTTAAATGAGAAGAACCGTATGTTCCTGTTATGAGAACGTTAGATCTCAGGTTTTATATTTCGTGAACCAGCTGCGGAAAATATGACGACAATCAGTGAACAATCAGGAAGAACATTTTCAACCTCTTATTGCCAGCAGACATCGGTTTTTCTTTTCTCTCACCGCACATCACGTCACAGAAAGGATAAACCAACGACTGCTGGCAAAAAAGGTTAAAAATGTGTAAGTTTTTCGCTCTACTTTTTCCACAGTTGGGTCACGAAATACTAAACTTAATATCTGACCTTCTCATTACATGAACATACACTTCACCTCAAAGGCAGAAGTATATCATGAATTAAAGGGATTTCCACTTGACGAACAACCCGCAAGGTCCGAAATGCTTCTTGTAATTAAAAAAGATAAAGAAAAAAAAATTGGAAAAAATTGTGACTGAAGGCGTTCTTATCAATACTTCCTGTGTTGTAAAAGCTTCTCATCCGAAGAAGATTGCATTTTAGCGGCTTGAACTATGGCTAAGATCGACTTACTTGTATAAATTGTAGATCGAGAAAAAATACATTTTAATAAGTGACCAAAATACCGTGTATGTAGATACTTTGAACACAGTAAAATGTGATACATAAGTCGTCTGTGGTCAACGAATGCACTACCAGAGATGTTATATTAGTAACAAAATGATTCAAATGGTTCTGAGCACTATGGGACTTAACATCTGAGGTCATCAGACCCTAGAAGTTAGAACTACTTAAACCTAACTAACCTAAGGGCATCACACACATCCATGCCCGAAGTAGGATGCGAACCTGCGACCGTAGCCGTTCGGACGGTTCCGGACTGAAGCGCCTAGAACCACTCGGCCACCGCAGCCGGCGGTAACAAATTTGTGTAAAAATTTTATTAGCATAAATTCTTCGTAGATTTATTTTAATTTTGCACGAAAATTTTGCTGTCCTATCATTATTTTACATGATCAGCAATAGGTTACATGTTTTATTTCATAGCAAAACTTGCAGTTTCCTTGAAATCGTGCCACTTCATTCAACTGGTCTCGTGTACTGTGGAAAAAACTGCCTGATATTGTGTAATTACATTTTCATTTTCTACTTCTGGCCACACAAATTTTCCGTTCTGCCCTTTCAGAAATCGAACGAGGAATTCAGAATCGTTTTGCTCCTTACTCTCTCCAACAAAGAATTTGTCAGTCTTGTGTGCTATCGGCACTTATACAATTACAAAGTAATTAAGTTTTATAATTTGACGACCTACAGTAACACTGTTCTACAGCTTAATTCAAGCTAGTTTTGTGTGCTTCTGTAACCCTGGCAGCTTCACAAAAACGCCTATAATATACACTGTAGTTATAAAAACATTATTAAAATGAAGTAGTACATTGTGCTGTTGTAAATGGTTAAGGTGAGCGCTGAGGAAATATTGACTAGCAGGCAGATAACCTGCAGTAAGACGCAAAATGAGTACGGAGTAACTTTCTAAATTCTTAAAAATGTTACGTATTTTTAAATTTAGATTTTAATAATAATTAATGCTAACTAGTGTTCTTACCTGAAATAAGTCTCTTAATACGCTGAGATGAAATTGTTATCAAAAGATTTTGTCGCACTAATTCTGGTGCCTAAGCACTGAAGCAGAATGGCCAGCTGTAAATATTAGGATTGCTAGCGTCGTGCCATCGGAGGACTTCATGGAGCTACTGGTACGTAGCACAAATAGTCAATAACCTACGAGCAGTACTGAATAAGGCACTGAGAGCGAACATTTCTATTATCTACAAGTCAAAGTACCCATCACAGCAGAAGTCTGACGGCAGTGGTCCCTACCTAATACATATTGCCTTGACTACTTTTCCTTGGAAAACGCGGAGAAGTTCAACCCAGTGAGGAAGGACAGTGTTACGACAGTGGCCCTTATTTGGGAGAAACAGGGCTCTAAAAGTCGGCCCTCCATCCTGAATTCAATTTCCTATGGTCTCCCTAAATCACTTCGGGAGGAGCCTGGAAACATTCTTTCATGAATGCTAGGGTCGATTTCGTGTTTCTCAAAATGATATCTTTAATACTTGCTTTTTCTTGCATTATGTGTCGCTGCCGCGTAACGTAGTTAATTAAACTTGGACCATACAAAGAAAGAACTGCTACAGTATAGTTGTTGTTGTTGTTTTTGTTGTGGTCTTCAGTCCTGAGACTGGTTTGATACAGCTCTCCATGCTACTCTACCCTGTGCAAGCTTCTTCATCTCCCAGTACCTACTGCAGCCTACATCCTTCTGAATCTGCTTATTGTATTCATCTCTTATTCTCCCTCTACGATTTTTACCCGCCACGCTGCCTTCCAGTACTAAATTGGTGATCCCTTGATGCCTCAGAAGATGTCCTACCAACCGATCCCTTCATCTAGTCAAATTGTGCCACGAATTCCACTTCTCCCCAATTCTATTTAATACCTCATTATTATTGGTTATGTGATCTACCCATCTAATCTTCAGCATTCTTCTGTAGCACCACATTTCGAAAACTTCTATTTTCATATTGTCTAAACTATTTATCGTCCATGTTTCACTTCCATACATGGCTACACTCCATACAAAAACTTTCAGAAACGACTTCCTGACACTTAAATCTATACTCGATGTTAACAAATTTCTCTTCTTCAGAAACGCTTTCCTTGCCATTGCCAGTCTACATTTCATATCCTTTCTGCTTCGACCATCATCAGTTAGTTTGCTCCCCAAATAGCAAAACTCCTTTACTACTTTAAGTGTCTCATTTCCTAATCTAATTCCCTCAGCATCACCCGACTTAATTCGACTACATTCCATTATCCTCGTTTTGCTTTTGTTGATGTTCATCTTATCCCTCCTTTCAAGACACAGTCCATTCCGTTCCACTGCTCTTCCAAGTCCTTTGCTGTCTCTGACAAAATTACAATGTCATCCGCGAACCTCAAAGTTTTTATTTCTTCTCCATGGATTTTAATACCTACTCCTAACTTTTCTTTTGTTTCCTTTACTGCTTGCTCAATATACAGATTTAATAGCATCGGGGAGAGGCTACAACCCTGTCCCACTCCCTGCCCAACCACTGCTTCCCTTTCATGTCCCTCGACTCTTATAACTGCCATCTGGGTTCTGTACAAATTGTAAATAGCCTTTCGCTCCCTGTACTTTACCCCTGCCACCTTCAAAGACAGTAACCACGCTGAATTCACCTCGATTTATGACATTACAAAAGGCGGGACTTGGTTCTTAATACGGTGTGATGTCATCACGGACGGTAACGCATGCTCTGCAAACTGCTGCCGTGCTTTCCACAGGTTGATAAGAAATTATTGTGTTAGGACATTCCATACTTCATCATCGGTCGACAGCAGGAGGGCTGTCGTTGGTGCATGCAGACATGCTGCAATACGTCTCGAAAATCCATTTCACACGTGGTCGATGAGATTTAAGTAGAAGGAATGAAGAGGCCAGTCCATTCGAGGAACAAAAAAATGGTTCAAATGGCTCTGAGCACTATGGGACTTAACTACTGTGGTCATCAGTCCCCTAGAACTTAGAACTACTTAAACCTAACTAACCTAAGGACATCACACACATCCATGCCCGAGGCAGGATTCGAACCTGCGACCGTAGCAGTCGCGCGGTTCCGGACTGCGCGCCTAGAACCGCTAGACCACCGCGGCCGGCGCATTCGAGGAACATTCTCTCGTTCCGAGAACTCCTCCAAATGCTCTGTTCGATGCGGTCGCGAATTGTCATTCATAAAAATTAAGTCAGGGCCGAAAGCACTACTGAAAAGATGCTCATGCGGAAGTAGTACGTTGACTGGTGAGAGTACCTTCAAAGATTTTCCTGCCGAACGTTATACCTCTCAGTACCCTGGCACCTAGACCACCAAAATGATCGAGTTTGACAGTTCTAAACGTACTCTCATACGATGTCAGGTGGGAACACGTAATGCACAAAGGAGTTTGTCGAACAGGGCGGTGTTGGTGGCCAGAATGTTACTGTATGGTGAGGCGTAATGTTTCACGGACGCAGTCACCTTCAAATCTTTGAACACGCTACAGCGCTTTGTCACACTGTGCTCTTTCACCATGTGCATCTTTTCAAGAGTACATTCGGCGCTCATTTTATATTTATCGATGACAATATGCAATCTCATCGAACTTCTCAGTTGGAGGAGCTCTTGGAATGAGATGATATTCGGGGACGGACTGTTGGATTGCCCTGCCCGTTCCCCCTACTTAAATCCCATCGAGTACCTTTAGGATGCATTATGAAAACGCACTGCAGCACGTTCACACGCACCAACGAACGTCCTCCAGCTGTCAGCCGAGCTGCTGGAGGAATGGAACGTCCTACCTCAAGAACTGCTTACCAAAGATCACACACCCTACTGAGAACCATGTCCATCTTTTTTAACATCCAAGTGATCACCATAAATCGCCGTGACTGCACTGTGATAACTGTAAGTGATTAAAAGTGTCATCTGTGTTCGTGTCATTCCCTATTTCTTTCAGCTACGTTCTCTACTATACTGTAGCGGCTCTTTCTATGTATGGTCCAAGTTTCATAGAGCTATGTTAATCGTTAGTGACACATCATGTGAAACTTAGTTTCGCCCTTACTTTTCTGCGGTCCGTTGTAGTAATTATGAACAGTAAACGCCTGTTACTATACTACACTCACGCTCATAAATTAAGGATAATGGCAGACTGTGGTGCCACACACCGTGACACTACACAAAACTAGCGGTAATAGCATAGGCACATAGGGAACACAAGCGACACAGATCTGTAAGTCCACGGTATTGGCGGTAAGTTGAGAAAACCGTCCCGAAACACACGTACTACAAAACGCCACTGTTTCCTGCGCATGTACGCCGACATCAGTATGGGATAAGATCACCATGCACACGTACGCAGGCCGCACAACGTGTTGGCATACTCTGGATCAGGTGGTCGAGCAGCTGCTGGGGTATAGCCTCCTATTCTTGCACCAGTGCCTGTCTGAGCTCCTGAAGTGTCATTGGGGTTTGAAGACGTTCAGCGATAGGTCGACCGAGAGCATCCCAGACTTGCTCGATGGTCTGGAGAACAGGCAGGCCACTCCATTCGCCTGATATCTTCTGTTTCAAGGTACTCCTCCACAATGGCAGCTAGGTGGGGCCGTGCGTTATCATCCAATCATCCATCTGGAGGAAGGTGGGACCCACTGCACTCCTGAAAAGGCGGTGCAAAATGACGTCCCGATACACCTGACCTGTTACAGTTCCTCTGTCAAAGACATGCAGGGGTGTACGTGCACCAATCAGAATCCCACCCTACACAATCAAACCACAACCTCCATACAGGTCCCTTTCAAGGACATTAAGGAGTTGGTCCTGGCTCCTTGTTCACGCCAGATGAAAACCCGGTGAGCATCACTGTTCAGACTATACCTGGACTCGTCCGTGAACATAACCTGGGACCACTGTTCCAATGACCATGTACTGTGTTTTTGACACCAGACTTTACGGACTCTCCTGTGACCAGGGGTCAGTGGAATGCACCTTGCAGGTCTCTGGGCGAATAAACCATGTCTGTTCAGTCGTCTGTAGACTGTGTGTCTGGAGACAACCGTTCCAGTGGCTGCGGTAAGGTTCCGAGCAAGGCTACATGCATACACCGTGACCGTCTGCGGGCACTGATGGTGAGATATCGGTCTTCTTGTGGTATTGTACACTGTGGACATCCCGTACTGTAGCGCCTGGACATGTTTCCTGTTTTCTAGAATCGTTGCTATAATCTTGAGATCACACTTTGTGGCAAAGGGAGGGCCAGTGCTACGACCTGCTGTGTTTGGCCAGCCTCCAGTCGCCCTAGTATTTTGCCCCTCATAACGTCATCAGTACGTGTTCTTTGAGCCATTTTCAACACACAGTCACCATTAGCACGTCTGAAAACGTCTGCATACTTACTCGCTGCACCGTACTCTGACATGCACCAACACACCTCTGCGTATGTGGACTGCTGCCAGCGCCACCGTGCGACGACCGCAGGTCAAATCCACAGCGTGGTCATACCCCGAGGTGATTTAAACCCACCAGAGCGTTGTTTCACCAGGTATCAGCATTATCCTTAATTTATGAGCGTGAGTGTAAATGGCAACTATTCTTTACGTAGTGTAATCAGGAAGCACCAATTTTCTAACTGCCTTGTCGCAGTGGTATCACAGGTTCCCGTCAGATCACAGAAGTTGGAGCACTGGCTAACACTTGGATGCATCACCGTCCGGGTCTGCCGAGTGCTGTCGGCAAGCGGAGTGCACTCAGTCCCTGTGAGGCCAATTGAGGAGCTCCTAGACTGAGAAGTGCTGGCACCGCTCACGAAAACTGAGAAAGGCCGGGAGAGCGGTGTGGTGGCCACATGCCCCTCCAAATCAACATTCGCTGACGCCTGAAGTCTGAGGGTGACAGGGCGGCCGGTCGGTACCGTAGGACCTTCAAGACCTATTCGAACCGTTTGTGTCTCTCTTGTTTCACATTCCACCGACCTTCGACATATCTCCAACCGGCGGTAGAATGTGACCCATTTTACAATTATATTGACTTATGTAAAAGAAGTGGTAAGTGACAGAAAAATTCTATGATCGACGGGTGATGGAACTTAAGACTATGTGATTTTTAGTCTAACACAATACGTTACTAATTTATTACAATCGAAAGCAGCAGAAATTAAAGCACAGGTTTTAAAAAAGAAATAATTAGAAAATCATCAGAAATGCAATGTAGATCCTGTACGGTCTGGAAATGTTCCTTGCCAGACCGTGTAGGGTGGCTGAGAGTTGTTTATAACAATGCTCGCCTCTGCAGTGGTCCCGGACCCACCCTGTGGACCCGCCCCGGGGGCGGCGGAAGGCATTTGGTCTGTGCTGCTCGGTAATAGCGCGCACTTCCTTTGAAACGGCGCGTATCGCCGCTGCGAGCGCTCGCACGTTATTAATCAGAGGTGACAGGCGGCGCGAGAAGACAAAAAGAGGCCCCTGCGGCCCCCGGGGCCTGTTTGGTTTGCACCCCCTGCTGCAGGGAGGGCGCCCCAGCCGCGCACGTGCCACACGTCACAACACTAACGCAAACACGCGCCGCCAGCTGCTCGCCACAACTGTCAACAGCAAACGACCGGCCGATCAATGCTTGCAGTCAAAACTTTTACGAAACCCGTGGAGTCGGCGGACTGCCGAGTATAACGCCTTGTTCAGTACGAAGGGACGAGTCATGAGAGGGATGCCATTCGAACAACGCTACCTACGAAACAGACATCAACAAGTTGCCTCTAGATCAAAGGAATCAGGGAATCTTGTACACATTGGAGTCCCACAAGGTTCAGTACTTGGTCCATTTATTTTCTCGCTGTATATCAATAGAACTTCACTCATTTGTGCAACATTCTTGTATCTAAAACTTATAAGCTGACGAAGTCCAGTTGTAAGCGCCAGACCTAAGAACGTTGCTGTTGCCGTGTCAGGTATGACTGATGACTTTTGTTCAGTATCAAGATGGGTGCAAAATCTGAGTGTTAAACATTAAGAAGTGATATTTCATAGTCACATCACACTGATTGTTGGTCAGCACGCAGTTTCGTGAAACTGTTCCTCCAGTAAACGTTGATTTTATACAACTACTCTATCAAAAAACGGTAAAAGTTCTCGACATTCTCTTGGATGAGCATCTAAATTGGAAAGACCATATTATTAACAGCATGCAGCAAGTCACCCTGTTGCCCACAAGCTGTCCGACGATTTAGAAAATTGTTTCCTCTTCAAATAAAATAAAAAGTAGTCTTATCTTTATTTCTGCGAAAGCTTCGTAGCTGTGATGTTGTTCAGCACGGCACAAATAGTGAACACCGCAGAAGATATTAAGTAGCTGTGAATCCTTGCGCGAGATATGTGTGTAACTATCGGTTTGTATTCTGACTGCTCTTCCAATGCTCAGGGTAGATGCGACCGGATAGGTGACGTGATTTTTGCTCTCCACTTCTTAATCCCTTGTGTCCTCAATACCTCTTATCACACATCAAATATCTCAAATATCTATCATCATTTCAAAACTTCAATACGTCCAGCATCTCGGCTCTAACTACACATGACACTAACTCTTCTTCCATTTCCTTCTCCATTCTAAAAAATGGCTCTGAGCACTATGGGACTCAACTGCCGTGGTCATAAGTCCCCTAGAACTTAGAACTACTTAAACCTAACTAACCTAAGGACAGCACACAACACCCAGCCATCACGAGGCAGAGAAAATCCCTGACCCCGCCGGGAATCGAACCCGGGAACCCGGGCGTGGGAAGCGAGAACGCTACCGCACCTTCTCCATTCTATTCAAAATCACTCTTCATTCAACAAAGGCGCAGATTTCTTCTAAGACGTATCCCGGTAGTTTTCCTTCTGTCCAACACTGAACCAGATTGTCTGTTCAGTGTCAACTCAGCCATGCTTTTCTTATCGTTGTCTGTGTTTTCTTCTTTCCCTCTCACCTACTTACCTTATTGCACCTAGTGGCTCGTCTTGAAATTTATCTGCTGCCAGTTCCTATATATTTGGTTTATTAAGTGTCAACTTTTTCTGTTAACTCTGAACCCAATGGTGGAATTAGTTATGTCTTCTGTGACACCTGCCGGCGGTCTTTGAAGCTAGTGTGGCCTCAACCAATAAGGAGCGAGGGCGCTCAGACGATAGGCCTAATTTGCAAGTTTTGGACGAGGAAAAAGCATACTTGTTCTTTCCATTCTGTTCGAGCCTGTACTAGACTAAAGGTGTACCTTTATTATTGTGTGATACAGCGTACTACTGAAGGTAGTTGCATTTAAGTACGCCATGGGGGGTGGGGGTTGGGGGGAAACGAGACAGAGAGATAGTGAGAGAGAGAAAGAGACAGACAGACAGAGAGATACAGACAAGCAGAGAGAGAGACAGTAAGAGAGAGAGACAGGGGGGGGGGGGGGGGGAACAGAGACAGAGACATAGACAGACAGACAGAAATCTATGTGGCAAAGGAGCATTGGTTTTGTATTAGTGAAGCGTTACGTTATATTCTAAAAATTCACTCATACAAGTACTATCGATCAGAAAGTAACACTTCTTTTACAACTAAATGTCTGCCAAGCCATATTGGATTGGAGAGATTTCTTAGACGCTGATACTGAACGCATAGCAGAGTGCCATTCGTGGTTACGATGAAAAAAAAGAAATGAAGATTAGTGTTTAACATCCTGTCTACAACGAGGCCATTAAATATTGGGTTATCATCAAATTGGAGCAGATTCTGTTTGGTATATGGGCTGTACTCCCCCAACAGCCCGCCCCCCCCCCCCCTCCACCTACACTTCCCATCCCCTCTCAAGCGATATTTCCTCGGGCTCTTGGTAAGGCCTTTAAAAATAAATCTAAATCTAGTGATCATGGAAATAGGTTGTTTTTATCAATAATTATGACCCACCCTGTGTACAAATTTTGCACTAGGTGTGCCACTGGCGCCCCTCTGAGCTTGGCGCCCCAAGCGACCGCTCGTGTCGCTTGGGCCTTAAACCAGCCCTGGGCATATGGTACAAATAAGCACCTTTACAACAAAAAATGGCTGTCTAAATATGTAAAAATAAGCCATTATAATAAATAGAGATTCTAGAACGTCTGTAAGCAAGAAAATCTTCAAATGACATCTTCAAATATTTATGGGATAACAGGTCGACAACACTTTGGATCCAAGAAAAAGAAAGGATTTAGAAAAAAGTAATATAAAAATTGAAGAAACAACTACAGAGAAGCAGGAAAAAAGAATTGAATATGGCAAGACTTTGAAGTAGGAGAGTGAAAAAAATACTAGTCTGATGTGGTCAGAAGACAGGAAGAAAAAACATAATGAATAAGTGCAAGAGTACTGGGAGAAAACAGCAAGGAGTAAGGAATTGAAAATGGCACCTGGTACTTAGTTGGCTCATTGCAGAGGAAATAAATATTTTTACTTTTAGTGATTTTATTGATAGTAAAGACCCCTCACAATCTCTTTATACCCGACTTCGTCACTAACTGAGAAATCGTAATTGACATCACGTGCTACAAATGTTCCTCGTTGCAGATACTCGTGACCAAGTAGACTTATGATTAAAAAGTCTGATTGGAGAATAAGAAAGATTAGGATTTAAGGTCCCATCGCAACGTAGAGATGGAGTACGAGCTCGGAATGGTGAAGAACGCGAAAGAAAGCCGTGGCGCGTACCCTGCACGCCATTTCCATGAATGACGTATTTTTGATTTTTGTGAAAGGCGGAAAAAATGAAGAGCAATTGAACCGGGAAAAAGGTGGACAGAAGTAATAGGAGGAAGGATATGGAGCAGAAGAAGAAGTGGGAGAAGGAGGAAAAATTTGTGAAATTATTGGAGGGCACTAAAATGGAAAGGAATGCAGGTGTATGAAAGAAATAATGAGTAAATTCGGAATGGATTTTCGTAAGGCCATTTTTGAAAGGTTTATGTTGGGACGAAAAGGTTTTTTAATCTATGCGTTACAAAAGTTCCTACAGCCGACTGTTCTAAGCACTTTCGTGGGGCGCTTTCCGTCGGAGATGCCCCACTCAGGTAGGAAAATTGTCGTGCCGTGACGCACGTTCAGAAAATGATTTATATTGCAGTATGCTTGCAGACATATTCGCCGAAAAAGCTGGCGAAGAACGTGTGCAGGCTGCCGAACGCAGCATATCCAGCTCAGCCAGATTGGTTTTTCTCGACAAGAAGAAAGAGAGAATTGCTCTCCAGTAACATTTCGAGTTAGAGGAAGGGTTTGTATATGGTTCTGGAATTGCATACTAAACGTGAAGTAACGAAAACACTTTTTTGGTAAAATTTTGGTCAAAATTGGTCAAAACATAATTTTTGGTCCACCATATTGGATTAGCCTCTTGAATTTTGAAAATCTAACTTCACGTTTTTGTTCAGCGACATCAGAAATATATAATAACATGTAGTTTTTATCCAGTTTGAATCAATAATTCATGTAAAAGTTTTCCGTAAACTGTAAATAGGTTGTTTTCGAGAAACTTTTCACAACCGCGTGCAGTATAAAATAAAAAGGGTTCTATCTACTAACTTCTGTCTTTGATCCCCAAAAAGTAAACACTTTTCTTGGAAGCTAATACCTATAATAAATGGAATTTGTCAATACTGCTATTTTTTGTAATGCCATAAAGAGCGAAAAAAGCCGAATTTCTGGTTCAAAGTTCGAGTTAGCACCATATCGTTAAGGTAATTTCATGTTGGTTAGGCATAAGCCCCCATAAATTTAATGTAGTATCTACTGATCTCACCCATTATTGATTTCAGATTACTCTTGAGAAGCTACACTGCACGTAGTCTGCGTACTTCAAACTCGCAGGCCGTTGATCAAATCATAATTATGGGCACCAATTTTTTACTGAAAATCTGAAATAAAGTTCAAAGTATATCCTTTGTATGTTGTTTCATTGTCCCAAAAAAAAAAAAAAAGAAAATCCAAACTTTGCCTACTCTGGTTATGGTAACTGACCAAAAAAAGCAAAAAGAGCAAGGATTGTGTTTTTCGTTTGTTTGTCTTTTTCAGTTGATAGACTATGAAGCAATGAAACATCATTCGCTTTATTGTTTGAAGCACTGTGCGTTTGGACTTATACAATATTTGCTAAAATTTGTACCTTTCACATCATTGTAAAATCGTGTTGGTATATTTAGTATTCCCAACGTGGGTTATCGATATGAACGCAGATGATCTGGCGTTGGTCTCGTGGCAGAGCTGTGTGGCTGTCTGTCAAGCGACGGCCGGAGCGTTGCGTGGACACAAACGCTGACGCAGGTGTTTACTTGCAGCGGCGCCAGGCCGGGCCCGTCAGTTCTTATGCTGACGTCTACCAACTCAGACGTGACCTTCGCACTGCGCAGTGCTATCGGTTCCAAGTTCTAGTTGTTTACCCGTTTGCACTTGCTGGCGTTTTGTGATTTTCTCCGTGCCCGTCTCTGCGAGGTCTTCGAACTCTCTGATCCCCCGAGCCGACTGGCCCACACATCGAGTTTATTTTACTTTTCTGGGGTCCAGCTCCCTTGCATCCGTAGTCGAGTACTGCTAGCTAGAGTACTTACATTTATGCCAACAGTGCGGTATTATGGTTATTGTCTCGCCAATCAGATGCAAAACCGGCGACGGCGGACGTTCTTACGTGTGTGACGTTCTTACACTGAAGCGACACAGAAACTGATATAGGCATGCGTATTCAAATACAGAGATATGTGAACAGGCAGATTACGATGCTGCTGTCGGCAACGCCTATAAAAGACAACAAGTGTCTGGCACAGTTGTTAGATACGTTACTGCTGCTAAAATGGCAGGTCATCAAGATTTTGCTGGGTTTGAACGTGGTGTTACAGTAGGTGCACGAGCGATGGACACAGCATATCCGAGGTAGCGGGTCTAGTGTAGCAGGGGATACAACCCGTCGGCTTTGGACAATGACGTCACAAGTCGCCAATCGAGAAGCGATTCTTCTTAGTGTTGTAGCTCCCTTCAGTGGCTGGTAAGTGTTTTTTGGCTTTTTAAAAAAAAAATTTCACGAGATAGAATAAACAGATCCACTTTATTAAGCAATCAGTAAAAAAACGAAACTGAAACATAACAGCAAAAGCGAAAATGGTAAACTGCTCTCTGGCGACTTGTGACGTCATTGTCCAAAGCCGACGGGTTGTATCCCCTGCTACACTAGACCCGAGGTAGCCATGGACTGGGGATTTTCCCGTACGACCATTTCAGGAGTGTACCCTGAATATCAGGAATCCAGTAGAACATCGAATCTCCGACATCGCTGCAGCCGTAGAAAGATCCAACAAGAACGGGACTAACGACGACTGAAGGGAATCGTTCACCGTGTCAGAAGTGCAACTCTTCCGCAAATTGCTGCAATGCTGGGCTATCAACAAGTGTCAGCACGCGCGAGACCTGGGAGTCAAGGGAAGACAGGATTCGGTTACAATTGTGGACGGGGCCGTAATCATTTACTATTGGTTGTCTTTTACAGCTACACGCAATTTATTTTAAACTAGTAATTCCAGACTCAACATAAATAAAAATATCACACGTTATTAATGAAGGAATAAACAGCTGTGTAAATAATAGTGTTTTTAGTGAGTCACAATTTAGTAAATAACCATTAAATACAGATACAGCAGATAATGTTTTAAAAGCAAGCCACTGTGATCTGGGCAAAAGACCTTACACGACAGGAATGGCAATAAATTAAGAATTGTTTAAGAACTCGGTGCAACTTACAAATTACAGGTATTGAAATATTAAAGATAAGTCGCCACAATCACAGCAGAAGGCATCAGACGCCAGGAATGGCAGTAAATAAGGTTTTAAGGCTTACTGCTAAAATAAAAATACCGAATTAGAATTTTAAGGCAAATGACCACAATCACGGCTGAAGGCCTTACAACACGCCAGGAACGGCAATAATATAAATATTTAGAAACCTGCTGTAAAACAGCAAATACAATAGCAAAGGTTAATTAAAAAACAAGCCACTGACCACCAAACTGCTGAAATAAGATGATGGCAAATTTTGTAACAACCCTTAACGTCCACTGAACACTACACTGTTAGATTTATTCCAGAAGGCGACCAGAACTATTAACTGGGCATATATAACCTTTAATGTAGGCATTAAAGGTATTGTAATAAATAATACGAGGGGCGTTCAGAAAGTAAGCTCCGATCGGTCGCGAAATGGAAACGACTATGAAAATCCGATAAAGCTTTGCACAGATGTGTTGGGTAGTGTCTCTAGTATAACCCCAGTTAGCATCACGTCGCTCTTCTCATTTCTGAGCTCGCAGTGAGTTCGTAAAGATGTCTAGAAAATAGTGTCTGCCGCCAAGTACGAGGGCCTGGTGAGAAATTTCGCCTGAAGCTATGCAGTTAACATTACATAACTGTCATGCTGTTTCTTCTTCAAGACAATTCTCAGCCGCATTCTGCAGGGGCAATGAAGATGCTCCTGCATCGTTTTCAAATGGAAATGTTAGATTACCCACAATACAGTCCGCAATTGTCTCCCCCTGAGTTTCATCTCTGGTCACATGAACCGCTGTCTTTGAAGACAACATTTTGACACAGACAACGAGGTGTAGGCCAGCGTGGAGAATTGGCGGAAAGCACTGGCGGCTGCCTTCTATGATGAGGCTATTGAAAAGTTGGTACAACGCTATGACAAAAGTCTAAGTCAGAACGGCGACTACGTAGAGAAGAAGCTGAAAGGTGTAGCTAATTGTTAGAAGTAAAACATTTCTGATGTTCACTGTGGTTTCAATTTGGCAATCAATCGGAGCTTACTTTCTGAACAGGCCTCGTACAATAATGAAACGCAAGGACCAGTACATAAGTTTCTTAAAGGGTACTGAGGCGGACCATACCCGCAGAAGGTGTGGGCTGAAGGAGCGTTACGCTGAACTACTGGCCGTCAGAACTCCTTTTAGAACACACATGTCTTACGAGAATCAAGGGGCCACAGGCGGTGGTCTAGGAATCGACCTCTGAGAAGGTCCAGTAACGAACATTTTCGTGAGCGATAAGATAGGCAGCAAAGAGTTGCGTTCACTTCACAAGATGGTAACTCAGACTAGTGGCAGTCTAACGAATGACTAATGATAATCTTGTTGAAGCTACCTGGCCTCCGATAAACCAAATGCAACGATGGAACAATACGCCAAAGCCGGAACCGGCAGTCAGCACTACGTCCCCAGAATACTGTGTTAAGAGCGCCTGGAACGAGAAAGGAATCACTACCACCAAAGTAGAAGAATCACCAACCGGACTACAATCAAGAAAGCTGTTAAAATTACACGCCTTACAAGTCAGCAGCGGCAAGGCGAGAAAACGTACAGTGCCGTTACATACACTTACAGCCCGGGCAGGCAACTGAGGGGTTAGCGGCCACCAGGCAAAAAATTTACCGTTGGTTGAACTTAACAAATTGTAACAAGTTGAACGCAGGAAACAGCAATACGAAGTCGAGGAAAGCTAATCAGATCTGCCTACCCCAAACACTCCCCCCACTGCTCTTCGCCTCGGCGACACTACGAGCAGCAACACGAACCCAAGTCACTGGAGAATCGCGAGATATCACAATGGTGGAGGTTTCTCTACTTGGATTGAAATGCACTCATCTTAAAGCCTGCTGGATCCGGTTTACGACGAGGTCGTGCGCCCTCGTGACCACAGGCCTTCCATCCGGCTGTCCATGCGTGCCACCAGCGGTCCCAGCGTGTTCACGCACTGCGTGAATCTGGCTCCTCCTGAGTCCCCAACCGAACTGGCCCACTCACGCGACCTGGAGAAACAACGACGTCGCCCCAAAAATAGGGCAACAGTTACTACATATCGACAACCGCCGCTGCTGCCTCTAGCGGACAGGCAACGCTTGCGAAACCGAGTGGCGCCAGTCAACACGAGGAAAAGACAAACAACCGCCACCATGCCAACTGAACGATACCGTCTGGCCTCCAACAGAGGGCGGAAACCTACAAACAGCACCAACGCGTGCCGCAGCACGGCTCAATGCGAACCATTCAACGAAACATCATCGATATGGACTTTCAGGGTCGAAGGATCACTCGTGTATCCTTGATAACTGCACGCCTCTGCACGTCTGCGCCCATCAACACCGGCATTGGACTGTTGATGACTGGAAACACGTTACCTGGTCGTACGAGTCTAGTTTCAAATTTTATCGAGCGGATGGACGTTTACCGGTATGGAGACAACCTCATGAATGCATGGACCCTGCCTGTCAGCAGGGGCTGTTCAAGCTGGCGGAGGCTCCGTAATGGTGTGGGACGTGTGCAGATGGAGTGATATGGCACCCCTGACGCGTCTACGTACGACTCTGACAGGTGACACGTATGTAAGCATCCTGTTTGTTCACTTGCATCCATTCATATCCATTGTGCATTACGACGGATAATTCCAGCAGGACAATGCGACACCCCACACGTCCAAAATTGCTACAGAGTCGCTCCAGGAACACTCTTCTGAGTTTAAACACTTCCACTGGCCGCCAAACTCCGCAGACATGAACATTATTGAGCATATCTGGGATGCCTTGCAACGTGATGTTCAGAAGAGAACTCCACCCTCTCGTACTCTTACGGTTTTATGGACAGCCTTGCAGTACTGATGGTGTCATTTCCTTCCCACACTACTTCAGACATTAGTCGAGTCCATGCTACGTCGTGTTGCGGCACTTCTGCATGCTCGCGGGGACCCTGCACGATATTATGCAGGTGTACCAGTTTCTTTCGCTCTTCAGTACATTTCTTTCATAGTGTTGATTAGTAAATCAATGGATGCGGCATTTTTGCGATGCTGGCAGGAACAGTTGCGCCTCCAGGAACAGCAACAAAAGCTGCCGCAGGAGCTGGTCAGACAGAAAGCGGAATTGATCTGCTATCACGCCACGTTGGTGGCGGGCTGCGCGCCTACAGAAAAGCCTTTTTCCCCGCCTTCCCTAACGCGTTCGCCACTTTGAACGATTTCACGGTGAGATAACTACCTGTGCCGGTCCTTGCTGAACACCCAGGTAAGGCTAATAATCGACGTAGCTCATTAGGCCGCCTTGCTATACTCAGGGCTGTACGGAATCGTACAAAATTTGAAGCCCACCACCGGGCTCAAGAAACCTAACTTTGAGGGCCCCTGTCAGTTGCTAATGCAGGACTCTGGACATCAAACACATGTGGCAGTGGCACTGTTGCAGTTTATCCAGAATAACAATCTCCCCGGGCAGTCGACTGTGACGTGAATCCCCAACCTGCAATCATCTTATACTAGTGTCTGAGTGCCCCCATTGTGTTACCTCGTATGCGGGGTCGATGATTAGGTACATGATGTTCCGATTAGCTGCTGATCCTCAGGTCCATAATAGGACCTCGTCTGATTCTTCTTCAGCCAAAGTTGCTCAGATTGCTTTATCATATGAACTTATGGCAGCGGCTAAGGACAAACTTTCCAAGGGCGCAGATTCTGTTCCTGGCCAAGTCGGAGATTTTACCCACTCAGGGACTGGGTGTTTTGTTGTCCTTTCTTCGTATTGTCGTAACTATCACGAAAATATTTGCATCTTGTCACATGACAAGTCTAACCCTATGTAACCTCCTACCAGGACATGGCTTAGCTGTAATAAATGTTCTGAATTGTCGAAACACAATGTGTATAAGAATATCGACTTTGCAGAAGCCTATTATATGTTTTGCTTATGACAAAGTGGTTGTATTACTTAATTGCCACTGCCTGGTATTTCACATTGGCGAAACTAGTAATCCACTAATGTTTTATCTTAGCGACCTTACAAATAAATAAAAGTTCTCGTAAGAAGACTACAGTACAAATTCATAGATCGTCTCCAGCACCGACTGATCATGTCAGGTAGTCGCAAAACAGTCTGTACCACAACATGTGAAAGCCTTTTGCTTCCTTTTTAACTTTGATCAGAGTACGTAACTGGTATGACTTCAGTATCAATTCCCTGAAAATATTTCCCTTTTATACGAAATTTTGACCACTAAATAAATAACAATTCAATGTAACTTCTATTAATGAAATATTTGGCGTTAGGCAGAATTTTCATAGCGCAAACGTAAGGAGTTACTGAACTTGTGTTAAAGCAGTGCAGTATTACGATCAAGACTTTCAGATCTTCCTATACAATCCTTTCTTGTAGAGAAAACGCGTGCTATGGAGATGTAGACATCATTCCCTTCGTAGAAAACATGACTTTCAGTAGCCACTCTCGGCACAGTCAGGAACAGCACGTGTCTCGAAGTGCTCTGCACCACAGACCTACTCTATACTTGTTGTAATATGCATCAAAAAATAAATATAGAGTCTTCCGATGGTCGTTCATCTGCATAACCATTCTGCAGAAGGCAGAAGGTATTAAATAACTTTTCTCGGTTCAACTACAAACTTAGACAAGATGTAGGCGACTACATGGGAGTTGACTATGAAAACGTAATGCAGGATTAAAAATGATTGAAGAGGATTTGAAATAAGTTTTGGTGCTTGTTCAATAAATAAGCACGAAAAGTGAATAATGAAATTACATATGTATCCTATGGGACTACGTAGGATACAATACCATCAGAAACATAGCAAAAGAAACTCTGTATGATAACAGAGACCCGCCGTATTCTTAAACAAGTGGAAAAGCAAAATGATACAAGACCTGCATTCACAGATGACATAATCCATGGCCAATACTGGTCCTTGTACTTGGAACGTAGCCTCGATCGGAACAACAGGTTTAGCTCTGGTGACAAGGAAAGCACAACTGCAGAGCTAAAATAATACGATAAGGTATACTAACAGGCAAAGCTCTTACCGTAAATTCCTGCACGTTGCAGCATAGGAAGGGTCACTACCGTAAATCACAAGATAAGGACGTTTGATTTAACTAACAGACATACTGTGACTGTAGACTGTGTCCAGGCAACGAGAAGTATTTAATTTGGCCCAGTGATCAGTGAAAGAAGAATAGTGAATGCTTTTGTCTCATAGTCCGCATGGGCAAATGAAGTGAAATTTTAACCGCCAAGCCATCTGAATGGTCAGAAGACTGCCTCTATCGTACAAATGTGCTTCACCATACAGCCATAGCTGCTGATAACAGTGCAAGGATAGTCTCTTTGCACCCCGGTAGCGACGTACAACACTCTTAGTGATAAATAGTATAGAATGTGTTATCTGACGGACGGATTTCACGTCTGTTTACTCTCATTGATTTTATAAAACTTAAAAGGCAGCCGACGTTTAGGCGTTATAGCGTAACAGACCTACTAAGGAGACTGCCTACACCACGCTTGTCCGTCCTCTTTTAGAATACTGCTGTGCGGTGGGGGATCCTTACCAGATAGGACTGACGGAGTACATCGAAAAAGTTCAAAGAAAGGCAGCACGTTTTGTATTATCGCGAAATATGGTAAAGAGTGTCACAGAAATGATACAGGATTTGGGATGGACATCATTAACAGAAAGGCGTTTTTCGTTGCGACGGAATCTTCTCACAAAATTCCAATCACCAACTTTCTCTTCCGAGTGCGAAAATGTTTCGTTGACACCGACATAGGGAGGAACGTTCACCAAGATAAAATAAGGGAAATCAGAGCTCGTACGGAAAGATATAGGTGTTCATTCTTTCCGCACGCTATACGAAATTGGAATAATAGAGAATTGTAAAGGTGGTTCGATGAACCCTCTGCCAGGCACTTAAATGTGATTGTCAGATTATCCATGTAGCTGTAGATGTAGCTGAAGCAAAACACGAAACACAGAAGAATGCCCCTGAGGGCTACCGAATGAAAATAATCCTCTCAGTATCTCATGAATCCTAAAGTTCTCCACCCCAAATAACCACAAACTTCCAGAGAATGTACGTAAGAATTCCTAATGAAGTGATAATTGAAACCTGCTAAAAAGTATGTAAATGTCTCGGTTTTACAAACTCGCACTAGAGATCAGCTGCGCACCGTGACACTGCAGAGGGAAGACAGCACAAGTTTTCGCAATTACTTGCATCTTATCGCGCGCCTTCGGGAGAGTGTTTAATAGGTGCCATCGGCTCCGCAGGATGGCAGCAAGGGACGGCCTGCAGTAAGACAACAGTGACGTCCGCAAGATGTAAGGAGCTTTGCCGCCGGCGCATCTTCCCCATCAGAGTCTCCTCCCTACGCCGCCCCTTTCCACCACCGCCCGCAATATGGCGAGTAATTCGCGGACATCCTGCCCGTGCTATTAACCTCTCGGCGGCGCCACTGCGGAAGCCGTGGTATTCATTAGCTCGCCGTAATAGCGTTGCCGAAAAATACTGTCCCCGGCTGGTAAACAGAAAATTACCGAGCCGCTGCTGGCGGGCAGAGGACGTGAAGAAGCAGAAAAGGGGTGGGAAAAGTGTGAGAGTTGGGAGGCGGGTGGGTGGGGTGGGATGGGAGGAGAGAGGGGGGGGGGGGGAGCGATGGGAATAAGAAGCAGGCTCGGGCGGACATTTGCATGCTAATGCCGGCCACCGGACGGGGCGTGTTTCTTATCTGCGGTCTCGGCGATGGCGACAGGAGAGCGGGGAGGGGGAAGGGGGCGCTAATTAAACAAGGCAGTTAGCGAGACGGCTGCGGTGGCGGAGGCGGCGGTGGCGGCTGCGGCGAAGGAGTCTCCGGAGGTACTGTGGAACGGTCTTTGGAGCCACACTCAGAAGCCCGAACGATCTGCGAGAATAAGAATTTACGCTCCGAGGGAACTTATTCGCATTTAGAGGTTGTTGTTGCCGTCTTCTGTCCGAAGAGTGGTCTGATGCAGAGCTCCACCTATGGCAGTCTGTTGATCTCTGTATAACTACTGAAACGCATTCTCTCTTGAACCTTTACACAGGATGTTCGAGTATTCCCGTTACAAACTTCTAAGACTTGCAGAGGGGTGTGAGTACTTAGTACGAGGGTGAGTCAAATGAAAACCTTAAATATTTTTTTAAATATTATTTTTGTGCAGAAGAGGTACAAAGCTGTATCACTTTTCAACATAATCTCCCCCACGTTTGATGCAAGTCCTCCAGCTCTTACAAAGTGCATAAATTCCTTTAGACAAAAATTCTTTTGGTAGTCTGCGCAACCACTCATGCATCGCGTGGTGCACCTCTTCATCAGAATGGAACTTCTTTCCTCCCATTGTGTCTTTGTGTGGTCCAAACATATGTAAATCACTTGCGGCAAGGTCTGGTGAGTATGGTGGATGAGGAAGACACTCAAAATGCAGGTCTGTGATTGTTGCAACTGCTGTACGGGCAGTGTGCGGCCTTGCATTGTCATGTTCCAAAAGGACAACTGCTGACAGTTGATTTGATTGCAGGCCGCAGATGATTTTTTAGGAGATTTGTGTATGATACACTGGTGACAGTGGACCCTCTAGGCATGTAATTCTCCAAAATGACGCCTTTTTCGTTCCAAAAGAGAGTCAGCATAACATTCCCTACTGATGTTTCTGCTGATGGTTTTGATGATGAGGAATGGCGCCATTCCTTGCTCGCTCTCTTCGTTTCCGGTTGGTGGAAGTAAACCCAGGTTTTGCCCCCAGTAACGATTCTTGCAAGGCAGCCATCAGCTTCTCGTTCAAAGCGCCGAAGAAGTTCTTCACAAGCATCAACACGTCGTTCTCTCATTTCAGGAGTCAGGTCCCGTGGCATCCATCTTGCAGACACTTTGTGAAAATGGAGCACATCGTGCACAATGTGGTGTGCTGACCCGTGACTAAACTGTAAACATGCTGCAATGTCATTGAGTGTCACTCGGCGGTTTTCCTTCACTATGGCTTCAACTGCTGCAATGTTCTGTGGAGTCACAACTTGTTGTGCCTGACCTGGACGAGGAGCATCTTCCACTGAAGTCACACCATTTGCGAACTTCCTACTCCATTCGTAGACTTGCTGCTGTGACAAACATGCATCACCATACTGAACCTTCATTCGTCGATGAATTTCAATAGGTCTCACACCTTCACTACGCAAAAACCGAATAACAGAACGCTGTTCTTCCCTGGTGCAAGTCGCAAGTGATACTGCGACGGTATGTGTACATCTGCACTATGCTGCCACCTACAGGCCATTCTGCACGCTGTTTGTAGCACGCTTACCAATTTACAGGATAGCGGTGCGAAATTTCGATTTGTTATTATAAATTTAAGGTTTTCATTTGACTCACCCTCGTATTTTAAATAGAAACCCATGACCGCAGACGTACCGCTTCCGTGCTACAGCCGTTTGAAAGCATGTTTTCCAGATATATATGCAACGGGGCAGTCATGGTGGGTGTTTGGTTACATCGGATCGGCTGATGTCATTTGACGTCTGTCTTTCGTTTCCACCTGGTTCGAGCCTTATTCACATACCTTTGAGTGTTAGAGCCGCATGGTTGAGAACACTTTTGCAGAACACACAGACAAGATCCCTCTGAATGGCGAAGCTCACGGCAATGGAAGAGTTGCTTGTCGCCTTTGTCAAGGTCGTTCTACAAAACGTCCGATTCCAACGCATGCCCTTTTTACCACAGTTACGCATCGGCTTCCAGAAAGGGGTACCTTCACCGTCAGCAGGCGTAACTGTGATACTCCAAGGAGACGCTGCACACCCAGAATGGAAGAGGCCGCACGGCAGAAATCCGTCAATAAGTACACAAGTGGGAATTGTAAAACAAGTGATATACTGGATCATGTCTAATCAGTTACTTGTAAGAGTGGTCGTGTTACCAACATGTCTTCAAATGGTTGTAGGACGAAACAGTACGTTTCCGGACAAGTGTTCCAATTACAAATATTATCTACTCACTCCCCCTTACAATTTCCAGACAATTTTTTATATGGTTCAAATGGCTCTCAGCACTATGGGACTTAACATCTGAGGTCATCAGTCCCCTACAACTTAGCACTACTTAAACCTAACTAACCTAAGGACATCACACAGACCCATGCCCGAGGCAGGATTCGAACCTGCGACCGTAGCGGTCGCGTGGTTCCACACTGAAGCGTCTTGAACCGCTCAGCCACACCGGCAGGCCAGCCGATTGTAACGGGAATTTCCGTAAACCCAGTAGATATGTGACGTTTGCTCTTTTGGACATGTCCGGAAGAACAGACACCACATACATATAATTACGTCAAGGACTGCCAATGGGCCCTTCGGTACCGATGCACAACAGACTCCAACTCTTAGCGTAGGGCACTACGTTAGTAGTGTGTGGATAGGTTGAGAATTTCCGTCTGACGGAAGAGGTGCTGGGATAATCCGTGAAGTTGCGATGACTACTGTGCCCGGATGGCGCAGTGCCCAGCACTTCTGCTTCTTCTTCTTCTTTCTTGTCTCTACAGCTCATAATGAGCCTTGGCCTCTTCTACAATTTCCTTCCATCTCTCTCGGTCCTTTTCCAATACTCTCCAGTTTCTATAGGCCATCTTCCTAAGATTTTCGATTACTCCACCTTCTCATCTGGCTCTTGATCGACCACGTCCTCTCTGCCCTCCTGGTTTTCCTTGTAATATTCTTTTTGGTACTTCTGTATCATTCATGCGAGCCTCATGTCCCGCCCACTTCAGTCTGGATGATTTCACTATCCTTCTGATGGGTTGGTCTTTGTATATTGTATACAACTCATGGTTGTATCTCCTCCTCCATCTTCCTCTTTCACAGATTGGGCCGATAATTCGTCTAAGCACCTTTCTTTCAAATGCATCCAGTGTTTCAATATCTTTAGTTGTTAATGTCCAGGCTTCAGAGGTATATGTAAGCACTGGTCGTATAAGTGATTTATACAAAGTTAATTTTGCGGTACGAGTCAGGAGCCTTGAGGATAGAAGTCTTGTTAGGCCAAAATAGGCTCTGTTGGCGAGTATTAATCTCTGCTTAATTTCAAAGGAGGTATCATTTAGATGTGTAACTGTCGAGCCCAGATACTTGAAATGTTCAACTCTCTCAAATGTATAATTCCCCATTGTTATTGCATTTGGCATATTTTCTCTATGTGCTTTTCCAGCTGCCATATATTTTGTTTTTTGTTCATTAATAATTAACCCCATGTTCCTACTGGCCTGATCAAGAGCTGTAAATGACTCGTCCATTGCTTTTTGGGTTCTTGCTGTTATATCTATGTCATCTGCGTAGGACAGTATCTGCACCGATTTATAGAAGATCGTTCCTCTGTTCAGAAGGTTTGCGTTTCTCATCACCTTTTCCAGGGCGGCATTAAAGAGAAGGCATGCCAATGCATCCCCTTGTCGCACTCCATTTTTAATACTCAATGTGTTGGACATCATTCTTCCTACTCTTACACTACCTTGTGTTTTGCTCATTGTCATTCTCACCAGCCTTACCAACTTTCTAGAGATTCCCAGTTCATCTAGAGCTTGATATAACTGCTCTCTATTTATGCTATCATAAGCTGCTTTGAAATCTATAAAGAGGTGATGCGTGCCAACTCCAAATTCGTTTGTTTTTTTCCAGGATTTGTCTTAAGGTGAATATTTGGTCTATGGTTGACTTCCCAGGAAGGAATCCGCATTGGTATGGCCCCGTCTCCCTGTATATGGTTGGGAGTATTCTGTCGAATAGTATATTAGAGAGTATTTTATATCCCAAATTAAGTAGTGTGATCCCTCTGTAACTGCCACACTCCATCTTATCTCCTTTCTTATATATGGGACATATGATACCCTCTTTCCATTGTTGGGGCATTTTCTCCTCTTCCCATATTCTGGTGACCATTTTCAGAAGGCTTTGTTCCAGCTCTCTGCCTCCTTGCTTAAACAGTTCTGCTGGAATACCATCTGTCCCTGCCGCCTTGTTGTTTTTAAATTTCTTCATGGCAGTTTTCACTTCTTCTATATTTGGTGGGGTAGTGTTGTTGTCTGGGTCCTCTTCCCCACTGGTGTCTGTTGGGTTCTCTGGTATAGTTATTCTAGGGTTAAGGAGACTATCAAAATACCTGCGCCATCTTTCGCATATTCCCTTCCCTTCACTTATTATCGTAGTGCTTAGTAAGCGGAATATTCGGTTTCGAAGCCCGGTCTTGCATAAATTTTCAAGCTCCCCCATTGATTTGGTCAAATTCTACAGTTTTTAGCCTTCACATTTTGCTCCATTGCCAAAATAACTATTCCTCGTTCCATACTGTTGTGTGCTATCTACCTACCCTTTCCATTCAGTGCCCGTTTATCAGTTATCCGATCTGTCCATCTAATCTTACGTATTCTTCTGTAGCACCACATTTTTAGAGCTTACCTGCATATTATTTATCTAATGATACCATCACCATGAGTACTACAAAAAGGATCCTGAGGCAATTAAGAGGAAATACACAAAAAAAGGTCAGCAAATAATGAAACTATACTTATTGCGCGTATGCAGTACAGTATTAAGGATATATTGAAGGTGATTTGTGGGTATATACAGGGTGAGAAATTCATTTCACATAGCTTTTGTCAGCCACAGTAGCTTTAGCCTAACGGGTCATCGATTCGAAAATCAGGGTGAATGGCAGACAAGAGTACGTCATTTCATGTTGGTTCAGCCGGATTCAGTCAAACGTAGTGGCTGGCAAGTTTGCCGTGCCTGTCTCTCGCAACCCATCACCCGATATTGTCAGTGGGTGGGTGACTGGAGAATGTGCTGCCCAGAGCAACAGTCAGACATCCCCTGCATCGAGGTAGGTCAGGAAAACACTCGCAACATGGAGTCTTGCGTTATCTTGTTGAAACATTACGTCACAGAAACCATGAAGATAGGGTGCGACCATCAATGTCACTATTCCAGAAATGTTTCGGGCGCTGTCCGATTCCAGTTGAGCGAATCAGAGATGATCATGTTGAGTACCCGCAGGTATAGATGCCATTTTCCCAAGCAGAAGATGAAGATATAGAGATAATATATGAGGATATTGAATGCAAAATCAGAATGTATAGAAAGATGAAAATTTAAAAACCATAGGGGATTGGAATGCGGTTGTACGGGAAAGAATACAAGAAGTGTTGCGGGAGAACATACGTTTGGCAGTAGGAACGAGAGTGCAATAAATTTCTGGTGTTTCCCTTCACGGTACATCCTCAGCTGACATTCACTGCCAATGACAGAATCCGCTACAGTTGCAAAAATCATTTATTTCTAAAAAGGACTGCACTACCCGGTTTCATGACATATGTCCCATCTTCAGGGTCATCTGCAAAATTTTTAAATCAATAATAATACCTATCCATATGGTTAATAAATTCAAAGCTAGAAATACGAAACGGAAATTCTTAGAAAAAAACGCAATACATACATTAAAATGTGAGTCATATAGGGATACATAACTAAGATTCTTCGTACTGGTCTGATGGGTGGCTGTGAAGCACTTGTAAGTAGGCTGTGTAGGTTTTCTTATTGGTAACGCCACGTAGTGCTCTGTATGAAAATCACTGGCTGTGCTGTGTGCAGTCTGTGGCTGCTTTGCATTGTTGTAATACTCGCTATTGTAGTGTTGGGCAGCTGGACGTTAACAGCGCGTAGCGTTGCGCAGTTGGAGGTGAGCCGCCAGCAGTGGTGGATGTGGGGAGAGAGATGGCGGAGTTTTGAAATTTGTAAGACTGGATGTCATGAACTGCTATGTATATTATGAGTTTTCAACACTATTAAGGTAAATACATTGTTTGTTCTCTATTAAAATCTTTCATTTGATAACTATGCCTATCAGTTGGTTGGTTGGTTGTTTTGCGGAAGGAGACCAGACAGCGTGGTCATCGGTCTCATCGGATTAGGGAAGGATGGGGAAGGAAGTCGGCCGTGCCCTTTCAGAGGAACCAACCCGGCATTTGCCTGGAGTGATTTAGGGAAATCACGGAATACCTAAATCAGGATGGCCGGACGCGGGATTGAACCGTCGTCCTCCCGAATGCGAGTCCAGTGTCTAACCACTGCGCCACCTCGCTCGGTCATGCCTATCAGTAGTTAGTGCCTTCCGTAGTTTGAATCTTTTATTTAGCTGGCAGTAGTGGCGCTCGCTGTATTGCAGTAGTTCGAGTAATGAAGATTTTTGTGAGGTAAGTGATTTGTGATAGGTATAGGTTAATGTTAGTCAGGGCCATTCTTTTGTAGGGATTATTGAAAGTCATATTGCGTTGCGCTAAAAAATATTGTGTGTCAGTTTAAGCACAGTCTTGGATAATTGTTCAAAAGGGGGTATTTCATACACTGTGTTCGAAAGACCGCCCATCTGCCTTCATGCGTATCCATGTGTGGCTCACCCCTAAGCCTGGCCGGATGTCCTCTGCGTGAGGCTTTCCGGCAGTCCTGGGTTTAAAGAGGATATTCCCTTGCATGTAATGTACTAGGGATGCACTATTCTAAAATATTTTAACCTAAATTAATATTAGTTATTCATCCTTTGAGGACTCACATTTTAATGTGCGTATAAGGTTCTTTTTCTAAGAATTTCTGTCAGTTCTTTTTACCTTTGATTATCTTAACCGAGTGGATAAGTATTATTATTCATTTAAAATTTTTGCAGATGTATCTGAAGATGGGGCACTTGTCCTGAAACCGGATAGTACATTCCTTTTTAGAAATAAATCATTTTCAATTTCTTCATTATCATGGAGACATTCGGAAATCAGATACTGGGTTGTAAGGCGTACTGAGGTGCCGATAAGGCTCATATCACAGTTTAATTACGATGGAGAAATGACTAAAGTGGAACAGAATCGTCCGGAAGAATCAGCGTTCTAGGTTCGGTGAGGATGTGGATACTGCAACAATGAGTACCAGAGTAGGCAGTCCGGTTGAAGAGGAATGGGCGTCTCTAAAAAGAGCAATCACATATGCCAGACTGGCAAATATAGGTACAATGATAGTAACTACAAAGAAACCATGCGTAACAACAGCAGAAATACTTCAGTTTATCGACGAAAGAAGGAAGTACAAAAATTTTCAGCGAAAGTCAGCAATACAGCATTATAAATTCTTCAGGAATAAAAGGAATAGAATGCACAGGGCAGCCAAAGCGAAACTGAGGCAGTAAAGATGTAAGGAAACCGGAAAAGAATTGATCGTTGGAGGGCTGACTCAGCTTATAGAAAAATCAAAAGTGTCTTCGGCGAAATTAAGAACAAAGGTGCTATACACTCTACGACAAAAAAAGCGCACCACGAAGAAATTATCTGAATGGGACGGAATCGGAGATGTGATGTACGTATACAGACAAAAAAATTACTGCACTATCAGAAAAATAGGATGATTATTCAAGATAGAGCTTAACAAATTGAGCAAGTCAATTACGTGTTGGTCCACCTCTGGCCCTTACGCAAGAAGTTACTCGTTTGAGATTGGTTGATAGTGTTATGGACTGTCCTCCTGAGGGATATTGTGCCAATTTCTGTTCGATTGGCGCGTTAGAGCGTCAAAAATCCCGAGCTAATTGGGAGGGTCTTGCCCATAATGCTCGAAATGTTCTCAATTGAGAAGAGATTCAATGACCTTGATGGCCAAGGTAAAGTTTGACAAGCACGAAGACAACCAGTAGGAACCCTCATGGTGTGCGGGCGGGCATTATCGTGCTGAAATGTAAGTCCAGGATGTCTTGCTATGAAGCGCAACAAAACGGGGCGTAGAATATCGTCGACGTACGGCTACGCTGTAAGTGAGCGGCGGGACTCACCACTGAAGAAATTCTATTCCAGTGAGATTCCAGGCCGAATTCTGACTTCATATTCACTTGATCATTAGTACTTGAGATAAAGATGATCATCATCAGTGTCTTCGAGGATTAGGCCTTTTGGACTGTTTCAACCGGAGTTGTTCACTCCAAATGTTTAAGGGACGTCAAACTGTTCTCTTTCCTGCTGGTTGATATAGGGCTATAGCTTTAGGTATCCTATTAGGAACGTCATCTCTCGTGATTCTATTCCTCGTAGTTGATGAGATGTTAGAATCCAACATTCGCCACTACACAGCGTAAAAGGCAAGGATATCACATTGTAAAGTTTAATTAATGTTACTTTCTGCACGTTATGTTTTAATGTAAGTCGTATGGTTCCAGAGAAATGACTCAATCTGGCCAGTTTTTGCTCTAAATCATCTGACGTGGGAAATTTAAAATTGAAACTTAAGTGTTCAATTACTTGCCCATCTACAACAAGTTTGGCTCTTGTGGATTCCAGTCCTTGAAGCAAGTAAATGAGAGATATTAGTTTGCGAAACTTACGATGGTTCAACAACATAGCAATTTCCTGCAGTCTCTAGTAACTGCAATTTCGTAACGCAAGAAAACGCAAATTTACATCCTCCAGGTAACCGAGAGGTAGACTGAAGATCTTTCGCAACATGCGTAAGAAAAATGAAACTCGTTCCCATTTCCACTGTTCGCAGCGCTGTCCATCTAACGCACTCCAGACAGCTCCTCGCGCTTCGGCATCCACAAGAAGAGCCCTGTTCACACACTGAGTTCATCATCAGATCGCTCCCCGGAAACTGACGTCACATTGCCGGCTTACAGATAAAGCGAAGTTGGTCGTGTGTCTCAACTAAAACACGAAAGACATCCCAGTACTACAGATATCGACAGTGGAAGAAGCAAAGCCTTGTTCCCACTCTACATCCATAAGTTATCGTAACTTGTAGAGAGCCACCTTACATAGGGATCATATCTCCGTCCGTCTGCCCAGGTTCTTGCGATGTCCGTGGTTTCACTAACTCAGGTAAGACGAGAATAGGCATGATTCCTTTCAAAAGGTTACAACCAGTTTTCTTCTCCATCCTCGTCCAGTACAAGCTTTCACCTCTAATAAACTGATCGACCGCATGCTGTTACACGCTAACTACCGTCATTTGCTGTAGTGTAATACTCTCCTTTCTCAGCAACAGTGGCAACTCGCAATGTCGCGGAAGCAGGCAGCAGCCCTAATGCTCCTTCGTCGTTGTCTTGTTGGAGCGGCACGTGATTTCTGCCGGCAGCGCGCCGTCCGTTTCGCCGATCGCCTTTCGCCGGTGATTGCGTGTGACCTTATCTGTGGAGGCGGCGGTAATAAATTGAGACATCGACGTCCGGTGGCGGCGTCGGCTGCCGCGGCGGCGAGCTATCTGCATGACGCACCGCTCATGAATAATGTAGCACCGCTAATTAGCTTTTAGTGGTGTGTGCCGTGAAATTAACTAGAAATACCTCCCTCCGCCAGAGCCCCGCCGGCGCGGCGTCTTAACTACTTCCCCCCTTCCGCAGCTCGTCCGCAATCTTTCTGTTATTACGCCGTTTCCTCCTCTCCCGCCACCACGCCACCTGCAGGCCGGCGTCACGCGCCGCTCCGATTCCACGCAAACCGCAGCAGGGAGTTAAATGATAACTTGTGCGGCGAGCTGCGTCCTTGATACTGCAGTAGAGTCCTCTGCAGCAGGGTCCTAACATTGATTAAGGTGACCAAGCATCCGAAACCTACGATGTCACCTCACATTTTTAAGAGGCGTGTTTCGAAATTATAAAAAAAAGACGTGCTAAGATATCTCAATAATTTTATTTTTACATGAAAGCCTGTACCTTAATCTACTTTTCTATATAGTTTCCGTCAATATTGAGGATTAGATTAGATTAGATTAGTACTTGTTCCATAGATCATGAATACGACACTTCGTAATGATGAGGAATGTGTCAGGTTAATAAAAGATGAGCCGGCCGCGGTGGTCTAGCGGTTCAGGCGCTCAGTCCGGAACCCCGCGACCGCTACGGTCGGAGGTTCGAATCCTGCCTCGGGCATGGATGTGTGTGATGTCCTTAGGTTAGTTAGATTTAAGTAGTTCTAAGTTCTAGGGGACTGATGACCACAGATGTTGAGTCCCATAGTGCTCAGAGCCAATAAAATATGTCTGTACAAGATATTGCATTACACAAAATATTGCATGACACTAATGTTTAAGTTTTTTTCCCTTAATTTATATCTAAAAATTCAGCCAATGAGTAGAAGGAGTTGTCATCTAGAAATTCTTTTAATTTATTTTTAAATGTTAGTTGGCTATCTGTCGGGCTTTTGATGCTGTTTGGTAGGTGACCAAAGACTTTTGTGGCAGCATAATTTACCCCTTTCTGTGCCAAAGTCAGATTTAATCCTGCATAGTGAAGATCATCCTTTCTCCTGGTGTTATAGCTATGCACACTGCTATTACTTTTGAACTGGGTTGGATTATTAACAACAAATTTCATAAGTGAATATATATGCTGTGAGGTTACTGTGAGGATCCCTAGATCCTTAAAGGTGCTGCAGTCTGGAACTGCAAGACCGCTACGGTCGCAGGTTCGAATCCTGCCTCGGGCATGGATGTTTGTGATGTCCTTAGGTTAGTTAGGTTTAACTAGTTCTAAGTTCTAGGGGACTAATGACCTCAGCAGTTGAGTCCCATAGTGCTCAGAGCCATTTTTTGAACCTAGATCCTTAAATAGATGTCTGCAGGATGACCGTGGGTGGGCTCCAGCAATTATTCTGATTGCACGTTTTGAGCAATGAATACTTTTCTACTCAACGATGAATTACCCCAGAATATGATGCCATACGAAAGCAGTGAATGAAAGTAGGCATAGTAAGCTAATTTACTGAGATTATTGTCATAACGTTTACTAGTTTTTGAATACCTTCCTCATAGAAGTCTGCCGCCTGACTTGTTAACCACTGCATCACCATTGTTTTGACTTCGTCATCGTCTTGAAGACGCTGACCGCCCAGTGTTTCTTCAAGTGCAGGAACAGATGGTAGTCACTGGGCGCAAGATCAGGGCTGTAGAGAGGATGATCTAGAGTTTCCCATCAAAAAGATGGTCTGATTCGCCACATGCGGACCGGCATTGTCTTGCTGCAAAACGATGTCCTTGCTCAACTTACCACGTCTTTTGTTCTGAACTGAACGGCGCAGATTGTGCAATGCCTCACAGTAAGCTACTGCATTGACTGTCTCATTACGAGGCAGAAATTCCACAAGCAATACTCCTTTTCTGTCCCAAAAAACTGTGCACATGATTTCCTGGGCAGACATTTTTTGCTTAAACGTCTCTTTTCTGGGTGAATCTGAATGCCGCCATTCCATGGACTGTTGCTTTGATTCTGGTGTGACGTAGGCCACCCATGTTTCATCGCCCGTAACAACTTGTCTTAAGAAATCATCACCGTCGTTGTGGTACCGCTCAAGGAAAGTCAATGCACTTTGTAAACGTTTGCTTTTGTGCACATCCGTCAACATTTTCGGTACCCAACGTGAGCACAATTTTCGGTAATTCAAGTGCTCGTTCACAATGCCATTGAAAACACTACGAGAAACATTAGGAAATTCAGCCTGCAAGGAGGAAATCGTAAAGCGTCTGTTTTCTCTCACCTTATTGTCCACTTCCTGCACCAAACTTTCATTAACGACCGAAGGGCGCCCACTCCGTTGTTTATCATGCACATTTGTGCGGCCATCTTTAAATGCTCTCACCCACTTTCTTGCCATTCCATCACTCATAATGTTTTCTCCGTAAACTGCACAGATCTCACGATGAATATCGCTCGCTTTTAGGCCTTTAGCACTAAGAAATCTTATAACATCCCGTACTTTACAATCGGCGGCATCTTAAATACTCAGTACACAACGTAAACAAGGAAGAATCAGACTGTAATGGCGTCAGTGCGTAGACAACAGATGTAGGTGCTCAGTGCGCATGCGCAGAACGCCGACTGCAGCGCTGCGGCCGCGGTGTGGCAAAACAGTACTTAAAAAACACGCCTCGTATCAACTGTATTTTCTGCCAGAATTGCAAAAGCCAGAGGTAATGGTCTAAATGGCTCTGAGCACTATGCGACTTCTGAGGTCATCAGTCGCCTAGAACTTACAAAGGGACCTCCCCATCGCACCCCCCTCAGATTTAGTTGTAAGTTGGCGCAGTGGATAGGCCTTGAAAAACTGAACACAGATCAATCGAGAAAACAGGAAGAAGTTGTGTGGAACTATGAAAAAAATATACAAACTGAGCAGTCCATGCGAAAGATAGGCAACATCAAGGAGAGCGAGGGTTTAGGAGCGCCGTGGTCCCGTGGCTAGGGTGAGCAGCTGCCGAGCGAGAGGTCCTTGGTTCAAGTCTTCCCCTGTGTGAAAAGTTCACTTTTTTTATTTTCGCAAAGTTATGATCTGTCCGTTCGTTCATTGACGTCTCTGTTCACTGTAATAAGTTTAGTGTCTCTGTTTTGCGACCGCACCGCAAAACCGTGCGATTAGTAGACGAAAGGACGTGCCTTTCCAATGGGAACCGAAAACATTTGATCGCAAGGTCATAGGTCAACCGATTCCTTCACAGGAAAACACGTCTGATATATTCTATACGACACTGGTGACGGCATGTGCGTCACATGACAGGAATATGTTGTCGACCCATCTAACTTGTACACTTGGCGAATGGGTAAAAAGATTCTTCAACATTGCCCGATTTAGGTATTCTTGTCGATGTGACAATTACTCCCAAAAAAGCGATGAAAACATAAGAATTTTTCAGATAATAATCGTCTGAAAACAAATAATTAAAATTTTCACTTGAGGCAATACTTGAACCACGGACCTCCAATTCCACAGTTACTCACGCAAACTACGAGCCCACGGCGCTGCTGAGCTCATACTGTTGCTTATCTGCACATGCACTACTCAGTTTGTCTATTTTCTTATTTTTTTCATAGTTCCACACAACTTCTTCCTGTTTCCTGGATTGATCTGTGTTCAGTTTTTCAAGGCCTATCCACTGTGCCAACTTATAACTAAATCTGAGGGGGGTGCGATGGGGAGGTTCCCTTGTTAGAACTAATTAAACTTAACTAACCTAAGCACATCACACACATCCATGCCCGAGGCAGGATTCGAACCTGCGACCGTAGCGGTTGCTCGGCTCCAGACTGTAGCGCCTAGAACCGCACGGCCACTCCGGCCGGCGGTAATGGTCTGAATCACTCCAGAATCAGAGGATGTCTAGTATAATGGAAACGTAATAAATGATTACGTCTGCAGAGAGACGACGACTACTAACAGGGGTTGGATAAAAATGTGGAAACGCGAGGAATGCATAATTGAACACAAATAGCAGATGCTAGAAAAGCTTGAAGGTTGTGCTGTCGTATTTGGTAATAAACGGCACTTGTGCAGTGTTCTCAATACCTTGATAGAGACAGTCGTGGTCAGAACATTGTTAGGTGTAGTTGTCAGTGCATTATGTCGGAACTAGATGAACTAAAACATGGGAAAGTTGTTGCTGCTCGTATTGTGGGTGCTTCAGTAATCAATGTAGCCTAAGTATTTGGTGTTTCACGAGGCATCGATAGAAGATTTATATAGCATAGAGGGTGAGAGGGAAACACTGCCGTCCAAGACGGTTGGGTAGAAAAAGAAGAGGACGACAGCTCCAAAAGTCACTGCAGAGCTGAAGGTCGCACTTGCGAACCCTAGCAGGACCAAAATAACGGTCGCGCGGGACTAGCCGAGCGGTCTTAGGCGCTGCACTCATGGACTGTGCGGCTGGTTCCGGCGGAGGTTCGAGTCCTCCCTCGGGCATGGGTGTGTGTGTTTGTCCTTAGGATAATTTAGGTTAAGTAGTGTGTAAGCTTAGGGACTGATGACCTTGGCAGTTAAGTCCCATAAGATTTCACACACAGTTGAACATTTTTTTAAAACCAAAATAACAATAAGGGAGCTCCAGAACCTGGGAACTGCAAGATGAACTGGACTTCCAAAACCACTAATTTGTTCGTATAAGTCTTGTTTCACTGTTACCAACATCTGGCCGAGTTTACTTCCCAGGACTGTAACATGGTAGGTGTTCGCTGATGATTTGGGCAGCCATATCGTGGTATTCCAATGGCCTCAACAGTACTCTGCAAGAACACTTTGCTGCCAAAATTATGTGACCATTTTTGCTGATCAAGTCTGTCCTATAGTGCAGTGTTTGTTCCCCAACGGTGATGCTGTGTTCAAAGACGACAGTGCCACTGTTCGTACAGCTCGCATCTTCCAAGCCTGTTTTTGTGAGCATGATTATCAGCTGTCGCATCTCTCGTAGCAACCATCCTCAACAGATATTAATGTTATTTAGCTTCGGTAGTATACATTGGAGAGAGGGGAGGGTAATCCACATCCACCATTGTTACCTAAACTTCTCACTATTTTGCAGGTAGAATGGTATAAGACTCCCTTGAAAACCATACACGGCCTATTTTATGCACGTTGGAAGATGTTTTGAATGCCAGCTGTTTTCCTGCGCCGTTTTAGGTATGGTAATGTCTTGTGTTGTTTCCATTTTATTTTATTTTACTTTTTTTTTGCCCACGCCCTGTAGGCCCAACAGTGCACTCTTTTGTGTGTCTGGAGAGATGTTACGCGATGTCCAGTTGATGGAAAATGGTAACGTGCGAACAAGTGCTGGTATGCTTCATCGATGTCAAACGGTGCAATATCACCATGTGAGTGAGTTGTAATGTGGCAGAATTACTCGAGCAAGACCCACCGCTACGACAATGACGCCTGTGTAGAACCAGTGCGTAGAGAGGGTCGTACACACTGACGAGCATGTACCAGACTGCACAATGCAAGCACAATGCAGGGTGACCGCCATCTTGTCCGAATGGCCTTAACCGAGAAAACAGCTTTTTCAACTGTTGGCTCATTGTCGCATGTAGACATGTCTACATCGACGGTTCGTTGAAGTCTTCTGAGGGCTGTACTGGTGCCATGCAAGCCATGCTTCGGCTTCTGTTTACAAAAAACTTCCGTCGCGTCAGACTGCAATGGGCACGTGAACGTGGCAGACTGTAGTGATTTTGGAAGAGCTCCACTTCAACTTGCCAAAAATGGCTCTGAGCACCATGGGTTTGAGGTCATCAGTCCCCTAGATCTTAGAACTACTTAAACCTAACTAACCTAAGGACATCACACACATCCATGCCCGAGGCAGGATTCGAACCTGCGACCGTAGCGGGCGTGCTGTTCCAGACTGAAGCGCTTAGAACCGCTCGGCCACATCGGCCGGCTTCAACTTGTGCTACCGAGATGGACACGTAGGTGTTAGATCCGGTAAAAAGACGACAGTGTGACTCATTTGTTATGTGTGTAAGTGAGAGCCTACGAAACCCACTCGTTGTTTTTTTCAACTCTGTCAAATATTTACACATGTGACAAATAAAACGTCACACTGTGGTTCGAAATGTACATCAAACTGCAGATCCACGAACATCTGGCTTTAAAATCAGTTGAAACGAGGAATAGCGCCTTCAATAGGCTTATGCTCTCGAAATGACTACAGTGCTCAAACCGTCCTCTAGGTTGAGTAATGTTTTGCACATTGTGATTATGTGTCAGATTCGCAGCTTTTGAAGGAACCAGGCACCACAATGGTTAAGGGTGGGTTGGGTTCAGGGGACGGCGGAGGGGGGGGGGGGGGGTTGCAACAGTACGTGCTCTCAACAACCGGCCACTATTACGAAGACAGTCGTAGCAACAGGCTCTCTTTATGTGTGGAATGCGCATCGGCTGGGTTTCGTTGAACTGACCGTGACTGTGGTTACGGACTTGTAACTCAGTACTTTGTATTTATGGCTGCTGTATGAGAAGTTGTGTTGTACTCATTAAACAATATTTTGTAATATTCTTATCTAATAATCTAAAGTGAAACTAGCTTTTTGTAGGTGTTGTCGACCGTATTTCGCTTTAAAGTGATTTAACTTTTTAACGTATTAATATAACCACAATTTCCAGTTTTCAGTTGCATTAAGCAAATATTCTTTGTACATGTATGATGAATAAAATCAAAACACAGAACACTCGAAAGAGGTAACATTGACAAACGTTGACAGCCAGTGTCAGATTGGAGCGAACGAGGTTTCCGTCTGGTGGCACTAAGGATTCTCACAGTTGCACCACGATCCGTGGTTTTTTACGCGATAATTCTACTTGCATCATTAAAATTCCGGACAAACACAATTTATGACTACTTTGTTTTGTTTAGTAGCCAGCTTGGTGCAACAATATTAATAGTTTCAAATGCTCTTCCCACAAAAATAACTTGCTACTTTGTGGGTATAAGAGTCAGTTAATTTAAGATTTTTCTGTGTTTTCATTCACTGTTGTCCTCAGGGAAATATTTTTAATTAAATAACTGCGTACACGAAAATAGCCCCTGCGCAACAGAAGATTATTAAAATTTCTGGTAAAATACACTCAGCGTCTGTTTAAACAACTGCGAAGAAGAACTACAAACTTACATTTACTTGTTGATAAAATATATTGTTAACTAGCTTAGTGCCCGCTAATTTTGGTCGTGTATTCTGTGTGATCTGCACAGATTTTTATTTTTCCTTTCATCGAATTTTTTTGTTATTCACAAGTCACAACAACTTCTACTTTTTCACATTGATTAAGACTATAGAAACACGGTTATTTTCGATTGTGCTTCAGACCAAAAAGAGATTCTGACAGTTGGAGTTTCTATAGGAACATTAATCGCCTCACCCATATTTCTTTCTATGTAACCAAGAAGTGAAATACCAGTTTTCATAGATTTAGCTTTAAATTTTTTAAATGTAGACAAACATTTTCTTAAAGAATTTTCAACCCTTATTTCAATATCCTAGAGATTTAATTTCCACAAGCACTGAAACACGTAATTTTAATTGTTTTTGTTTCTGACTGAGAAGTCAAATACCAGTTTTCATAGATGTAGTTGTAAATACACTTTAGTAGTTCTTTAATAATGATTTATCATGAAAAAAACTTTCACCCCTTTAGTGGCTGAATCTCTAAAACTGCTGAAACACCTTTTTCTTTTTGTTTCTGACTGAGGTCAAATACCAATTTTCATATGTTTAGTTTTAAATATGCTTTAGTAGTTCTCTAATAATGATTTATCATGAAAAAAAACTTTCACCCATTTAGTGGCTGAATCTCTAAAACTGCTGAAACACTTTTTTCTTTTTGTTTCTGACTGAGAAACAAAATATCAGTTTTCGCAGTTCTACCTTCAAATGTACCTTAACAGTGACATATTTTCAAATAGTTTTTCATCCCCTATTTCACCCCCTTAGGAGAAGAATTTCGAAAAATCACTTCTTAAACGATGCCCACAATATAAGAACCACACCCTCTCCAAATATAAAGTTTAAACTGAGATTAAAGTTCTTTGTCCTTGACTGTTGCATGTACACTTTAGACAGGAGAAGCCAAAGAAATTAGTCAACGCCACTTTTTACACGCTGAACTAGAAATGAACAATGATGGGGAGCAACATCCGACGTGTCTTCTACAAAGCATCTGTTTCGGCATTAAAACTTGCTGGCTGGACAAGGACTTGAAACCAAGACCTCCAAAATGTGGATCTAGCGTCTTAGCCCCTGCACTCTCTCGGTAATATACCACAGGTGAGTTCTCTTACAGCAATTCATAGCCAACAAAATACCTGTACATTATCTGTGTACATCTGCACATTGAAAAGTTTATTGTAAACGAAATCTGAAGATGATGTGAGTGGCCACTTACTTAACTAATAAGAGGCTAATCCTGTGTTAGTAAAGATTAGTTAATACAGTTTGTTAGTAAAGATTAGTTAATACAGTTTGATGTTGTGACGAAAAAGATGGACCGTTCACTATGATTCAGTAACGCTGTAGTAAATACTGCTAGACATCGTCGTGGGGATAACAGGACAGAACGACGGGATGTACAGAAACAATTCACTGAGAAAACCAAACAAGCCATTTGCAACATAACAGTTACACAACCCCAAGAAAGACCGGAAAGGTAGCATTAAAGGAGGCGGAAGTTCAAACTCCACAACTGGGTACGTAATTACGTAATTAGCAGAAACAGAGAACCTCTAATTATCACCCTCTGGATAATTTTAAAGCTTTCCTTTTTTGTCGGAAAAAACCAACCGAGATGCCTTCAACGGCAAACACTACTAGGAAACATTTTAGAGACGAATCCCTTAACGCAATAGTAAAGACCGCAGCTGTGGACAGGTGTGAGTTTAATCGGAAAATCAGTTCAATAAAAAAAATTAACACTAATAATGTAAATAATAATGGAACGATTGTTAGAAGCTCACCTGGGGAAACACCAATTTGGATTCCGATTAAATGTAGCAAATCACGAGGAAAAACTAACCCTACGACTCGTAAGATAAACTGAAGGAAGACGAACCTACATTGATAACACATCTAGATTTAGAATTAGATTTCTGTAGTATTGAGCGGAATACACTTTGAAATTCGGAAGTTATCGGTGGTAAAATACAGCTAACGGAAGACTGTTTTTATTGTTACAGTAAGCAGACTGTTATGAGTATGGATGCAGTAGTTGAGAACAGAGTGAGACAGGTTTGCAGTATATCCCCCAGCGTACATAGAGCAAGCAGTAAACTAAAAAACAGGAAATTTTGGAGTGGAACGTAAGGAAGATTAGGGTTTAAAGTTGCACTGTGACGAAACTGCCGCCTATAACTTCACGTAACTAGCCCTGTTACTAGCAGATACAATTCGGCACCAATAACAGAAGAAACTAAGAAAAAGAAAAAAAATTAAATAGGCTTAAGAATTACGATTTATAATGTGAAGAAACGTAGCGGTAACACTCTCGCTACACAGATTTTCAGGTTCTGTGAAATTGCAATTGAGCACAGAAACAGCAGCTATTTGCGGAGAAGCCTGCCGGTGTGGCCGTGCGGTTCTCAGCGCTTCAGTCTGGAACCGCGTGGCCGCTACGGTCGCAGGTTCGAATCCTGTCTCGGGAATGGATGTGTGTGATGTCCTTAGGATAGTTAGGTTTAATTAGTTCTAAGTTCTAGGCGACTGATGCCTCAGAAGTTAAGTCGCATAGTGCTCAGAGCCATTTGAACCATATTTGCGTAGAATGTTATCGACATAGTTTTTAAGTACCTTTTCGTTATGTGTTATTATTATGTTTAGGTCAATAGCAGTGACTTTTAATATGTGGTTCCTCGTACATTGACGTCAACACACTAACGTAAAAATGCAATTGCGTACAGTGCACTGTCCAGTAATACCAAAGATTAAATACCACAAAATGATCAAAATCAATCTGAAAGTATCTTGTCTGAACACGTTTGTGAGAGGTAGCACTCTAGAAATGCTCCTACAACAGAAATAATCTCATTTTCTTACTCGTAACGCTTAGAGTAACCAAGAAGCACAACTAACAATACACACTTCAGACCTCTCATTAATAAAGTCAAATGCACGCACTTCGATACTGAGCTTTTAGTAAAAGCTGACATATTTTGCTACCTTCTTACTTACACGTACTACAAAATTTTGCATATTTCTTTTCCCATATTTTATTTCTCTCGTGCTGTTTCAATAGAATGAAACGAACCTTAAAGAAATTACATCGCCAAAACCTGCGAAATCGTTCTGTCCCAGCACAAAGTCCCGCCGACATTGATGACGTTAGAGGCGGAGCACACGGTCGGCATGTTTAAAGAATAGGGAAGGATATCGGCCGTGCTCTTTCAAAGGAACGATCCCGGCATCTGCCTGGAGCGATTTAGGGAAATCACGGATGGCTGGACGCGGAGCTTAATCGTCGTCCTCCCAATGCGAGTCCACTGTGCTATCCGCTGCGCGGTACCTAGCTCGGTCAGATTTGGGAAAAAAGAAATAAAAGTTAATAGTTTGTGCGTGCACGAAGCCTTGGAAGTTCATGTGAGCGGAATGGACAGTGTCTTAAAAATGGCTATAAGATGAACATCAACAAAGGAAGCAAAGGTAATGGGGCCTTTTGCGTGATGCTGAGTGAATAGCACTATCTGATCAAAAGTGTCCAGACATTCCCGTTTAACGAGACAGAATATCAGAACATGCCTCCCCCGTTATTTGGAATACACTAATAAGCCAAAACATTATGACCACTGCCCACTGCGACGTTGTATGTCTGGTGGTGTTGCTAGCATGTGACGCGTTAATTAAAGTATGTGAGCGGAGTAGACACGTACGGGGGATCACCCCAGCGAAGGTGTAAAATGTAAATGGGGAAATCCATTGAGATGATCGACTTTGACAAAGGGCAGATTGTTATTATGCATAACCTGTGAACGAGTATCTCGAAAATAGCCAAGTTGGTCGAATGTTCAGTTTCTACTGTCGCGAGCATCTGCAGAAAGTGGGAGATGGACAGTGAAACTACCACTAGGCGCTAAATGGTTGGACGTCCACGACTCTTCACAGAACGTGGGCTTCGGAGGCTTATCTGCTATGTAAAGTAGGATAGATCTGTGGCATCTCTGATAGAAGAGTATGCCGTTTGCGCACGCACATGTATTTCGGAGCAAACAGTTCATCGTACATTGTTGAACGTCCAGCTCCGCAGCAGACTACTTATGCACACATCTTAGCCCAACGACAACGTCAATTACGATTGCAGTGGGCACGAAACCATCAGGACCCGATCAATGGAAACGTGTCGGCTCTTCGGGTGAATCGCATTTTTGCTACATTAGGTCGATGGTCGACTCCACAAACGCCATCCTCGAGTTGAACAGCGGCTCGAAATGTGCAGTGAGCAACGGAAGCGGGCTGTTGAGAACAGTATTATACTATGGGAGGTATTCTCCTGTGTCAGTAACCAAAGACGCTCTGGCAACTGCGAACAGTCGGCATCCCTTCATGCTGGATGCCTTTCAGCACTGTAATCGTCCTGGGCCAACGGCCTTGCCGCAGTGCTAACACCGGTTCCCGTCAGATCACCGAAGTTAAGCGCTGTCGGGCTGGGCTAGCACTTGGATGTGTGACCATCCGGTCTGCCGAGTGCTGTTGGTAAGAGGGGTGCACTCAGCCCTTGTGAGGCAAACTGAGGAGCTAGTTGACTGAGAAGTAGTGTCTCCGGTCTCGGAAACTGACAGACGGCCGGGAGAGTGGTGTGCTGACCACATGCCCCCCCATATCCGCATCCAGTGATGCCTATGGGCTGAGGATGACACGATGGCCGGTCGGTACCGTTGGGTCTTCATGGCCTGTTCGAGAGGAGTTTAGTTTTTAATCGTCCGTGGCCCGGAGCCAGAACCGTGCTGCAATGATAGGAACGTTGTAGTGAACTCACATTGATGTCTCGGCGACCAGATTCGCCTAATGCAAATTTGACGAAAATCATCAGGATCGCTATCGGACGCCATCAACGCGCGTCCAAATCATTTAAGTGAATTATGTGACTTGTGCCACATACCTCCACAACTACCAACACTTTGTCGCACAGCTGATATTTGGCCGCGCGGGTTAGCCGCACGGTTTGGGGCGCATTGCCACGGTTCGCGCGGCTCCCCCACGTCGGAGGTTCGAGTCCTCTCTCGGGTATGGGTGTGTGTGATGTCCTTAGCGTAAGTTGGTTTAAGTACTGTGTAAGCTTAGAGACCGATGACCTCAGCAGTTTGGTCCCTTAGGAACTAACCACAAATTTCCAAATTTTCCCTGATACGCAGAATCGGTGATTTATTTCGGTACAAAAGAGCTATTTAACAGATGGTCATAATGTTCCAGTTCATGTTTATGTGTTACATTTCGTGCTGTCAACGAAAAGCAGTAAGAGCAGAACAGTTCGGTTAGTAGAACTCAGTGACTTCGAACATTAGATGTCACCTGAAGAACAGATTCATCAGGGACATTTTAAGACTTATAAAACTGCCCAAGTCAACTTTTGATGATTGTGAAGTGCGAACGCGAAGGAAGAACTGTAGTTTAATAAAGGCCAGGCAGACCTTTTCAGTACATCGAGCACGGTGAAGGGCAGTTGTAAAAAATTGCATGAAATCAGCGGTAAGAATCAGCTGCGAGTTCCAAAGCGCTACCAAAAATTCATCTAGCTCAACGAGTGTGCGTATGGAGTTATAAAGAATGGGGTACAGTGGTCGAGCACATCATCATGAGGCTGACATCTCTGTAGGCAGTGGTAAGCGCCGTTCACGCTGTATACTGAGGCAATCTGAGCAGAAGATTTGGTTTTGGCGAATGCCTGGAGAACGTTACCTGTTATCATCTATAGCGCCAACAGTGAGGTACGGAGTTGGTGGTGGTGTTACGGTATGGGGGTGTTTTTCGTAGTTAGGTTGTCGTCGCCTTGTTGTGGTCAAGAAAACGCTACACGTGGATAGTTACGGACCCATTTTATAGCATTAGTGCACTATGTACAGCAGAGGAGCTGTTCAGAAACTATGATCGTTTATATCAACTTGAAAATGCACCTTATTATAAAGCAGCGTCATGTGGCAATAACACTGCTGAAGTGGGTTGGCCTGCCCAGAGTCCCGACCTTAACCTAATGGAACGCCTCTGGGATGAGTTAGAGCGTCATTTTCTCTTCAGACTCCAACGCTCAAAATCACAATCTTCTCTAGTTTCTGCTCTTGGAAGAATGAGCTACCATTCCGCCAAAGCCGTTTAGACACGTCGCTGAAAGTGTCCCCAGCAGATTTCAAGCCGTCGTAACGACGAAGGGTGGACACACGCTATACTGATGTCCACTATCGGGTGTCCGGTTGCTTTTGGTCAGGTAGCATAGTTTAAAAACATGAAGCACTAAAGGTAGTACGTAAGTTTTGCATTTGGGCACCAGAATAACTAAAGATGGCAGAAATAGAGAAGTTATAAAATAAATTCTGGCTGTAGGAAGAACAGCAATTCTAAAAATAAGACATTTGTTAACAAAGAATATACTGGAAGTGATAAAAAGCCTTTTCTGAAAGTATTTCTCTGGTGTATAGCCTTCCATAAATGTGAGACATAGACGATAAACAGTTCAGTCAAGAGGAGAACAGAAATATTTATAATTGGTGTTACGGAAGAATGCTAAATATTAGACGGATTAGTCCAACAAATGAATTAGAGAAGAACTTGAATACAGAAATGGATGGATGACTAAACATATGCTAAGCCATCAAAGGCTAGTTAATTTTTGTATTGGGGGGCCTTTTTATTTTTCGTGCGCAGCACATTGGCTGACTCCGGTGTTTTTCACTCGGAAACGGCAAAACGTATCGACTATATTTCTTAACAATTATTTCTCAGTACAACCTACCCTGTATCACCCTTACAAGATTTTCAGACAATTTCTGACTCTGTGTTGCAACTTAGATATCTTAAAAGCTCCAACCCCCAATAAGCCTTTATGTGACGCTTAACTAAAAAATAATTATGATGAATCACAACAGAAATCCGTCAGCACGAACACAAGAAAAGTTTATTCACACATCAAGAAACTTAAAAACAAAACAACAAAGTATCAGGAGAGCACGGAATTGTAGCTGAACTCTTCAAAAATGTAAGCCTGAACTCATTCACAGAAGTTACACAAATACTCGGAAACATATGGCAAATAGAAAAAAATCCTGGTTGACTGGGAGATCGCTCTAATCCATCACCTATATAAAAAAGGCAACAAATCAGTTGTAAATAGCTACAGAGGGATCTCTCACTTATACCAGTCACCTACGAAATACTAGCTTGTTTCTTGACTACAGTACAAAGGCAGTCAGAATCCAAATTAACAGACTATCAAGCAGCATTCATATCGAACAGGTATGCCCAGAACACATTTTTAGCCTCACATCACACTCAAATTACGAGACCTCACGCAAAAAACTCTTGTATGCAGATTTGTAGATTTCAAAAAGGCGTACGACTCTAGAAACAAGCCCTCGCTATTCCAAATTTTGAAGTGATGAGACTAGGTTTCAAAACACGAGAACTCTAAAAATAATCACTAACTGGCAAAGGGAAATCTCAGAATCCTGTGACATTCAGACGGGTGTGAGACAAGGTGATGGGCTCTCTCCTATTCTGTTGAAAGTAGCCGTAGAGAAGATGATGGAAGAAGGGGCGAAAAAACTCTAGAAAGGTAGGTTTTGGAAGCCAGCCTCAGACCCACTGGGCTTTTCCCAGAACAATTTCTATATACTATATCTCGCGTTTGCGCACGACCTGGCGACACAGTAGACGAAGAGGCTGCCATCAAACAGCTCGCGACACGCGTGAGCAGAAAAAGTATGGTTGTAAATCTCATTCGAGAAAACTGAATTATTTTGTTCAAAGACCAAAATAGCGAGGCTGAAAACAAAATACGGTAAACTCAACAGGGACCTGTACCTTAAATAACTCGGAGGATTCATCGAATCGACAGGCCTTGAAAAAATCTCCCTGAAAATCGCCCTCAAAAAACCAGAAAGCATTAGGGTTACTCCAAAATCTCTACGACAAAAAGTTCATGTCAAGACACAAAACTTCAGAGCTACAACACAGTCATGAAACCAACTGTCCTCTGTGCAAGCGAAAAGCTGACACTTATCACAAAACACGAACTTGAAGAAATTTAAAAAGGAGAGATGTAGATCATTAGCAAAATTTTAGGAGCAATGCACACCCAAGATCGATAAAGGCTACAATCAGTCAAAATAACAGAAAGGTTTTCCAGCATAGAAATTGAATTTAAGAAAGGGCTAACGAAATTCTTTGGTCATCTCAACAGACTACCAGAAAAGCAAGTGAGAAAATGTATAACAGACTATTTAACATTACTTAAGATCCAACACTTTGGCTGAACGAATTTGGTTCAAATGGCTCTGAGCACTATGGGACTTAACATCTGATGTCATCAGTCCCCTAGAACTTAGAACTACATAAACCTAACTAACCTAAGGACATCACACACACCCATGTCCGAGGCAGGATTCGAACCTGCGACGGTAGCGGTCGCGCGATTCCAGACTGAAGCGCCTAGAACCGCTCGGCCACACCGGCCGGCTTGAACGAATTTCTGGAGGTCCTCAAAAGCGGTGGTATAATACCAACGAACAAGTTAGACCGAGATACCTGTAGACATAACGTATTGCGGATTTCATTAGCAATATCTAGAATACCTTTCCCTAAAATACTGAAGTGTTTCACATAGAATTCAATTGTAACTCCTCCGATTCCTGGAAATTTTGCTTCATAACTGGTTTTGATTTCCTCCTCGATGTCGTCCAAACGAAGATGTTCGACAGAGAGACCTTCAGAGCTAACGCAGGCAAACAGGAAGCTGCATCAGAGCAACCAAAACAAAAACAGTAAAGACGAAAGCGGTTGGAAGAACGTAAAATAGTCTTTGGTAGAGAATGAAAGCCTACTGGAATAAGAAGAAGAACCTGAAGAAAAGATGAGTGAGTCATTTGCTTAATGTATTCAATTTGTTTGGAGAAGTCGCGAATAATAATAATAAGAATAAATTGTACGAAGAACGACTGGTTTTCATAAATCTTTGATACTGTGTGTGAGACGTCCGAGGCCCACGAGAAAGACAGGCCGCGGCGCGTACGTCACGAAGGTAGTCCTAAACTCACTCACTCAGCTCAGCAGACAAAATGCGTTTCTAAACCCTGTTAACTCGCAGCTGGACGTGTAAGTACGTGGATCTTCCATTGGAATCTGCTATTATGAAGTCTTACTGATTAACAGTGTTACAGCAAAATTTAATTGAAGATCAATACTCGATATAAATGGTATAACTACTTGTTTATAGCATTTAGTCTCTTCTGCTTAACAGTACTCATTACATGCAGGAGGTGGTGCCTTATGCAACTGATAATCATTTTAGCCTGATTTTATTTTATTTTACGTCAGTTCAGTCGTCACAAATTATAAATAGGCCCATGGACTTCCCATCATTGTAGGACTAATAAGAGTAAGAGTCCATAATAACTGATCCCAGTAGAAGCTTCAGTTTTCGTTTGTACGGACACGCCTAGTTACGAGTTAACAGATGTAGAAACGCAGTTTTTCTGGTGCTCTGTGCGAGCGAGTGAGCGCGGGACTACCTTCGTGACGTACGCGCCGAGGCCTGTCTTTCACGTAGGCCTCGGAGACGTCAAAATGACGTCACATGCGCACGAAGTGTTGTGAGATGTTACCCGCGTGCGAGAGGCCCGCATCGAACGCTAACGAAAGTCGATAGCAGTTCGTGCGGTTGTCGACTTTGCGTGTGACTTAAAAATGACGTCAAGTTTTTAGGAAGTGTAAAATGAGTGGTACACTTCCGAGTGCGACAGAAGAGAATGATAGCCCTCTTACGTGAGAGTAGCTCTCTTTAGGTAAACATAGATATCTGAGAGGATCAGAGAAACCGGGATAGACCGTTAGCATCTCAGAACCTAAGTCGGCTAGTCTACAAAGTAGCAACTTCAAAGCGGGCCCGTAATGAACTCAACAGTTCTTTTCGGAGGTCGTGGGGCGCTGAGTCGGACAGGGGCGTGGCGGGTGGCGAGGATTCAGGCGCTGGAAAGCACGCGCCGGCGTCGCAGGCGGTCTTTGAGGGCAGCAGCGGCCCCACTCCGAGCCGCGCGGCGCGTCTGTTTGCCGAGCAGCCCTGCGCGAGACCGGCCGCGTGGCGCAGCCGTCATTTGAAAGTCTGATGGCACGCGTCTCACCCCGTCCCGCTTCGCCCGCCTGTTTGTGTTTATCCGCAGTGTTTGAGCGCCGTCCAGGTCTCAGCCTGGCGTCGCCGCCTCAGCTGCTGCGACTCGAGCGACCGAGCCCAGCGCCGCCGCTACGTATTCAGAAAAACTCCGACGGCAAGACGAGAAAGAGCTCCAGCCAGTGGAGACGGCGCGACAGCGAAATCCCGGACTCCACAAACTTTTCCCTTCCCAAGTTACCCCCCACCCTCACCGCTCACACACTTGCCGTAGAGCCAGCCTTTCTTTACCGGGCCCCGTTTTTCTCTCCCTTTCATTTTTTTACTCCTTCAATTCTTTCTCGAGATTGTCCGCGTTCCCTCTTTTTCCCTCCTTCCACCTCGGGCGCACGGATCCTCCTCCACTGTGCTGGCGCTGATGAAGGATTTTTGTGTTTGGCACAATTAGAGATCTTAACTTAATTAAGAAGCCATTATTGGCGTCGGAGCCTGATGAAGACGGGCTCCGCCAGATGTTGCCAGCCAGCGGGATGGGTGTGGGTTGGACGGTAAAGAGAGGGGGGGGGGGGGGAGGTAGGCGGGCGCTCCTTCCCCCAGTCCGCGTAAGACCTGCCAAATTCCTCCCGGCAGAAGAATAAGGAAAGGCGAGGAAAAAAAGGGGAAAAACGTATATATAGATATATATATATATAAACCGCCGAGTGGTCCCTGCCCGGCGTGCAAGAAAAGAAGAACTGTTTAGCATTTTGATGAGGTAAGCAGAGCGCCGAGGCGGCGCGGACTTGTTTGAATATCAGGAGGAGGAAGAGCGCAGTGGAGGGGTGAAGGAGGCGAGAGTTGTGCGAGTGAGTGAGACGGCGGTGGACCAAGGCTGTGCGCCAGTGGGTGGGGAGGCGCTCGGGCACTCGACGCGAAATTAAGGAAAGATTATGTGTATTTTGTTCCTGCGGGGAGCAAGTTAGTTTGCGGGGCTTGTTCTCCGAAGAAGGGGGAGCGGCACGCCGAGATCTTGCGGCTGTGGCGAGATGTTACGACGTGGCGTGGTCTGCCGTGTGTTGTGTGTGCTGTGGTGAGATGCAATGCGGCCGCACTAGCGCAGATGGCAGCCACTCGCTGCGAGCGCTCGGTACCTGTTGAATGCACTTAGAGGCACGTTGCAGGTGCTGCACTGTGTGGTCACCTATCGACCCTCTCGCCCGAATTGACTCCAATTCTCTACGACGTTCGCTTCATCTCTATGATTACCAATGCAGCTCTGTCGTCTCATATACACTACTGGCCATTAAAAATGCTACACCAAGAAGAAATGCAGATGATAAACGGGTATTAATTGGACAAATATATTATACTAGAACTCACATGTGATTACATTTTCACGCAATTTGGGTGCATAGATACTGAGAAATCAGTACCCAGAACAACCAACTCTGCCCGTAATAACGGCCTTGATACGCCTGGGCATTGAGTCAAACAGAGCTTGGATGGCGTGTGCAAGTACAGTTGCCCTTGCAGCTTCAACACGATACCACAGTTCATCAATACCAGTGACTGGCGTACAGTGACGAGCCAGATGCTCGGCCACCATTGACCAGACGTTTTCAGTTGGTGAGAGATCTGGAGAATGTCCTGACCAGGGCAGCAGTCGAACATTTTCTGCATCCAGAAAGGTCCGTACAGGGCCTGCAACATGAGGTCGTGCATTATCCTGCTGAAATGTAGAGTTTCGCAGGGATAGAATGAAGGGTAGAGCCACGCGTCGTAACACATCAGAAATGTAACGTCCACTGTTCAAAGTGCCGTCAATGCGAACAAGAGGTGACCGAGACTTGTAACCAATACCATTACGCCGGGTGATAAGCCAGTATGGCGATGACGAATACAAGCTTCCAATGTGCGTTCACCGCGATGTCGACAAACACGGATGCGACAATCATGATGCTGTAAACAGAACCTGGATTCATCCGAAAAAATGACGTTTTGCCATTCGTGCACGCAGGTTCGTCGTTGAGTACACCTTCCCAGCCGCTCCTGTCTGTGATGCAGCGTCAAGGGTAACCACAGTCATGGTCTCCGAGCTGATAGTCCATGCTGCTGCAAACGTCGTCGAACTGTTCGTGCAGATGGATGTTGTTTTGCAAACATCCCCATCTGTTGATACAGGGATCAAGACGTGGCTGCACGATCCGTTACAGCCATGTGGATAAGATGCCTGTCATTCGACTGCTAATGATTCGAGGCCGTTGGGATCCAGCATGGTGTTCCGTATTACCCTCCTGAACCCACCGATTCCATATTCTGCTAACAGTCATTGGATCTCGACCAACGCGAACAGCGATGTCACGATACGATAAACCGCAATCGCGATAGGCTACAATCCGACCTTTATCAAAGTCGGAATCGTGATGGTACGCATTTCTCCTCCTTACACGAGGCATCACAACAACGTTACACCAGGCACCGCCGGTGAACTGCTGTTTGTGTATGAGAAATCGGTTGGAAACTTTCCTCGTGTCAGCACGTTTTAGGGGTCGCCACAGGCGCCAACCTCGTGTGAATGCTCTGAAAAGCTAATCATTTGCATATCACAGCGTCTTCTACCTATCGGTTAAAATTCGCAATTGTAGCACGTAATCTTCGTGGTGTAGCAATTTTAATGGCCAGTAGTGTAGTTGTCTTTAATACATCTGTGTCGATTCTTCCTCGGGTTGGCACTGCTCATGCAAAGTGTTTACATCCTTCGATGATAGCGTGTGCCCTCTTTGCTTTGGAAAACGTCTTAAGGCTGCGCGCAAGTGGGAAAGTAAGCGGTGTCCCTTATAATTCCCTAAAATTTTGTAACTTAGTACCTGTACAAAGTTTTAATTGTTAATACTAATGTCACTGTGCAACTGTTTATCAAATACCAATGTATGGGAAGCTGACGTCGTTGTTTGTTAAATAAATGTTATACAGAAGGACTCAGCGGTTTAGCAGTCAAGGGTCCTTCTACCCATGTCTATCCTGTTCCACGGTCAAATAACCCCGTTCCTACGATCGAATTGTATAGTCCACTTCCACAGCTGAGTGGTAAAACGGCAGAATGTCATGCAAGGGGCCTGGATTCGATTACCGGTCGGGTTGGAGATATTCTCCGGTCGGGGACTGGACTGTTGTGTTGTCTTAATCATCATTTAATCCTTACCGACACGCAAGACACCGAAGTAGCGTCAACTAAAAAGACTTGTACGAGGTGACCGGGCTACCCGACGGGAAGCTCTAGCCACACGGAAAAACTATACACACATTGATCGTATACGACAACATTTGCAACTGCGAACACAATCTGCAGTCCTGTCAATCACGTGGAAGAGGGTACTTAGCACAACACTAAATGTTAAGGTTTCTCCCCCATTCCAAACATGTACAGAAGAATGAGTACTTAAATGCAAGACTGCGAGGCACGAAATCTCACCCTTTACAGTGGTAAGGCGACTGCATGGGGATGGTCTCTTTGCCGAACGGCCAATACGTTGCGTGACACAGGCACAACAGTGGCACCAAGAATATAGGAACTGTACCAACGAAGAGTAGGGTCAGATCCTCGTCTCGGAAATGAGCAGATTCAGTCTGAGTTGTGACTGTGGATGTACCCTCATATGGCGAGATCAAAGTACCCAAGCAACACTGTACCAACGAAGAGTAGGGTCAGATCCTCGTCTCGGAAGTGAGCAGATTCAGTCTGAGTTGTGACTGTGGATGTACCCTCATATGGCGAGATCAAAGTACCCAAGCAACACTGGCGAACGTTTTCGTTTTCATGGTCGAAGATGATGCAGTAATTGGTGAGTGATAACAGAGTGAAATCCAATAGCAATGGTTTTATTAATGTGTATCGAAACATTGTGACCATACTCAACTCTTTCTAGCTTCATTTCTCTTAACACAGTGTTGGACTCCCATGTTTTCGGGATGCTTTCCGTGTTCGTGACAAGGCACCGCCATGGAGTAACATATCTTTATCTGTGGCACAGCCCACTGGATTTGGGATGGACAGGGCAGTGAAGTAGCGAAAAGGTGGCCTTTATGGCGTCAGCCCAGGGGTCCTATTCTGTATCGTTCAAAGCGATCGGTGTAGTAGGTTAGTCTCGGTAGTGACGTCATTTTCGGTTCTTTATGTAAATATCCTATTCAGTAACCTTTTGAGACTTGTTACCGAACGGTCCTCCCACCGGTTTTTACGACAATTCTACCGAGAGATTTTGGATTTCGGTCCAGCCCTGTCGATCGGTGAACTGTGGTTTATGTACACCTATAATTTGTTATTTTAAACATATTTAGCGGTTTTAACTTTGGATTTAGTGATTGTGTTACTAAAGAATCACCAGAGGATGCATGTAGTTGAAAAGTGAGTTCGTAATAGACTATTTTCCTTTGTTAGAAATACGGTTAGGTTAGGTTGTTACTGTGAATGATTACATCCAACAAAAAAAAAAGTTTTCGGTCAATATTCTCTCAAAATACGCGTTATTTTCATGCAAATAAGAGTTTAAAGATCATTAAATATCAAGACATCGGCTCTGCTTACTTATATTACATGAGTGTGAACTGACGTTACTAGTGCCTTTATGTACTTTTTCCCACAAATAGGTTAGTTAGTAATTATCGAAACGTGTTTACAACTTTCAAGTAACAATGGAAAGCAATTATGTGAAGCCTGATGTTGGAAACTTTCCAAACTATCATGCATTAATGACTTACGGAGCACCGTTTGGCAACGAAGTCAGCCTACGTTCCTCTACACTACACTACAAAAAATGAGCAGCGCGTGGCTGTTGTTTGAAGTGGTCAAAAAAAAAAGGTGGCTAGTGCATGGAAATCCGATACTAAAGGTCACGGGTTCGTGCATGGGCGGACGCAAAATTGTTTTTTTTTTTTTCCTCTTCATATATGCAACACGTTCTGAGACATTGTTTTTCTTGTAAGTTAACATTTTTCTGCAATATTCGTTATTACTCACATGTAAGAGCGCATTTCCCCAGTAATGACTTCGTGATTTCTGTGTGTTTAAAATACGAAATATGAAATTGTTGGAGATGAAACTGCTGTGAGTGAAACAACAGACAGTGACCTTTATATTTTTTCTTGTCACAAATAATTCACCATTTTTTCCGGATATGTAGCGATTTCCGGGTATGCGGTTAGACAGGAATCCAAGAGCACAACTTAAATTACTGGGTTAGACAGGAATCTAAGAGCACAACTTAAATTACCGGGAATGTAACTAGCAGCAGTCATCTTCATAATCTTGCTTGTCACAAGTATTTATCTACGATCGAATCCTCAACCACAGTAGACAGAGATGAAAGATCTCTGCCGTAATATTTTTAAACTGTAGCACCATATACGTAACATTTTCATTCAAGAGATGCATGTTATAAACTTCGACGAACTGCAGGAGCTATCGAAAATGCGTTTTTTTTTTTTCAATTTTGTTTTTAAGACCCAAATCGACGCATCATATAGGGAAGTGGGCTACTTAATCATTTGGATCTCTAGGAGAGTGTTATAACCACATTCTGTTTATCTTCTTATTCTTTGAAACTCTCAGAATCAGTTTTTCGGGTGTTTCTATAGATGTTCAAAAAATGCTCAAATGTGTGTAAAAACTTATGCGACTTAACTGCTAAGGTCATCAGTCCCTAAGCTTACACACAAATTAACCTAAATTATCCTAAGGACAAACACACACACCTATGCCCGAGGGAGGACTTGAACCTCCGTCGGGACCAGCCGCACAGCCCATGATTTTATAGATTTGTTAGTACAATGTGGTACTACACACTATTCCTAACTCATTTCCGAAACGTAAAATCCAAAACACTATGTCAGTGTGAATGAGAATAAGATGACATAATGCGGCATTTACGACAATCTGCAGAATACAGTCATATATGCTATCCTTATTATGCATGCATGGAAACATGTGATCAGAGAAACTGTAAAAATTTTTATGCATTTCAGCTGAGAATCATGGAAATGGATATACTGCGCCTGATAGTGTTAATGAGGCTGCAAGGGCGATGAAGGGGGGCACGTCAGCTCGATGGAATCGGGCGTCATGCGCTATGGCAACGTAAATGCAATTTTCGGTACTTGGAAGAATAGCGCGCCTGTGTTGTCTGCTAGCCGCTTTGTGTTCGTGGCGCTGTGCGCGCTGCAGTACGCATGCGCGGATCTGTGGCCGCTTGCTTTTGATTGGCTTGCTTGACACGAACTGACAACAGCGGTTTGGTTCTCTAGACCCGAACGGTATCGCTAAGAGACTCTAATTCGAGTACTAGACCGTTCGGTGCTATTCAGTACCGAAACGATCAGCACAATGGCGGAAAGATACAGAACAGGCACTGAGGCTGGAGCCTCAGATGTTCCTTTCGGCAGAAGTCAGGTCGTCAGGGCCAGCCAAGGGGTAGGGAGAGGGGGAAGGGGGTTAGCACGCCATTCATTGCGTGATTTACAACTGGGGCCTGGCCAGAGGCGAAAATGAGGACGGGATGTGACTAGCAACAAGAGAGCAGCACTTTCTCATATTTTGCAGAGAGCCTTTTGAGCATACACCTCTAACAGTTACCAAAAGAAGCATGGTTTGCCGAAAATAATGATATAGCTTTCTGAGCAGCTTTCTATTTCAAGAGGCCCTCTGATGTGGAGCTAGTCGCTAGGCTCAAAAATGCACCAGTGGTAAATTTTTCAGTGCTGAGTGGAAACGGCAGTTTTTTGGATTAGAAGGGCGTTGTGTAATGTGATTGGCGTTTTATAGCGATTCGCAATCTTGGCAGGATTTTGGATGCTTGAAGGAACCCCGCTACTGAGAGGCCACATAATCATTTTCTGCTGTTGGCTGGCTTGTACGGTTTGGAAGGAACAAATACCTTCTTCCTGTAAAAATTATGTAAAAATATTAAGGAATCGGAGACTAAACGCAAAGGAAAGCGGATCAGACTCCGTGACCCGACACACCATTAGAGTTCATTCGGAGACGAGACGTGGTTCTGTGTGCATATCAGTCACTTACACTGGAGACTGACAGCAGTGTGCATCTTGGCAGACGAGCAGTGCAGCGAAGACGGCGCGACCCTCGACCTTTGCCTCTGTGCCATTCACTTGACGGCGGAGTTCTGCACGACTGTTGGTGAATAATTACGACGAGCACCATTAGATAAGTAGCAGCGCTGATATGATAGGGCATTTTCTTGTTCCACACTTGCGGAAATCAGTACCAGCAACTGTAATAGGTCCATGAATGTATGGGTTTTTCAATTACTATGTTGTCAACAATGACTGTCCTCCATTCGAAGCTAACAAGATTCTGGAGTAATATTCAGATCGCGATTAGCGCCAGAGGAGCATTTTCTTATTGGTTCATGTAACGCTGCAAATCAAAATGTCCATTAGTTAGAGTTTGCATAAACAATTTGTACAGTATTTCACATTTCATTCATGATCACCATGAATATTTTATTTTTATTAAATAAATTACTGTGGTAATCGAGATATTGTTTCTGTTAAACAACTACCATTCATATTAGATAATTTTTCTGTGCAAAACTTCACTTTAGGATCTGGAGCTAGGGTCTTTAATAATTCGCGTTATTCGTTGAAATTGTGCATAGTAATTTGTAGCTTGAATCTTAAAGACATGTCTTGCTGTTTACTATACTCATGTTCATAAATTAAGGATAATTGCAGAATGTGGTGCCAAACAACGTGGTGCTAATACCATAGGCACATAGGGAACACACACGACACAGATCTGTAAGTCCACGGTATTGGTGATAAGTTGAGAAACCCCTCCCGAAACATGTGTGCTACAAAACGCCACTGTTTCCTGTGCATGTACCCCGACATTAGTGTCGGATATGATCACCATGCACACGTAGACAGGCTGCACAATGGGTTCACATACTCTGGATCAGTTTGTTGAGCAGCTGCTGGGGTATAGCCTCCCATTCTTGCACCAGTGCCTGTCGGAGCTCCTAAAGTGTCCTAGGGATTTGAAGACGTAGAGCGATACGCCGACCGAGAGCATCACAGGCGTCCTCGATGGGCTTTAGGTCTGGAGAACAGGCAGGCCACTGCATTCGCCTGATATCTTCTGTTTCAAGGTACTCCTCCACGAGGGCAGCTCGGTGGGGCCGTGCTTTATCATCCATCAGGAGGAAGGTGGAACCCACTGCACCCCTGAAAAGGCGGACATACTGGTGCAAAATGACGTCCCGGTACATCTGATCTGTTACAGTTCCTCTGTCAAAGACATGCAGGGGTGTACGTGCACCAATCATATTCCCACCCTACACCATCAAACCACGACCTCCATACATGTCCCTTTCAAGGACATTAAGGGGTTGGTATCTGGTTCCCAGTTCACGCCAGATGAAAACCCGGCGAGAATCACTGTTCAGACTATACCTGGACTCCTCCGTAAACATAACCTGGGACATCTGTTCCAATGACCATGTACTGTTTTCTTGACACAAGGCTTTACGGGGTCGCCTGTGACCAGTGGTCAGTGGAATGCTCCTTGCAGGTCTCCGTGCGAATAAACTATGTCTGTTCAGCCGTCTGTAGACTGTGTGTCTGGAGACAACTGTTCCAGAGGCTGCAGTAAGTCCCGAGAAAGGCTACCTGCAGTTCTCCGTGGCTGTCTGCGGGCACTGATGGTGAGATAACGGTCTTCTTGTCGTGTTGTACATTGTGGACGTCCCGTACTGTAGCGCCTGGATACGTTTCCTGTCTGCTGGAATCGTTGTCCTAATCTTGAGATCACACTTTGACCTGCTATGTTTGACCATTCTCCAGTAGCCCTAGTATTCTACCCCTCATAACGTCATCAATATGTGTTCTTTGAACCATTTTAAACACACAGTCACCATTAGCACGTCTGAAAACGTCTGCACACTTACTCGCTGCACCGTACTCTGATATGCACCAACACACCTCTGCGTATGTGGTCTGCTGCCAGCGCCACCGCGCGGCGACAGCAGGTCAAATGCACCGCATGGTCATACCCCGAGGTGAGTTAAACCCGCAAACCGCCCACCAGAGCGTTGTTTCACCGTGTATCAGCATTATCGTTAATTTATGAGCATGAGTGTAGTTTCCTGAGTCAGAGCAAAATTATATGTGCAGCATGTTCCACAGATGTTGCTGTGAGACTGTACCCTGCCCATGTGCGTCTTTTCAGGACTAGATTCCGCCTTGACTTCGTTTTTGTGGAAGAAAATGCGCGACCGCAAGGAACAGTGCAGGAGGACGATCACTTGGAATGAGAGGATACTCAGCGAATGGACTAGCCTGCTCGGTCCCACGCCTTAAATCCTGTCGAGCAGGAAACGTTGGGGACACATACACCAACCGTCCAGCAGTGGATAACCGCGCTGCTGGAGAAATAGCACACCCTTCCTCAATACCTCCTTACCAATCTTCTGTCCAGCATGGGTGCACGTTGCAGAACAGCAGTGCTGACCTTGATGATCGCAAACCCTATTTTTCAGTGCGTATTTCTTTCAGTTACCTTGTGTATAAACTTAATCTGTTCTTTCTATGTGTGGTCCAAGTTTCATCGAGAAATTTTGCTTGGCAGTGACACGTAAGTTTTGGACACCACTGTATGAATAATGGCTTCTAACAGACGTCTTTGACATAGTCCCCTATTCGCCTCTGCAAGGGACAAACACTCAGTATAGATAGGAACAGCGTGTTGACAATTTAGCAGAGGCACAGTAGCCGGCTCGGCGGGGAAGCCCCGTGGAGAGGCTGCGCTCCGCGTAGCAGCGGACGGGGCGAGCTTCCGTAATGGAGGGTGGTGGCGCTTCTTGTAGGCGGCCAGGACCCGGGGGCAGCAATAACACGGCGCGAGGTAATTACGACCGCCTCAAAGCAGGCGCCGCCGCGCTCAAAGGAGCCACCGCCCCGCCGCCGCCGCCGCCTCCTCCGCCTCCACCTCCAGCTACAGCCCGCCTTGATTGCGAACGTCCCAGGCCGACGCCTTGGCTCCACGGCCGACGTCTCGAGTCTTGCCGGCAGGCGTCGCAACGTCATCCGTTAACCGCGTCTGCAGGCAACCGCGATGGTAATGCCGCAGACATTGCTTCTCGTTCATCCAAGTTCTTGCGCGTGCTGGTATCGCGCACCTAACTAGGGGACCGTATCTATTCGCCGATTTCGTCCAGATCTGTGGCATGTGCAAGACTTGGTCAGAAATCAAACTGACAACAATGGGAGCTCTAGATGGCGAAGCGTTCAGGCGAAACAGCATTCGTGTTGCGGGACGGGTAGAGAATTAGCGACTCATGTTAGGGTAGTTGCCAGGAAGTGGTTGGCACAGCGCAGTGGCTACAGAACGGTAATCTGAGAGTCTAAGGGTCGAGTCGACATGCGTAATTTATTTTTTATCTTTTTTTCAATTTTTACGTTATTTTAACTGCAAATAAGCCGAATATGAATGTGCAGGATGGCAGTCAGTCAAGGAATAAATTTGGGAAATGGTTTAAGAAATTTATTTCAAACGCCCACTGGAATCTTTACAAGTTTTCTCTCAGAGTAATTGACGCCGTGTCTACGTGACACATGTCGCTTGTCTTTCAAAACCGAGGCAGTTTTGTCCAGTTAAAGCTGCTAACAGGAGACGCCCTGAGCCCTCTGCTGAAACTGCTAGTGAATTCACGTCATTGATTTTAGCTAATAACGTGCGCGGTATACCGATCACGTGTGTGGACGCCGGAGCGTCCTGCGGTGCAGAACACACTTGCTTCTCTCTACAGACTTCGAGCAGAACAGACGTCTTCTTGGAAGGCAGAGCCTCTGGCTCTGCTCTTTGCGACCGGCCACCAACGTACGTCAACATGAACCGCTTCCCCTTTCGTTCCCCATTTCATTTAATTGTTCGACCTCCTAGACTGGCCTAAGCCTGCTAACTTCCGACCTTAGGCGCGCCTTTTGTACTCCGTATATTGATATATCCTCTTTATTGTATTTAATTCCCTGTTTTGTCATTTAACGGAAGCCCTGGATGCCCACTCTCTCACCCTGACCGCTCGACCTCCTGCACCCTGTCGTCATGAGGCATATGTAATAACCGCCTCCCCATTTCCCAAACCCTGTATAGCCGGCCGCTGTGGCCGAGCGGTTCTAGGTGCTTCAGTCCGCAACCACATAGCTACTACGGTCGACACTTCGAATCCTGCTTCGGGCATGGATGTGTGTGATGTCCTTAGGTTAGTTAGGTTTAAGTAGTTCTAAGTCTAGGGGATTGATGACGTCAGATATTGTCCCATAGTGCTTAGACCCATTTGAACCATTGAAACCCTGTATACACTTACAATTGGTGTCAGAAGTGCCCGTATACTCTACACGGACGAAGTAACCCTCACTTACATAGTGCTGTAAGCTGTAACCCTTTCTGGAAAATTATTGCCAACGGTCTACGTATGCCTCCAAAAGACCGAGAATTCAAAAAACGATGGATGAGGAACGCAGTTAGATATAAGGATGTCCTCATTACTTCGTCAAAACCTAGTAAGCAAGGCTTGTACAAACAATTTTTGACTGAAGCGACTAAACACAACGTACAGGAGAACAATTTATTTGTTGCAAACTGACTCTTGGAGAAGACAATAAATCCACTGTCATCGTGCAGCCTTAAAATGTTTCGCCCCCATCCACCATCCCCCCAAACGTGCCTGCTAGTGCAACACTGCGATGTCTGTTTCTAACTTTAGGTAAGGAATTTGATCAGAAAGCTTAAAACCAGCTCTTATCTTGAAAGAAGTATCCACTGCTAGCTACTTAAACTTTTGGTGGGAAGAGAAAATATATGTGGACTAGCTGGCTCAAGATCGATACTTTTTCTTTCATACACACTGCAAGACACGATCTTGCCATCAGCTCCTTGTTGTGAGGAGTGCGTACCTGTTATGACTTACTGACCCAGAATACGCCTTTGGCCTAGAAAAACGTCCTTCAGAAACCTACTGAGATCTACCCGCAGGGATAACGCTAACTTGAGATGGACCCTCCCAATAAATAACTGTGCACTCGCACCAGTAGGGGTAATCAGTGATCAAAAAATTAAACCCATCCAGTGAATCAAAGGCTTTACTCGACTGAAAACAAACATTAGCTTCCGGGTAACGAAGATCAGAATGTATAACACAAACTATTAATCAAATATGCATTGGGTGAGAATAAATTCTGAACATGACAAACATCACAAACTATCGTTGGCGAAGGTATGGTAGGAGTGGAAATTAATCCCCTTACTTCCCATGGACAGAAATTTTAGATAAAGCATTCTGACCGTAAATGGAATTCAGAAGTTGACTATGAATGTGAACTAACAAAATATCCTAGCAATAAGTGTCTGGTCAACTCAAAACTGATGGAAATATTTTGATGGAAATAAGGTCTCCACACACAGTTAACTAACACTCCACTTTCCCTAACTGCAAAGCTGCAATTATTCGTACCACCCAACCGTCTGCCAGAAATGGTACTGCGCAAACAACTACAATTTATCTGTTTTCACAATCAATGGTGGCCCATGCACTAGCCAGGGATTCTGATTTTTCCGTCGTTAACCTTACTTACTTCAGGCAAATGCCGGTATGCTTCCTTCAATAAGATTCCAGTCTACTGCCTGTCTTGTCCTCTCTTCATTAAACACGGGTGTATATTCATATTTCTTATGTTTTCGTTGTATTAAGCTGGCAAATCCTGTATCATTGTAAAATGATACTTGGAAGAATAAACTGCAAATACTACACGGACGAAAAAAAAGTCGCAACACCAGTATGAGTTTGTGCGACACAAACAAAAGCTGATAGGTATGTTTCTAAGTCTGAAAGATGACGTCTATTAAAATTTCGCGTCTATCGCATAGGATTGGCGCTTGTAGCGTCACTATGAGGATGCAAATCAGGCGCGCATTAAATACATACTGTAGCAGTAGTGAGCGTTACTTACCTTTGAGACTGGCCGTGGTGAGTTGACGTTAGTCACGAATGCCTTTAAGGCGACAAACATACTATTATCAACAGCTCACTCAGTTTGAACGAGGTCGTGGAACAGGACTATTAGAAGCTGAATGTCTTGGCTGGAATTCAGCCACTGTACATGATTGCTGGCAGCGGTGGTCACGATAACGTACGTTCGCAAGAAGTTCGGGCTCCGGACGACCACGTGGCGCCGGCCGCGTTGGCCGAGCGGTTCTAGGCGCTTCAGTCCGGAAGCGCACTGCTGCTACGGTCGCAGGTTCGAATTCTCCCTCGGGCATGATGTCCTTAGGTTAGATAGGTTTAAGTAGATCTAAGTTTAGGGGACTGATGACCTCAGATGTTAAGTCCCATAGTGCTCAAAGCCATTTGAACCTTTTTTTTTTTTTTTTAAGGGTCTGAGGGCAACCTCTCTGCGTGTTATACACAATGGACCTACACCTGGAGTTACGGTCTGGGGTGTGCTTTTTTATAACAGCAGGAGCACTCTCGTTGTTATCTCAAGCACCCTGACTGCAGATTTGTACGTCAATCTAGTAATTCGATTTGTAGTGCTGCCATCATGAATAGTACTCCAGTGGTTGTTTTCCAAATGGATAATGCTCCGTCACTCATCGCAGTTGCAACCAGACGCGCTCTACAGGTTATCGATATATTGTTTTGGCCTGCTCGATCACCAGATCTGCACATATGCCTTATCATCGGACGACAATTCCAGCGTCACCCACAAACAGTGCAACAGGCGTGGAACTCCATCTCACAAACTCACATCCGGCACCTTTCAACACAATGCCGGCATGTCTACATGCTTGCATTCAGCATTGTGGAGGTTACATTGGTAATGAATGTACCAGCATTTAGTTTTTCCAATGGCTTATCTCACGCCTACATTAACCTGTGATATTGCAATGTTAATCGCTTAAATATATCACCGAGACAATTCCAGAAATTTCGTTACTCCACATCAATTATTTTTTGGGGTTGCGATTTTTTTTCCGTCAGTGAAATGCTAATACAAACGCAGGTGGACGTGTAGAAATGCACACTTGCGACGTCCAAGGTGGTCGCACTCACGACTGGGGCGCCGCTGATCCCGTGACTCATGTGATGTGTGTGTCGGTGCGGACAGCCCGCCCTGGCCGCTGGCGGCTGCAGAGCGCCGGTCACCCCGGGCTATCGCTGGCCTGCGCACACAGATTAGCGCTTACGTCACGGCACCACGTAAACACCGCGGCCAACTATTTCGCCGTCCTGCGGGCGCGCTGCTCGGAGGGGAACGGCGCGTGGCCCCCACGTGGTATCAGCACATCCTCCCCCAATCCGTCTCCCAGCCGCAGCGTTAGCCTTTCGGTCTCCCGTCGAGCCACGAATGGTAGTCGTACAGTTGTACAGTCATCACTCGGAATAACAATGTTACGAAATTAACTTTTTGTTTGTTTGTACGTACATGTCCGCTGTCCTGGCGGTTGTCCCTGAAACAACTGGTTTCAGTTATTCCGCTTATTTTCATTCCGTTTAACCTGATTGTTGAAACTGCTCAAGATAACTGGCTTTTTCATCGCTATTTTTCCAACAATAACAGCGGACATTGCACAAAGGCTGAAAAATTCTACGAATCTGTCAGACTTTCAAGAAACACAAAATCAAACTTTCAAATGAAACAGGTAAATAGAAGAAAATTTAGTCCGTCCACCTTTCGCTGCTTTTCTCGAAATGTAATGAGGGTTTGAGTACTACAAAAAATTCACCAATATTCTCCTACTGATTCTAACTTTCTACAACCTCTGTTAAAAAATCACGTTGTAATTGAGGTTCGTAAGGCTATTTAGGCATTACGAATAGTCTATGCTAAACGGTGTAAACATTTTTCGTGTTAAACTGTCCATTTCTAAAGGGATCTCCGTCCTTTATTTCATAGAAATGGCATACAAGTGATGAGCTTTTGCACAAAAGTTGTACGTTCTTTTACTTTAACTATTTCGAATGGAAAAGTCGATTTTTAGTCAGTTATACTTCTTTTCTTTTTAACAGGAATTTGAATGTAATTGATTTGTTGCCAACCAGATCAAAACTGCTCTTTTAAAACATTTAGATTAACAATGTAGATAGTCGGTAAACGAGGAGCGATTACTTGACAATAGTTTAAATTTCCGCACTGAATTAATCCAATGTCGAATATTTATTGTTCAATCTGTTCGTAAATTCTGAAACAATATCATTCAAAGACGATATCAGCCTTTCAGAATGAATAGAACGTCCCACCAAACAAAAAAATTTCTTTTTTAAAAAGTTTTAACTAGAACCAAAAATTTTAGAACCTCTGCTTTGGTAAATTGATACATTGGTTTTATACCGTTATCAACAAAAGAGAAAAATACCTGTTACCATCTAGACCAAACAAATACTGAAAAATACCGGTTATTCAGAGCTAAAATACTGGTATAAGTGTTAACCGATGGCCTTTTCCCACCCCTACCTGCTACACAATGACATCTCAAAGCCAGAGTACCGTAGCACTCCAGTAGAGCATCCAAAACGGATCGGCGCAGCCCAGTGATGAAGTGTGGCATCGTGCTGTAATTCTTTCTTTTGTACTGGAAAGAGAACAAGGTTGCGATGAGCCACGTTGAGTAAAATGAAGTGAACGGCAACAATGCAACAACGCTTCTAATGTCGTTAGAGAAGTGTGAATGAGAAGAACGAAGTGTCGGACAACCTCTCTGTGAAGAATAGTGAATCGCAAGGGAACTGGAGGCCGATGTGAAAAAAAAAAGAAACTCACCGAACAGATATAGGAGGAGCAACATCCCAACCGTATCAGGCAATTCTAGATGGCTTCTTTAGACGCATAATCATCAGGGACGAGGGCTGGTTGCGTCACTACTAGGCGGAGATGAAGAAGTAACTAGTGAGCCTTTGCATTTTCCTTTTCAAATCTGCTAGTTTTCCTACCAACTTCAAACGTGTCCCGTTCCAACTACCAGTACCTTACATTTTCTTTAGTTGTCCAGTATTTCTCTCCTGAGTACCTATCCCGTGGCATTCACCTCATGGAGATCCGAATGGGGGCTAATCCCGAATGGAGAGACCATTATTACACTTTTTCAATTACAGGTCACATGTCCTGTGTATACACGTTATCTGCCTTTAAAGCAGTAGTTTCCTTTGCCTTCTACATCGTCATGCTTTTGATCATTGCTGATTCTTCCTCTTTTTAGGGGCGTTTATCAAGCACAAGGGCAAGAGGCTGTCCTGAAACTCTGTCTGTTCCTCTTTGACAAGGCCGTTGGCAGGACCAGAGAGGTCGTTGGCCACCATTATTGATGCTTTTTATTGAATAGTTGTGCAGTGGCTGGGATCGAACCCGGAACGCAGGATCTTTCGATTATTGGTCAAGTACGCTAACCTTAGACCGTGGATTTTTTTCGCAATTGTTGCAGCATTTAAGTTTCTTCTTAAAATAAGGAATTCACGACTATTACAAAACACTAGACATGTGATGAAAACTTATCAGTTTCTTCTCAACTCTTAAAGAATAATAGTAACAGACTCAAAAAACATACCAAACAATGCTTTGTTGCACTCTCATTTGTAGTTTTAAAACAGTCTGCATTTTAAGTCTGTCTTTGTTTGTAACTTTATATGATCTGCCATGTTTCATAAGACGATTGTGTTACCGACCCGAATGCTTACTCTTCATCGACGTTTTTCGTTCAAATGGTTCAAATGGCTCTGAGCACTATGGGACAACTTCTGAGGTCATCAGTCCCCTGGAACTCAGAACTACTCAAACCTAACTAACCTAAGGACATCACGCACATCCATGCCCAAGGCAGGATTCGAACCTGCGACCGTAGCGGTCGCGCGGTTCCAGAATGTAGTGCCTAGAACCGCTCGGCCCCTCAGGCCGGCACATTTTCCGTTCTCAACCGGTTTCGAGTATTAGAGGCAAATAAATGATCACAGTAGACCCAGATCAGATTTCTACACGAGACTGAAGACTCCAACGACAGTCGTTGAATTCCTGTATACCAGAAGCCTCGAGTTAGGCGAGAAAAAAAAGTGTCCAACACGCTAGGCAAAGACATTGTATTTAGCGTCAGTGAAAAGTCTCCTGTATGGCCGCAAAACTTGGTCGTAGTTTATCATATCTGTGGCAGCTTTCGTGAATATGTCTGTTCCACGTTCGCTTCATCACTACACACTTTGTCGAAAACTGAGATGGTCCGTTTGATTTTATGTTTGGTAGGAAGATGTGGGTACATTTCAGTGGTGACACTGATGACGTCTAGCCACACAGCTCTAATATTTGTGGGTGAAATGTTTGCCTAGACATGTCTCCAAACTTGTGATCAATTTCAGTGATGATATTTGGTCGCCATAGATGTGTAGCAGCACGTTGTTTATACTGTGCGATAGGCAAACTGATCAGTATGCAGGCACACATCGTGAGCGATGTTATTAGGAAATTTCAGCAATTCAATATATAAAGTTACGTAATGAAGTTTTTATTTATAAATGGGCTGCGCTATTTTATTTTGGCCCTGTGGTGGTTTGCTGTGATACTGTCGCGTGGGGATCTCAGTATATCACAAGGCTGCAGAGATGCACCTGCAGATAAAGAAAAAATTATTCGTATGACTTCATATTTTCTAAACAACAATTAAAACGTTACTACTCTACCTCGTATTAGGGTCAGGATCGCTCATAGTGTACGTCTACATATTGGTCGGTTGCCTACGGTACAATGTTAGTAAGTGGTGTTGTTGCTATTATTGTTGTGTCCGGTCCCAAGAATGGTTTAATTTAGTCCCCATGCTTGTCTATCCTGTGCAAGCATGTGCTGCCTCACTTCTGCGTATATGTCTGCAAGTACGAACGTATTACTGTACATTAATTTCTTAATACGTGCAAACAATGGTTCGTCTGTTCCCTTTATCACAACGCATTTGGCTACGTACCTTTCCAGCCAATCATTTCCAAGCCAGCATTCCTTACCTCAAATTTATAAGAAATTTGGCTTCTCTAAAATGCCTTTAAAGGTTGCATCATCGTCATGGAAATGCACTACATATTGATAAACAAGTAAACTAACCACAAGTGTTCACACAAAAATATGATCTAGTACATGTTCTGATGTATACCCCCAAAACAGAAAATGCTATTTATGGATAATTCGATCTGACCTTTAACTAGTAATCAGGAAATGACAAAGTTCCTCAACGTGCAACAATGGGGGAAAGCTACTCAGTCGTGATACCATTCGAACATTTAATATGTGACGAAAAAGTGTAAACTACACGCTTCACTAACTCAAACAGTGATAAGGTGCATGTTATACGTCTTATTAACTCTAGTAATGTACCTTCCTAGTAGAAACTATCACCACCCAATAATCTGAGAGCAAAATTGATGTTGACGGAAGTAATTAACTGCAAATTTTTTCTAGTCCACCGTCGAATGACCTCGAGGTGCTGTATCTGCAACAAACGCACCATAACTGCTAAAAATCACTAACAAAAAGTAAATTGTACATGAACACACGTGTGACATGCGACCCGTAAGCAAAGTGCAGCTAATATTCAATAGATACACTGTCCCATTGGATCAAATATTGAAATTTCAACACGAATACGGTTACGTATGGAATAACTGGCAAAGTAAGAAAACTGATCCCAGATAATGATTCTCCACAGATAACTTGAACTGAAATCCCATATACAACAATTGAAGTTACTATTTAGCCCTGGTAATTGTGAATACACATTCGAAATATTTAAATATTCGAAATCTTTAAATCCCTCAAGGGCAGTATAAAAGAACATACCACAAAATTAACGCTCTCCAGTACGTAAAATATCATTTAAAGTTGAAAGAACTGCCTATAAGTCACTTGAGGTTAGAGATGCCTAGATTCGAATCACCAAGTATTCAAAAGCAAGTAAACGTGTGAAAGAAGACCCATCTTTAGCACGCGAAATCTCCATGCTTTTCCAGAACGTAACGTAAGGTTTTCTTTTGTTTTCTGTCGTTGTAATTAATGCACGTTTGCTGTGGTAGGACAAAGAAGAATGAGCGCGCTGAACGAGTAGTGAATAAGATACTTGAGTCTGTGTGGTTCGCTTGCTCGCCTGTCAGTTGTACAGCGCTGGAGCATTTTTATTTGAGGCACAGTAGCGAGCAATTGAGTTTTTAGAGAAGGAGATTTGATATTTTTGAATATGTAAGAAATTAAATGTTTTACTTTATTATGGAGATAATACTTGTTTGCAAACATATGTTATTGAGTCGGTTGATGTAGAAACTTTTTTGGAGGATTTTTTTTTCAAGGTAACCAAAGCATGCGCAAGAATGAAATGTTTATTTGTCAGAACCATGAATTGAGGGAAAACTTTGTCCATCATATAACTAATGATTTTCATGCTTGGTATTGATTTGATCTCTTTGTTTTCATTATGCCAAAAATAGCGCAATTGGTTGGAGTATCTGTAATTTTTGTACTGAGAGAATTTCGTAATAGTTAAGGTCTTCATATATTGTACAGTCTTTTCTGACAAAGAGTTTATTTTTTCAAGAACGACTTTCTTTACAGCAAAACCCTCCTCCATCATTCCTAGTAAAGTTCTGAATATTTTGTCGTGTGCGCAAGCCATAGAGAACCAATTTTTTAGTGAGTAGCATCTGCTACTGCATCTGCTGAGTTATACTTGCTTTGGAGAACGTCACTACGCTAGACACAAAACAACATGTTGGGCATGAGATACGTTACTTTTCTTTGTGGGTATATCTCACTTTACACACTTACTAGGAAACAATTGTCGGTCACAATTATCAGGTGCTGTGCTAAGCAAGCAGTGAAAAGTGTAGGCCATCTCAAACAGATATTTTTTCTTCTGAGTAGAGCAGCATTTTATTTTTGTAGACATTCCAAGTCAGAAATTCATGTCACGCAACTTTTCTTAATGCACTTTACAGTGAGTTTCAGTTAGTTTCCACTGAGTACATATTTAGTTACTTTTGGAATTTAATTAGTTTTCATTATTTCAAATCCGGTATTTAAAATTTTGTTTCATGACACTATTCACATGCACAACGCAGAGCCAAATAACAGTTCAAAAAAAAATGTTCAAATGTGTGTGAAATCTTATGGGACTTAACTGCTAAGGTCATCAGTCCCTAAGTTTACACACTACTTAACCTAAATTATCCTAAGGACAAACACACCCACCCATGCCCGAGGGAGGATTCGAACCTCCGTCGCAACCAACAGTCAGCATCGCTCAGACCTGAATACGATCTCTGAAGCACACGTTTCACGAAGAGATAGTTTTTGGAAAGGGAGTATTCAGTATATTCATTTATATAGATACCTTACACTAGTAGTACTGCGAAACTAATTGGTCTGAAAGCAACTATAATAAACTAAACTAAAATCTTGGAACATGCCATGAGGGCCCAATGGTACCGTCCAACCGCCGTGTCGTCCTTAGTCTACAGGCCTCACTGGATGTGGATATGGAAGGGCATGTGGTCAGCACACCGCCCTCCCGGCAGTATGTCAGTTCACAAGACCGGAGCCGCTATTTCTCAGTCAAGTAGTTCCTCAGATTTGCGCACAAGGGCTGAGTGTACTCCGCTTGCTAACACCGCTCGGCAGGCCTGATGGTCACCCATCCAAGCTATATCCAAGCCCAACAGCGCTTACCTTCGGTGATCTGACGGGAACCAGCGTTACCACTGCCGCAAGGCCGTTGGCAAAGCAACTATAAGCGTGTGGCTATATGCTTCTCACCATTTACATCCAAGTTCGCTGGTCGAAAGTCTCCATCTTGCACACAAGAAAAATGACTGATTTAATACTTGTTACCAGTGTGATGCCCAGGACGAAGACGAGACGAGAAGTACCGAGTCTTTTGGGGTTCAAGTGACAAGCTGGAGCCAACCTAGCTCATAAGCGCCTTGCGTTCTCATTTCCGACTTAGGTCAAAGTCTTAAGCATAACGTTAAGAGATCCCTTCATTTCCGTATATTGACAAAGACCCATCGCAAGAGCGGGCAAGTCGACGGACGCATCGATCGGCTCTCTGTTTTGCACACCTATGGTGTACGAAAAGTCGATCGTAGCGAAACGCCCGCCTTTCTGCGTTCTTTTTCTCCCTCTTTTCCTCTGTGATACGAGCGATGGTATACGGAACTGATCGTCGATGGAGTGAGGTGACTTTGCGTCGTATGTCGCACATGGATAAGGTCCCTTATTCGCCCGATTCACAGAAGCGTTGCTTCTACTGTGACGAGAGTCTCACGCAGTCGTGTAGGGGAAGCGTGCTGCGCACAGACGAGTAGACGCGTAGACGAACGGGGTCGAGAGACGCAGAGGCCGGAGCGGAGAAGCCGCAAATAAAGTCGGGACACGGCCGCTCCAGCCGAGACGGGACGGGACGAGACGCCCTGCCCGCCAATACGGATCAACTAGTATGCTAATCGCATGCAAATGCCGACCTTATGAGCGCGAGGGAAGAAAAGCTACACAACGAGCCTGCGAACGTTATTGGAAGCGCGCCGGCCGGGTCCCGGCTGTGATTGCAGAGCGAGCGCACCCCCCCCCCCCCCCCCCCGGCTACCCCACCCTTCCCAAGCCCCCGCCCCACCCCACCAATATCCTGGCTTGTGCTGAGCGCCTTCCGCCTTCCGCCGTGTCGTGTCCGCACGCCCACTTTGCTGTCGTCTGCCAAGTAACGGCAACCCGAAGCGTTCCGCTCTCCCACACCCAGGAGCCCCCACACTGGATATGTGCCACCACAGCTGTTCCATACATGTCTCTCACCTCCGACTAGCGGCGTACGATTTGGTATATTATCGACGCTGATTTCGATTTCATCACCTACATCTAAACGTCGATTGTCTATGATGACAGACCCCAAATAACAAATTTTTTAACACTGATGTTAAAAGATGAAAATTTACTGAAGAGCCAAATAAACTGGTACAGCTGCCTAATATCGTGTAGGGTCTTACGAGCACGCAGAAGTGCCGCAACATGGCGTGACATGGACTCGACTAATGTCTGAAGTAGTGCTGAAAGGACTTGACACCGTGAGTCCTGCAGGACTGTCCATAAATCCGTAAGAGTACGAGGATGTAGAAATCTCTTCTGAACATCACGTTGCAATGCATCCCAGATATGCTCAATAAATTTGGAAAGTAGGAGACGGGGTACTGGCGGAAGTACTGGGTGATCAAAAAGTCAGTATAAATTTGAAAACGGAATGAATCACGGAATAATGTACATAGAGAGGTACAAATGGACACACATGCTTGGAATGACATGGGGTTTTATTAGAACAAAAAAAAACGAAGTTCACAAAAAGTCCGACAGATGGCGCTTCATCTGATCAGAATAGCTATAATTAGCATAACAAAGTAAGACAAAGCAATGATGATGTTCTTTACAGGAAATGCTCAATATGTCCACCATCATTCCTCACCAATAGCTGTAGTCGAGGAATAATGTTGTGAACAGCACTGTAAAGCATGTCCGGAGTTACGGTGAGGCATTGGCGTAGGATGTTGTCTTTCAGCATCCCTAGAGATGTCGGTCGATCACGATACACTTGTGACTTCAGGTAACCCCAAAGCCAATAATCGCACGGACGGAGGTCTCGGGACCTGGGAGGCCAAGCATGACGAAAGTGGCGGCTGAGCACACGATCATCACCAAACGACGCGCGCAAGAGATCTTTCACTCGTCTAGCAATATAGGGTGGAGCGCCATCCTGCATAAACGTCGTACGTTCAAGCACCTGTTTATCAGCCAGGCTGGGGATGATGCGATTCTGTAACATATCGGCGTACCTCTCACCCGTCACGGTAGCAGTTACAAAAACAGAATCACGCATTTCCTCGAAGAAAAAAGGCCCGACAACGGTAGATGTGATAAATCCAACCCATACCGTGACTTTCCCGTCGTGCAATGGAGTTTCCATGACAGTTCTAGGATTTTCGGTAGCCCAAATTCTGCAGTTGTGGGCGTCGACAGACCCTCGGAGCGTGAAATGAGCTTCGTCGGTCCACAACACGTTACTCAACCAATAGTTATCTTTCGCCATCTTTTGAAACGCCCACACCGAAAACGCCCTCTGCTTCACTAAATCGCCAGGTAACAGTTCATGATGCCGATGGATTTTATACGGATAGCGTCGAGGGGTACGCCTAAGTGCGAACCAAACAGTAGCGTATGGAATGCCGGTGCGACGTGCGACTGCACGAGCGCTGACTTCCCCGTGCATAGACGAACCCGCTACAGTCTCCATTTCTTCCTGAACTGTCTCAGAGCATTACGCCTTGTGCTCGGTCGGCCACTACGGGGTCTATCGTCTAAACAACCCGTGGCTTCGAACTTCGAAATCATTCTCGCCACAGCTGCATTTGTCAACGGACCTTTACCCGTTCGAATCCCCTTCCTATGGCGATAGGATCGTAACGCTGAACTAGCACATTCCCCATTCTGATAATACAGTTTCACTAAAAGCACCTTTTCAGGTAACGTCAACATGCTGCGACTGCTGGCGCATCTGATTCTCTCTGTCATTACAGTTCCTTTTATACACGATTGTCATGCGCAGTCACTGACGTTTTGCTGTCCAGCGCCATCTGTCGGACATTTTTGAACTTTGTTTTTTTTTTTTTGTTCTAATAAAACCCCATGTCATTCCAAGCATGTGTGTCAATTTTTACCTCTCTATCTACATTATTCCGTGGTTTATTAAGTTTTCAAATTTATACTGACTTTTTGATCACCCGGTATATCTGTGAGGACTGGGCGTGAGTCGTGCTTGGGTAGCTCAGATGGTAGAGCATTTGCCTGCGAAAGACAAAGGGCCCGGGTTTAAGTCTCGGTCCGGCACCCTGTTTTAACCTGCCAGGATGTTTTATATCGGCGCACACTCCGCTGCAGAGTGAAAATCTCATTCTGGAAATCAATAGCAGCTTGCACTGTAGGTGCTTGAGCATTGTCCTGCAAAATGATGGACAGATCATACAGAAAGTGTCATCACTTCTGTCTCTAAGCTGCTCCAAAAATGAACAGTATGGAGACAGAAGTGATGACACTTTTTGCGGAACCTGACCATCATTTTGCAGGACAATGCTCAAGCACGTACAGTGCAAGCTGTTACTGATTTGTTTGACTGATGGGGCTGCTAAGTGCTATACCACCTACTGCACTCCTCTGACTTAGGCCTTCGTGAGCTCAACTCAATTTCTAAGTTGAAGGAAACACTTCACGGCATTCGCTTCAGAACTGCTACAAATTCGTCGGACAATAGACCGCGCTGCTCGAAATGTCAACACAACTGGTACTGCTAAGGGTATCCTACGACTTCCACATCGCTGGCAACGGGTTATACACAATGCAGGTGAGTACTTTGAAGGTCAGTAAAACTTTGAAACACATATCTATTTTGTACGAGCTGTAAATAAATAGTTGCCACTATTAACGTTCCAACCCTCGTATATGAGCAGTAACATCTTCAACAATTTGTTGCGCAATCTCCATCGACCTCTCCCAGAAACATTTCCCAAATCGAACATCCGAATCATGTTCTTCACCCTGTTGCGGAATGAGGACCTCTCCGTATTTCTTTAATGCGTCGGTTCTAGAGAAGAGCAGCAGCACTATTGCTGTTACGCTGATAAAATAGCTTTCCTCATAAAGTACTGTTCGCCTTTTCCTCTGCAGTTGGAATGCATACTGACGCTTGTGTTTCAATCCTACGTCGGCGTACCAGTACCGACACCTAAAGGCAGGTCATGACGCGAACTACTAGCAACGGAAAACCATCTAAACAGTTCGTCCCCTCCATGTCACTAACAGTCAGATAATTAAAATCACGAAGTTCAAGTTATCCGACATTTTATCTCTCAGTACAATCTGACGTATAAATGAATGCTAGCACCTGATGAGTAACGGCACTGTAGAATCACTATAAACTGTTTGTTACGTAACGTTTCAAACTGACTTTCTCGTACATTCGGTGGTACAGCTCGTAGTCCATATACTACTAGGGGTTGATTTATGAGAGCCTCAGGTCTGTTGAGTTTCCTTTGAGATACTGATTTGTTAAGAACAAAATTATGGCAGTAATTCCATTATTATCATATTTCAGTCTAAATGTAGTTGCCCACTTCGGAAATAAATACTGGCTTTCTGTTCGACAAATGAGTAGGCCTACTGTTTCTCATAATTGTTCTAAAATGGCTCTCGGCTCTATGGGACTTAAAATCTGAAGCCATTAGTCCCCTAGATCTTAGAACTACTTAAACCCAACTAACCTAAGGACATCACACACATCCATGCCCGAGGCAGGATTCGAACCTGCGACCGTAACGGTAGCGCGGTTCCCGAGTGAAGCGCCTAGAACGGCTCGGTCACACCGGCCGGCTCTCATAATTGTTGAATTACAAAAATTAACATTTGAATTTCACACGTATTTGACGTTTTTCAGTTCACAAGACAAAAGAAACACTCCATCTGACGTGGAGGAAAGCCCCCGACATGCCTAACCACATTTGTCCTCTGCAAGCACACCCCAAAACCTCCTCAAAATCTCTTACAACACACACATTAAACAAAGATGCCCCGACTTGTTGGTGCAATGAATCAGATATGAAATTTAAAAGAAAGTTTAAGTTCACATTTACCGATAAAATAATATTCAAGACAAACAAATTTTATAGTAATAATTCAATTAAATAATCTTGGATCTGATTTTGTAATGAAGCCTTTGGTATTTAAATACTGTTAAATGTTTAAATACCCATCAGCCGATGACGAAAGACTCACACGCAAATTCATAGGATAATTAATGTTTTCATAAGCAACACGAAATATAATGGAAAAATATGAAAAGTATATGAAATGTCAAATATCAGTCGCCAGACGATATAATCATCCCGAAAACTCCCGTAATGACAATGAGATACGCAGTTTTTAAACAAATATCTTCAAAATATAAAGAGTATCGAATACTTCATTAAACAGAGTTGTATCGTCAACTACGGAGTCTAACGACATGAATGTGACAACTGCCTTTGTTCGACATCAACGTGCAATAAGCACTCACAGATGGCAGATGGGAGCACTAACAGTGGAGAATATACACTGTGATTTTTTCCACCGTGTGCAAACTCTATGGACTGATTTATGAGAGGATACGGAACAAAAAATGTCTAATGAACCTATGTCCTGAAATGCAAGGTTTCCATGTTAGATACCATTTATTCTATCATACTTTGTTACAGTGACTGCTGTCTAATACGTGCTGTGCCACGTAGCCACAGTTACAGCATGCATGGTTTCCTCCTAGAGGGTGGTGCTGTTCCTCATACGTCATGCTCTAGCGCGTCCTCCTGCCATACTAATTGGTAATGTTGTGTGCGATTCACTTGCTTTGCTGCCTCACCTGGTAGTGGATGTGATACAGCGTTGTAGACATTGGTTCCGTGTCCGAATCGAGAGCTCGCCGACATCGTGTTTACTTGCAGAAAGCCAAATGGCAACCGGCGGTGGGCACCAAGGTTGTATCAGGAGACCTATCCCTGTCGACAACAACCACAGCATTCAATGTTTGCAACAGTGTTTCGCCATTTGTCCGAAACACAGAGTCGTTTCAGGAAGCAGGCAATCATGAAGGACGTACCCGAAATGTTCTGACACCAGACTTGGGGGAAATTGTGATAGCACTGTCGAAGGCGACCACCGTGTCAGTACCAGGCAGTTAGTCCACCAGTACAGCGTAAGCCAGACGATCGTGTGAAACATTCTCCATGACAATTGTTCCTACTCTTATCACTTACAGCGAGTGCAGGGTTTACTAGCAAAAGACTTTCCACATCGGGATCAGTTTTGTCGCTGGTTTCTTCACCAGGCACCCACGAATCTGGAATTTGCGTAATCCATCCTATTCACAGATGAGGCAACCTTAACGCGGAGTGCTATCTTCAACTTTCATAACAGTCATCTGTGCCATAGTATGTAGAACCCTCATGGTATGGTGTCAACGAACCATCAGCATCGGTGTATCTGTAATGTGTGGGCCGGGCTAATTGACGACTATATTTTTGGGACCAGTCTTCCTTCCACGACGTCTAACAGGCCAGAACTACCGGCGTATCTTGCGGCTGACTTTGCCTCCAATGCTGGAAAAGTGCCATTCATGATTGGAAGGGTTATGTGGTTGCTACATGATGGGGCTCCAGCCCACATTGCCGTTAACGTCCAGACGCGTCTCAGGCGTGTCTTCCCTAGTCGACGGATCGGACGAGGGGGGTCCAGTTGCATGGCCCGCTCCTTCACCGGATAACAACGGGTACGATATCTGGTTATTGGGTCATCTCAAAACTATCGTATAAGCAGATACCATTCCAGCTGTGGAGACACTCAAGCTGTGGAGACAATGAAGCTGTTCGGATGTAGCCTGGCCGATATAAACGTGTGAGACAGAACATGTTAGGGCGCATACAAGCATGCGTTGAGGCATACGGAAACATTTTCAACACATAACTGCAACTGTGGCTTCATGGTACAGCGCGTATTAGCACCCAGTCTCTGTAATAATGTATGATTGAATAAATGGCCTCTAGCATGGAAACCATGCATTTCTGGCTGTAAGTTCATTAGAGCTTTTTTGTTCCGTATCCTCTCAATGATCATTCCCTAGAGTTTGTGGATGGTGGAGAAAATTGCCCTGTATACAGCATGTTGGGAGACGCGGAAATTCCGTGCAGTCATCGTAATGCGGAATCGGAGTGATTTATCTGACGTCCAGGACACGATCATTGGCTTTAGGGCGAAGGGTGGAAGTAGTTCCGAAACGGGCAAGTCTGTAGGCCGTTCAAATGCCGCCGTGCGTAAAATATATCGTGCGTGGCAAAATGGCGCTATACAAAACCGGCGCTGAGGTAACTGGTGACAGAGGTGAAAGACAAATGGTTCAAATGGCTCTAAGCACTATCGGACTTAACATCTGAGGTCATCAGTCCCCTAGACTTAGAACTACTTAAACCTAACTAACCTAAGGACATCACACACATCCATGCCCGAGGCAGGATTCGAACCTGCGGCCTTAGCAGCAGCGCGGTTCCGGACTGAAGCGCCTAGAACCGCTCGGACACAGCAGCCGGCGGTGAAAGACAGCTGCGGAAATATATAGGGGTGAATAGGGCAACTGTCCACCCACGTGAACTAAGGGACTATCAACACTGTCTCCGTAACGACCGTTAAGCAAAGGTTTCTGTGTACGGGCTTCAGCTACAGGCGCCTGATTCACTGTTCATCGGCGACGAATGGTGCATTTTGGGCTCCAGTGCCGCAACTGGACACCTACTGAGTGGCGACAGGTGGCCTTTTTCTAGATGAATCACTTTTTATGCTCCATCGGACAGAGGGATGTTGGCATGTACCGCAATTTAACAATCGTCGGCAGAGTGCAGGCTGCAGCAGGGACCGTTACGCTCTGGGAATGTTTTTGTCGCATGCATTGGGTGATACCGTCATTTTGCAAGGTACAATGGATTATTACAAGTATGCACGTATTCTTAGGGACCACGTCCACCCCTACATGCAGTTTGTTTTCCCTTGCAACGGTGGCATCTACCAGTAGGACAATGGAACGTGAGACACAGCTCACAGTGTACGTGCGTTGTTCGAAGAGTACCACGATGAGTTTAGCGTACTACCCTGCCACCGGTCTCCCCGGACTTAAACGCAATCGAGATCTTGTGGGGCCACTTCGATCGAGCTGTACGCCCCATGGATCCTCAACCGAGCAACCTATTGCAGCTATGCACGGCACTGGAGAAGGCATGTCTCCACGTCCCTGTGAGCATCTGCCAGAAACTCACTGGCTCTCTTCCTTGACGTTTGCTTGACAGGTGGCCGCATTAAAGTTACTGGGTATTGTACTACCGAACAGGAGACACAATGGCACAGTTTCGTTTCAATCTGCAGTTAACAGTCTGAACGTCATTCCCAAAAAGTTAGGTACCGGTATGGTAAATAGTTTTCCGTCTACACTGTATCAAGTGGAGAAAGTTTAAATACAACCAGTCTGTATCAGTGATTGGTGAAAACTATCTCAGAGTGCGGTACGTCTTACGTGGATTCTGTTTCAACTTGGTTCCCCCTCCCCAGCTACAAAGGCAACCCCAGTCCGAGAGGAGCTCCGGAAGACCAGCGTCTTCGCTAAGCCAGTGCAGCCCCAGTAAGCAGACGACATTCGGCGACAGGCTTTCCGCGGCCGCGTTCCCCACGAAGTCCCGTCCCGTCCCACCCTCGGGCTGCTCAGCGCGCGCCGGCAGTCCCGGGAGGTTTAATCAAAGTGTCTTATTAGCAGGCGGCGGGCGCTAAGGCGACGAGCTTTGCCGTCTTCCTTAAGGCCCGCTAATTATTGGCAGCTTTGCCTGCGCCCGCGGTACGTTCAGGGCCGCTGCAAGTGGAGCATCCTACGTCATAGCGCTGTGTCGAGTGTCTTCCTTACGCAGGAAAAACTACTGCAAACCACGAGTAAGTTTATATTTTATGTTAGGTATTGAAAACCCATGAACTCAAGATCTCACATGAAGTCTTCTTTACTTGGACTGATTAAGAGTTTCGGCTAACAACCTAGCCATCTTCAGATCCAAGGAAAAAGTAGATTTTTTTCTCGTGTTAGCACGACACAACAGCTTGCGGAACTATATACAGTATTTACAGAATACATACCATAAAACATTCTCGATTAGTTTTGGTGCTGTCAAAGCTTCACACGTTGTTAAAATTTTTCTTATAATGATTTCATTCATACACGACATAATTGAAAACAGCTTTTCATCGTTCGTGGACGGTGTAATTGAACGATAACCATTAAGACAATAAAAAATTCAGCCGCCAGTTGCAAGGTAAAATTTTTTTAGTTTACCTAGTAATGGTATCTTCTTCAGTCTAATGATTTCATAATAAGGAAATCGTGATACTTACAAAAATGATGTATTTCAATGTTTAATACATGTCCGTATGGGTTAATTTATAGGTTCTGAAGAAGATACCATTACAGGCATCGATACCTAGGTGCCGGCCGCGGTGGTCTAGCGGTTCTGGCGCTGCAGTCCGGAACCGCGGGACTGCTACGGTCGCAGGTTCGAATCCTGCCTCGGGCATGGGTGTGTGTGATGTCCTTAGGTTAGTTAGGTTTAAGTAGTTCTAAGTTCTAGGGGACTTATGACCTAAGATGTTGAGTCCCATAGTGCTCAGAGCCATTTGAACCATTTGATACCTAGGTAAACTAAAAAAATTTTACCTTGCAACTGAAGGCTGAATTTCTTATTGTCTGAACAATTCACGGTTGCTGAAGCGCTGCATTATGTTAAAGATTTGATAACCATAAAACTGAAAATATGTATTAACATACAGAAGACGCAGTAAAAGTAAAAGAATATTTGCATAAGGAAGTATCCATTAAAATGACTGAATGTACAAAATATTGTCTTACCAAAGTCGCTACCCCGTTACAACTTAGTAACGGACACAATCAGTATTTACATCATTTCATAATAGAGATCATCACATACACGTTGCTGTGACCTGATACGAATGAATAGTATGGCGGCTGATGCCTATTACAACGTTCAAGAAACGCAACATTCGGCATATACTTAGTGTACACCGCGGCCTGTACTCTGGTAAAATGGGAAATAACAGCAATGTAACACATTGCGTGAGGCGCGGGCCGTTGTGGCCGAGCAGTTCTAGGCGCTGCAGTCCGGAACCGCGCGACTGCTACGGTCGCAGGTTCGAATCCTGCCTCGGGCATTGATGTGTGTGATGTCCTTAGGTTAGTTAGGTTTAAGTAGTTTTAAGTTACAGGGGACTGATGACCTCAGATGTTAAGTCCCATAGTGCTCAGAGCCATTTGAACCATTGCTTGAGGCGAAGACCGCTAGGCGACATAACAAATTGTAACTAACCTGTTTCTACGGGTTATTACGTTAAGAGTGGGAATGGAAATGCTTATTGATTGTGAAACTAACGTGAGAAGATTAGGGTCGCCACCGACTCTAACCATACAACTAATCAAAGGTTTGGCCGAGTCGGAAAATAAATTAATTTGATCACAGACCAAAAACTCATGAAATTACGTACGTTGTGATATCACTCATAGGGGATGCGATGTAATTAATAGTATTTCCCGTGCACTGTGCACGAGAATCAACCATTTAAAATAATATAGTACATGCATGAACACTGTGCAGAAGAACAGCTCCCAGCAACACACCTGAAAATAAGACTTAATCTAAACCATTTGTTTTAAAATAAAAGGGGAAACTGGACCTGTGCGTAAGGAAACGCGTTGGATGTGCTAACAGGAAAGCTACGAGGCGAGTGGCGTAGGTGCAAAAACGTAACCTCGGAAGGCAAGAGAAAATTGTGTATAGAATCATTTATTCCTAAGATATGGATGTGAGGCATGTACACAATTCCTGATAACATTAATTCCTAAAACATTAAAGAAAAGCATCGATACATACTCCGTTATAATCTACACCTAAAAATCATTGGTTTGAATCATTCATACAACTGCTGTTGCCTGATAACTGATCGCAATAACTCGTGAAACGGTACACGTTTCGCCGTACACACGAGTGCCCACGTGGTTTGTGGAGATGCAATTTCTAGGTATCGTGGCTAAGTTGCAACAATATCACATCACACAATCATGAACAGTTAACATTCTTTAAAACAAACATGAGACCGGACAGTTAGTGATGATGGTAGCCCAACAAACTCTAATGTTCAAGCACGTGGTCGGCTCCCCACGGACGAAAGATACATAAAGCAAGGAAAATTTACGAGAAGGCAAAGCTACTAATATTTAGAAAAATGAACGCTTATACAGGCACAGCTGAAGGCAAACAGACATTCATACAGAAGCGAGTGCTCACTTCTTATCGACACCTTTGTGTGGCGCTCTTCCGGCGGATCCAAGTCTGCTACAGAAATTTACTAAAAGAAAAATCTGCCAAAGTTTTGCATTCCTTGCTGTGACAAGGCAAAGCAATCCTTCAGAGTTGAAAAGCGAGACCAAAAGCTAACAGCTCTCCCATCGCCAAGTAACAACGCGCCACGCGGTCAGTCTAACTCACCCTTCGTCGACTGGAGCACAACTGTGGACGCTTCCCGTACCGGCGGCAAACTGCCTCCCGCTTCTTCTCCAGCCTCTTCTACGCTCCACGTGGCCCGAAAAACCCGAAGACGCCATTTCCGCCACCAACCTAACGCAGGTGGATTTCTCACGAGTAGCGCAAACCTCTTTGCCTACTTGACCACTACGAGAGTTGGCTATTATGTACAACTGCTGCTGAATCTGTACGACTATCGCAGACTTTCTGCAGCAGACTACACCACCGTTTAGCAAGTGACACACAACCACATTCATTCAGTCACACCACTATGAGAGTTATGAGAAAAGATAAACAAGGAAAAGAAAGAGAAATGCTAGTGAAAATGGGCTACCGGACTAATGAAAGGTGGCTACAGGACCCTGTCAAAATGTCCACATAATTTTAATTACATTTACCTCTTGTTTCTTTAATTTTTGTTAGAACATGTTGGTTTTATGTACGTTATGTACTGAGGTGACAACAGTCATGGGATATCTCCTAATATCGTTTCGGACTCCTTTTGCGCGACCTAGTAAGCACCTCGACTTGGCTGCTGGAAGTACCCTGTGAAATACTAAGCCACGCAGCCTCTATAACAGTCCATAATTCCGAAAGTGTCGCCGGTGCAGGATTTTGTGCACGAACTGACCTCTCGATTATGTCCCATAAATGGTCGATGGAACTCATATCGGGCGATCTGGCTGGCCAAATCATTCGTTCGATTTATCCACAACGCTCTTCAAAATGGTTCAAATGGCTCTGAGCACTATGGGACTTAACTTCTGAGGTCATCAGTCCCTAGGCGGGCCGGAGTGGCCGAGCGGTTCTAGTCGCTACAGTCTGGAACCGCGCGACCGCTACGGTCGCAGGTTCGAATCCTGCCTCGGGCATGGATGTGTGTGATGTCCTTAGGTTAGTTAGGTTTAAGTGGTTCTAAGTTCTAGGGGACTGATGACCTCAGAAGTTAAGTCCCATAGTGCTCAGAGCCATTTGAACCATTTTTTTCATCAGTCCCCTAGAACGTAGAACTACTTAAAGCTAACTAACCTAAGGATATCACACACATCCATGCCCGAGGCAGGATTCGAACCTACGACCATAGCGGTCACGCGGTTCCAGACTCAAGCACCTAGAACCGCTCGGCCACCTCGGGCAGCACAATTCTCTTCAGACCAACCGCGAACAATTGTGGTCCGCAACATGACGCATTGTAATACCAAAAAAGCGTATTTAGCGAGCCGTATTGAGGCGAGGTGTTCTTATTTGTTCTGAGCCATTATGAATAACAAGTTCCAGTAGTAGTGTGGGGCACTTCTCATTCTCTCTGTACTGTGTGTCTGATTTGTAACCGTGCTGAGTAAATGTGTTCTTCACTCGCCTGACTTTCTTTGCGTTTTCGTTGGTTTCGCAAATACTTTGTAAACAAAGTCTATGTCTTACCGTGGTTTATTTACTATGTGGGTTTTGTAATATTAATTATGGTGGCCGGCCGGTGTGGCCGTGCGGTTCTAAGCGCTTCAGTTTGGAACCGCGTGACCGCTACGGTCGCAGGTTCGAATCCTGCCTCGGGCATGGATGTGTGTGATGTCCTTAGGTTAGTTAGGTTTAAGTAGTTCTAAGTTCTAGGGGACTAATGACCTCAGTAGTTAAGTCCCATAGTGCTCAGAGCCATTTGAACCATTTTTAATTATGGTGTTTCATGTACATTACCTATATCTTTTGGCTTTCAGTAAGTATCAAGAATACAAACTCTATTGCATTTATTCATACACTGTCCCCTCATTATATTGTAAATATATATTTATATATGTTGTTTGTTGTAAGCGTGGCTATGGCCGCGGACTTATAACCTACAGTATTCAATAACGGGGACGTGCTGTAATCTTTTTCCTTTAGGTCGGCTATCTTTTCAAAGACAATTGATTTTCAGGTGACACAGACATTTAGATAGTGTGAGTTTGCTTGCAACGTTTTTAGTGGACTTCCTCCAGGCTACGGAAGGTACGATTCCGTTAAGATATTCGGACCAGTAATTTCTGTACCGTGTTTCTTGCAAAGTTCTACAAAAAATCTATACTATTAGGCTTTTGACAGAGAAGTGTTCCACGTTACAGTCGGGAGCGAAGTACGCTCGTACCACCTGTTTTCGCTATGAGGCAGAAACTTTTTTATGATGAAGTATTATTTCCTTTGATAGGAAAATTTCTTCGTTATATAGAATTAAATAAGCTACACGCTCGATTTAATCGTTGCCGGAAGTAAATTTACCTGTTCATGAAATAAATTAGATTGCATTAGAATAGTATATTTGAAGGGTCAACATTCGTAGAGGAAAGAAGGTTTTTTAATCAGGGCAATTTTCTGTGGGATTTCACTGTCCACTAAATTCAGTTCTAAAACACAGGCAGCTTACAAGTGATATAGAAGAAATTATGGGACGGTATTGAATCCAACTAGGTCTGTACTGTTGTGGAGATAGAGCGTCTTTATCACTGGAATACGGTGACTGATTCCAATAGAATCCAGCAAAGCACAAATTTTCCTCTCGTGAAAAAAAGGAAAGAGGTTACACTGCAAAATCTTTTCAATATGACAGATCCAGTTTTCAGAATTACACAATGAGAAAATATTCCGCAGGCGAGTAAATAAATGGAATACGATTACGAAGGACACTGCATCAATATGCGCGAAGTGATGCGTATACAACGGGAGGGCAGCCGGCGGCAAGGCAAACGTCAGCCGAATCACGTACGACTCGCATATTGATGCGGTTTGTGTATTACGAGATCAGACTTCTTTTTCTTTTTGGGAAAATTTCCGTAAGATAAATGGTACAGTTCCGTTGATACGCCGGCTAAAAAAACTTGATATTTATTTAAAAAATACGAAATCAAAATTCCTGCGAAATGAACCAAAATCTCCCACTGATATATATTTTCCACGCGGAAACAAGGGAGAGAGCGAGGGCGCGTGAATGACAAAGTCAGTATGCATAAGTAAACCCTTCTACGCGTATCACCGCCGGATTATCGTTCAGAATTTGGATTTATACATGAAAACAAAAGATATTAGTCGTACTTCCTTACAAAAATATTGGCAATGACAATTAATGATTTACTTGAGGAAAATAACCGAGGATGAAACACAACAAGAAACAAAATCTGGCAGTCTGTGGTAGAACTGTCTTAAGTTTATCTGCAAAAATAACGTGAGTTCAAAAATGGGTCTGAGCACTATGGGATTTAACTTCTGAGGTCATCAGTCCCCTAGCACTTAGAACTACTTAAACCTAACTAACCTAAGGACATCACACACAACAATGTCCGAGGCAGGATTCGAACCTGCGACCGTAGCTGTCGTGCGGCTTCAGACTGTAGCGCCTAGAACCGCCCGGCCACTCCGGCCGGCAAATAAAGTGAGTACTACGTTTCTCAGAACACGTCCGTGTTTACAGCTGAGGTATTATCATTCAGGCAAGCTCTCTGGTCCGTCATAGCGCTAGGATTCAACAAGACTATGATCAAATTTAAGTCGATAGAAATACTAGCGGCTGTCAGCGACCATAAATACTGTGAGACAACATCTTTCACCTAAAGAACATACTGCTCAAGATTTTGAGCTACACCGACACGGAATATCTGTGAACTTTCGCTGGACACTGTCGCACCAAAGTGTCCCAAACCTCAGTATGTGGATCTATTCGTAAGGGACGCTACACACAACGGATAATCACTTTTCCAGATTTAAATGTATCGGTAAGCACAAAGCGAAAGTGTGTAACGCGTGGAAAGAAGAAGACGAAGAAGTACGGAGCAACTGAGGTAATCCGGGCATTAATTTTCGACCAGTTTCTCCCAATAGAATGTGGTTTTCGGATTGGACGAGCATTTGACAGCTTGAGCAGTCTGTCTGTAATGTACTTCCATAGCGGTAACTTTAGTACTTAACTCCTCAAGGCAGTCCCCAAATTTTTCGTGCAAAGTCGTTTAAATCTCGTATGTTTTCCGTATGACCAGTATTGTGAGCAGAAAATCACTTCGTGAAAGGAAATAAACAATTTTCCCATTAGAATTATCTTTGCAAGAACTTCAAGAACCATCATGCGTGTTTTTAACAGCTTGTAATCTGCACATGGATTGTCTGTCAGACGAAAGTGCTACACCTACGCATTGCTTAATCTTTATACCTCATAGTCATAGTGTAACTAGAACCGCCGTGTCATACTGAGCTAAGGGTGCGGGTAGGAGGGACGTGTGGTCAGCACACCGCTCTCCCGGTCGTTACGATGGTTTTCATTGACCGGAGCCGCTACTATTCGGTCGAGTAGCTCCTCAATTGGCATCACGAGGCTGAGTGCACCCCGAAAAATGAGAACAGCGCATGGCGGCCCGGATGGTTACCCATCCAAGTGCCGGCCACGCCCGACAGCTCTTAACTTCGGTGATCTGACGGGAACCGGTGTGTCCCCCAATAGGATAAAAGAATGTAAGTTTCCCTAGCTAGCGTGATGTTTTACCACACGGCCCATTAAAAGCTACCAGAGAACCTGGACGAAATTTTCGCATTTGTGTAGTTTTAAATAATGGCAGTAAATGGAGTAAGTGCATAAGTTGGGATAACGTCCCTTCTTCCCCTGCCGGCCGGAGTGGCCGAACGGTTCTAGGCGTTACAGTCTGGAAGCGTGTGACCGCTACGGTCGCAGGTTCGAATCCTGCCTTGGGCATGGATGTGTGTGATGTCCTTACGTTAGTTAGGTTTAAGTAGTTCTAGGTTCTAGGGGACTAGTGACGTCAGAAGTTAAGTCCCATAGTGCTCAGAACTATTCTGAACCTTCTTCCCCTCCTCCCCCCCCCCTCCCCCAACAAACCTTCTCACCATCATCGTGTGCCGGCCGAAGTGGCCGTGCGGTTCTAGGCGCTGCAGTCTGGAACCGCGAGACCGCTACGGTCGCAGGTTCGAATCCTGCCTCGGGCATGGATGTGTGTGATGTCCTTAGGTTGGTTAGGTTTAACTAGTTCTAAGTTCTAGCGGACTAATGACCTCAGAAGTTAAGTCCCATAGTGCTCAGAGCCATTTGAACCAACTGTCATCGTGTAGTGTAGATAAGCAAACGACAACGAGTGGCAAGGGGGAGGGGGTGAGGGATTTGCGAGTGGCAAGGGGGAGAGGGGTGAGGGGTGAGGGAGAGGGTTAGATTCGGGTGGTAATGAGGAGGTGGGAGCCAAAACTGAGGCCGGTGCTGCGCTACTGCCCTGGAAACATAAGGCGAAAAACCGAACAGACGACAGGCAACCACAACCAGAGGCGGAGCCGCAAACGAAGACGGAGCCATATTGACGACGGCAGAGGGACCCAAGGCGGCATGAGGGACTGGTGCCGGAAAGAGAGGCCCATCGCGTCCTCGACTCCAGGTTTGTTGCGAACGACTATGTGCACAGCAGTAAGGAGAGGTAGGATACAGAGTGGTGCGTCAACGTCGCCTTAGGAAAGCTAGACAGGAGCAGAAATGATTAGCGAGTAAGTTAACACAGTAAACTGAAGATTTACTTAACTTATATTTCTCCAAGCATACGTACATTCATTACAATTAATGCAGCGAGAGGCAGAGTGCAGCTGTCATAATGTCAACAACCATAAGGGTCCCTGAAGTACCGTACTCACGAACAACGGAGACGGATCCGCGACTGGGTAGTAGCTGCATAGTGTCCCATAGCGAAATGGCTCAGGGCGCAAGTGGGATGAGCCGATGCCGCTGGGCCTCCTATACTGCAGCGACACAGGTCTCTCGTAGTCCAGAATCGCTGGAGGTGTGGCTCAGCGGGCGTGCACCATTGGGTCCACCGGATCCCGCATGAAAGCTATCGGCGTTACACAGAAACTTGCAATTCCATTGCTATGCCACATGTGGAGCCATATCGATACGTGGTCATACAATATTTGCATTTACCTGTTGTTGAAGAGAAGGTTAATAAGAAATACGAATCATAAAATGCAGAGAAGTAAATAAATGAAAAATGTATGGGTTAGAACGTAGTATTTGCTTCTTACCTGGTATATTACTATAAGAAATACGAATCACAGAATACAAAGAAGTAAATAAATGAAAAATGTATGTGTTAGAACGTAGTGTTTGCTTCTTACCTGGTATATTACTAAGGCCACATTAACCTCTAACTATATTTTCACATTTTAATTGTACTTCACACATTACAGTAGCATGTACGGCTCTAAAATCAGTAGGCAAATCACAATTCAAGGTAATAATGACAAATATGTTTATCGTTTCGGAAAGCCAGCTTGTGCGACGGGCGGAGATAATGGACTGCTGCAGTGGTCACTGTTATTATCCATGATAATGCTGTATACAAATTATCCAGTTAGTAATTACTAAGAAACAAATAAAATAATATTTGTAATAAGTTAACTTAAAAAGGGAGTCTTTTATTCTTGATTAATAAAATTAAGATATGAAGCTGGGAATCCATGATGCCCTTTTACCTATGATAGTTAAAATCCTCTCTTATGTTATAATTTTCCACAAATAGTAAGTTTTAGCACAAAATCGGTGTGCAGTGTCAGGTGCTGGTTAAAAACCTTTCAAACTATACCTTATTCTTCGCTGCGTTAACAGAGAGATTGTTGACTTGAGAAATAATGTGTATGACGATGATGATTCTGTGCTCTGTATGCCCTTGGCCATTATTTTAAATTGTTAGATATAGCATCTATATAATAACGTGCTGATTGACAATAAGCAAATGTCTTAGCGCATATTCCAAAAATTCGGAACTTGCACTGCCAACTGTTGTAGTGGTAGTCAGAAAAGGGGTAAGAGGGCAATTAGAGTGAAAATTAGCTACTATAATGAAAAGTAGATGAATTGCTTGAGAAAGCAGTAGGATGAAATTCGCTAAGTTTTGAAGCCAGCTACCAAATATTAGTATTGACCTTTCTGGGGCACTGAATGGAGAATAGTGCGGCAAGATGTAGTAGTAGTTAACGGCAGGAATTCAGCTTTCTTTCCTAATTGAAATAATTTGTAGAAAAGGTAGCGAGTCTAGAAAAGATGCAGTAGACGGCAAGTTCTTGCCCAGACATGGCCGAGCTGTAGGCAGCGTTGTATGCCTAGCCAGACAACGTTCCGCCTGACCGGTGACTCGGTCAGCCATGTCTCCGATTTTGTCTGTAAATGCTTCCCTTTCGAGAGCTGCGCTGCGGTCCCGAGTGACGTGGTCTGAGCGGTGAAATATAATGGTTCGCTTCAGATCGAAAGTTTGCGAACGTACGTAGGAGCACTCGAATTACTAATTGTTTACAGGACCTGCAAAGGTCGACAAATGAGACAAATACGAATTTCATATACGAGATAGATCAACGACCAATGCTATGGGCCGTTGAAAGTAATGTATACGAAGGCTGCATTACGAGAAAAGTCTTACTTGTTGCTATCATCGTATCAGATCTTCAACAGAGAGATATAATTGTATTGTTTATAGCTTTTAAAACTCTAAACTTGTTGTAAGTTTCATCATGTGTGTTTCCGTGTTCATAGGCAGTAGACACATCGCATTTCTGAAACTCATACTATTCCGACTGTAATGGTTGACCACAGGTTAATATGAACGTAAATACTCTGACCAAAAAAAATCTCAACACCAAGAAGGAATTGTGCGACATAAGCGGAAGTTAGTGGACGTGCTTTTACATCTAAAAGATGATGTCTATTAAAATTTCACGCCAGTCGCGTAAGATTGGTGCTAGTGCGTCACTATGAAGATCCAAATTAGGTTTCCTTAAGTACACGCTGTAACGATCGTGAGCGTTAGTTACCTTTGAGATGGGACGTGGTGAGTTGATGTTAGTCAAGAAAGCCTTTAGGGTGACAAAAATGCCGTTAGAAACACCTCACTGAGTTTGAATGAGGTCTTGTAATAGGGATACGAGAAGCTGGAATGTAGCCACTGTACATGACTGCTGGCAGCGGTGGTTACGAAAATGTGTGGTGGAAATTGGCCCGGGCTCCAGACGGCCACATGGCAATATCGAGAGGAAAGACCATCGTGTTCGGCCTCTGGCTCTGGCACATCGCACTGGCTATGTAGCAGCAATTCGAGCGATAGTTGGCACCACAATGATACATCAAACTCTTACAAATCAGTTACCTCAACGACAGCTCCGAGCCAGAAACCTTGTACCGTACATCTCACTGACCGCAAACCACCGCCATTCGCGCCTTCAGTGACGTCAAGTAGGAGCTCATTGGAGAGCGGGGTGGAGATGTACTGTGTTTTCTGACGAAAGCTGGCTCTGCCTCGGTGCCAGCAATGGCAATGTGTTGGTTAAAAGATGGTCAGTTGAGGGCTAGTAACGGACTTGCCTGTGTGTCAGGCACAGTGGTTCAAATGGTTCAAATGGCTCTGAGCACTATGGGACTTAACATCTGAGGTTATCAGTCTCCTAGAACTTAGAACTACTTCAACCTAACTAACCTAAGGACATCACACACGTCCATGCCCGAGGCAGGATTCGAACCTGCGACCGTAGCGGTTGCGCGGTTCCAGACTGAAGCGCCTAGAACCGTTCGGCCACACCGGCCGGCTCAGATACACTGGACCTACCCCTGGAGTTATGGTCTGGGATGTGATTTCTTACGTCATTAGGAGTATTCTCGTGGTTATCCCGCTCACCCTGACAGCAAAATTGTACGCCAGTCTTGTAATTCGGTCTGCTGTGCTCCTGTCCGTGAACAATATTTGCAGCGTGTGTTTTCCTATAGGATAACCTTCGCTCACATACCGCTGTTGTTACCCAATATGCTCTACAGAGTGTCGACATATTGCCTTGGCGTGCTGGATCACCAGATCTGTTTCCAATCACGCACATATGCGGCATCATCGGATTACAGCTCCAGTTTCATCCACAACCAGCATTAGCCAGCCCTATATTGACTGACCAGGCACAACAGGCATCGAGCTCCATCTCATAAACTGACATTCGGCACCTGTACAACACAATGCATGCACGTTTGCATGCTTGCATTGAACATTCTGGAGAATACACCCATTATTAATGGACCAGCGTTTCACATTTTCAGTGGCTTATCTCGCGCCAACTTTAACCTGTGGTCTTGCAGTGTTAATCACTTAAATACGTTATTTGGACAAGAGAATTCCCTAAATTTTATTACTCTACATTAATTATTTTTTGATGTTGCGCTTCTTTCCGTCAGCGTATTTGCTCATTATTTCAAACTTACATTAATGATTTACTGGTACCATTGTGTTGCTCAGTTCTCACACCAAGAGACGTATCAGTAATACGTGCAATTCAGAAATGTGCATCAAACTTCTGTACAGATCACCAGCAGCGCTAAACTGAAGGATGGTTGCCAGTCTCGTTGAAACTGACACACACTCTCTTATACTGTGTTATTTTCTTACCAATTCTCGGACCAATTGGTTTCCCGACGTATTCAAACAAGCGTTTCAATATTGCGGTGTAATTCTGGAGAAGGTGAGTCTTCAGCATCAGTTCAGGAGTCGAAATTTCGATAGCAGTTCGCTTGCTTAAAAAGGAAGACTTCCACGATGTCGGATTCCTTTGTTTCCTGCTAACGTTTTTCTTCGCGGAAAGCAGAAGCAGGGGAGTCACACTCACTTCAGTGTTTCGCTTTTGCCCATTTCGCGGCGCTATTGGGGCCCGCGTGAACAATTATGGAACGGAAACGTACTGCCGCAAACATTGCTAGGCAACAGTCGCTGACAATGTTGCCAAAGTATGTGGCTGCAATTCGTATGGAATGTCATATGGCTGGGCAACATTGCTAGGCCACATTGTCGGGAATATGCAATTTCTATGACTCGTGGAACTGTACCTCAACAGCGTCCCACTGCAGACTGTCGTCCCAGCGCTCGTTGGAGCACCTTACCTCGTGCACCGGAAGGTAATTATGGCAACATAGTTATTTTCCTACTTCTCTGTTCTATTCATGAATTGTGAGTGGAAAGGACGGCTGTCGATAAACCTCAAATGTTTCGTGATCATGTTGCCAAATGTACGAGGAGTATGGAAAGAATTAAAACGTAACCTGACTCTTATTGGGAAGACGCTCTCAAAATTTTAACAAATGGTTCAAATGGCTCAGAGCACTATGGGACTTAACAGCTGAGGTCATCGGTCCCCTAGACTTAGAACTACTTAAATCTAACTAACCTAAGAACATCACACACATCCATGCCCGAGGCAGAATTCGAACCTGCGACCGTAGCAGCAGCGCGGTTCCAGGCTGTTGCGCCTAGAACCGCTCGGCCACCCTGGCCGGCAAAATTTCAACAGTAGAAGGCCCTATGATGTACAACGCCTCTCTGGTAGCACCTACTATTCTACCCTGCCTGAAAAAAAGGGAAGATGTTACTGTGTCACAGTATCTTCGTACATGTACACACTGTCTGCGAGTCTGTTGCAGTTCTCTGTGAGAGGTAGCCAAGAGTGCACTAAAGTTTCCTGGTAAAGGCCTGGTAATGTTACAAGGGGCCTTAATAGCCGCAGGTGTTCAGTGACCACTATCAAGAACAGCTGGAGGCCACGTACTCGTGTGGAACAGCGTTATCAGCACCTCACAAACGCTGAAAGGGGCCTGACTGTGGGTCTCCACTCATCTGGCTGGCCGAATCGTGCAACATCCAAATTTGAGGGCCATTAGGATGTGACAGTGGTTCGTTCAACTGCATCGGAACGTGTGAGAAGCCCAGTTGTCGTCAAGGGTCCAGTCGATAACGTCTGACCACCATAAGAAAAGATCTCCGTACTGCGCACGCGAGTGCATCATAACCCCTTCACATCTGCGCATGCCATCGGAGAACAAGTAATCGACTTCCAGCAACATTCTGTCATCTGCACCGTTAGTCTAGCGAGTAACCGTCCGATGCGTAGGCTGCCACTAACACCACAACACGAACGTCAGCGTTTGGAATGGTGCCTTGACTGGAAAGCATGACTGCTGATTGATGAGCCGGCCGGGGTGGCCGAGCGGTTCTAGGAGCTACAGTATGGAACCGCGCGACCACTACGGTCGCAGTGTAAGTTGTCAGGCAAATCCAACACCTTCCATGAAAACACTGACATGATAGCAAATCCGGCAGTATGTCACATAGCTCCGAATAAATCCTGACATTAAATTAACCAAAGTAATACGATCAACTAGTGAGCAAATGGAATACCACAGACTAACACAAGAACGCCTAAATGCATGTCATACCTTCCCACTGTAAAACAGACGCAGTTCCGAGCGGAGAAACGAGAACAGAAGCCGAGAGCAAAGTCGTGTAAGGTAGAAGGCCCTACGATAAGGGACACCCACATCGCCCGCCGACCGCCAAGACCGCCCCCCAGCATTAAAAGATAGAGCCCTCCAGAAGAACAGTATAGATCTTACGATAACACTAAAAGGGCCACTCCAGCTGCAAGTTTTAGCGTGAGACTATACGCGTTTCTGTTATGTAGCAAACATTAAAAACATTGCCCCACCACGAAAAGTATAACGTTTCTCATTGGGTAGACAGAATTTTTGTAGGCGGAGCTTAAGGTTAACATTGAGACCCTGATTGGTCCGCTGAAAACACAGCCAGATAGCTTTTCTTAAACCAGCTTCGGTAAATTGTAGTAAAGAGAAGTTAGAAAGAGTTGCTTCCGAGACGGCGAGGTGTGTGGAGCTGCGCCGCCCGCTGCCCCCTGGCGCTGACTAACCACCGACAAGGTAATGAACGCACGCGATGCCGCATAAGGCTTCACTCAGAACTGCAGAAGTCTCATCTGTTACATCCCCTTTTTTCGTAATACTAGTGTCGATCGTCAATTAAAGCTATTGGAAGTAAAAATATGAAACGCGATGATTTTTCTGTTATACAATTATTGAGAAGCCACATCAGCCACTGTAATTTACAAGTTAAATAGGTAATTAAAGATAACTGAGGGTCACTGTAGCCCATTTTGATAGTTTTCTCCTTTATGAAACTTAACTTAAACCTAGATTATGGATGTGATATGGCATAGGTCATCCTTCGATCCATTACAGAACTTGGAAACCCATTCAGGGAATATTCGTTCACATTTTTGTTGAACGCAGTTGGTTTTTATCATTCTGTATTAAAATATTTCCTTTTATCAATAGTAAAATTTATAAACAATGTTTTGTGAGTAGAATAAGAATTCCAATGGTAAACTTAACTACTTTATCGACGTTATTTTACCAGCTAACTAAAAATAGGAAAGCCTTGAACCCTTTCCACTAAATTTAGTTAGTATTAAGATTCTTTTACAGGGAGTGCAGTGGAGCTGACGCTGAAACCAGTAAGTATTTGATTGTATCATCGCTAGTCTCACTGAACTCTTCTGAATTCTACATGTCATGTGTGGTCTATCGTCTCCTTACCAGCAACAGATCCCAAGTTCAAACTAGTCAATTCCCTAAAAAACACCCTCATAGCGCCGTTGCACGAAAGTGGTAGGGAGACACGACTTAGAACAAACAGACACCACGCAGAATGTTAGAGCAGGTTCGAATCCTGCCTCGGGCATGGATGTGTGTGATGCCCTTAGGTTAGATAGGTTTAAGTAGTTCTAAGTTCTAGGGGACTGATGACCTCAGAAGTTAAGTCCCATAGTGCTCAGAGCCATTTTTTTTTTTTTTTTTTTTTTTGCTGATTCATGACGTCACAGTGTGTTCGGTGATGAATCACGGTTGTGCACTACCATCCATAGCGAGTATGGTGGCGACCTGGGAAGCTGCCTCACTGTTCCAATGCTTTGGATTAATACTGTGAGGAGCCATCGGATATGACTTCAGGTCACGGCCGGTATTGAATAAGGGAACTATGACGACAGCAATGGTACGTCGCGGACGTCCTACTTCCTCGTGTGTTACCTCTCTCATGTGTTACCTCTCATGTGACAGTATAGTGATACGTATTTGCAACAAGACAATGCTAATCCAGACATGGCATGCTTCTCTATGAAAGTGACTGTGTGACGTTGAGGTACTCCAGTGGGCAGCCAGATCCGCAGATCTATCCCTGATAGAACAGGTGTAAGACCAGCTCGAACGTCGACTGCATCCTAATACCAGCACCCAGAACATCAATCATCGGCTATGACAGTTGCGGCTCCGATTACTGCAGAAGATACAACGGCTCCTTCCCAAACGAATCAGTACTTGCATCCAGTTCAGAGAGGGTGCAGTGTGTCCTGATCAGTGGGCACATACAGCCAAATTGTTTGTTGATTCAGTTTTATAATCACAAAAGTAGCTTCAAATGCCTTGTTTCCTCTTAAGCATCATTTCATTTCCTCGATCCCTTCTGGGTTCTTCACTTCTTTCGTCAGGGAGTCTACTTTAATGAGCTTAAAGCTGTCGTACTTTCCAAATGAAATCGTGACGATACGAATCGCTCTATTTTATACATACTCTGTCTCTTCTGTTAATCGAACCTGGAAGGGGGCCCTGAAGAAGAATATTCGAGAATCCATCGAACTTACGTTTTAAAAGAGTCATCGTCCGTGGCTAACGTTTCGTAAGGATTGTAATGAATCTCAGCCTGGTATGGGGCTTTTTATTCCAGTCGTTGTCAACACTTTGCCGTCCGCACGTCTCGTACAAATTTATTCGCTTGGCGCCGGCAGCGCTAATTCGGATTACTTGGCTTGTCGCCGGCCGCTTCTCACCTTTCCGTTGATGAGAAGCTTCAAACACATTGACTTTTGTGCGCTTTAATTTTCCGGAAATCCTCTGTTTTGCCGTATCCTTCCAAAACCCGAATTTTCTTTTCAAGTAACTTCTCTGCAATTTCTACACTGTTATAATAATTATCCATGCATAGATGATATCATTTTCCATCAGCAGGTGTCAATAGTTCCATCACTGTTTTTGCTAAAGGCTGTCCAGCGCCGGAATATATCTTGAATGAGGAAATGTATCCCGTACTCGAATCACACAGCATCCGAATGCGTATGCCGTATTTCATAATTTTCGACGGATTCGAAACTTTAAAATTTAATCGTCCACGCCATGGCACATTCCTTCATCAATTGAGATGTTTTGACTTTGTTCAGACGTTTCTTTAAACTTTTTGGAAAAATAATCAATTACGAATTGCACTTTGACAAGCCGGTCGGCATTATCCGGTTTATTGTTGCTGTCGCAAAAATGTAAAAATGATCATATTTGTCTGCTTCTTTTTACAATTCCCATAAGGATAGCAAGCCCAAACCATTTTCTAAGTTCGGGACCGGTAACGTCGCCAAATTTGGAATTTTTTAATCCAGTTTTCTTCTATTCCAGTTTTGACTGTAGTACTTGTTGGTTTCGTTGCTAATATATTCAAATATATCGTTTCCAATATATAATTCTACGATGTCCTCGACGCTCTGTGTATCTTTCGGAAATACGTTTGGACCCGGGGATCTTTCATATTTATTATTGGTCCTCACTAAATCAAAGTCTGACCACTGTGCGCTGCCTTCTTCGTCTGATTCAGCCGAGTCAGTTAGCAACCGTAGCGTTCGCCAAATTCTTCTTGGACGTATTTCACTATCTTCCTACGATTCTGCTTCGCTTTCACTTTTTTGATTTCCAATGTCTTCTCCCCAATCGGCCAAGTCGTCCGGAACGTCAGACAAGACGTCCGCACATTCATCGTAAATAATCCTATTGCCTCTTTCGTCCATCAGGTACTTATAAAAACAACAAACTTGTTGACGTGTGTAACTTATTGTTACCTAAACAAAACTCCAACAGAACGCAAAAGATACTAAAGTGGTGCCACCCGGCCATGCACGATACTACGATCACGACGCCACTGTGGTGTCTTCGGCCACTGAGCGATACTATGCAGACTATCCCACAATGGTGTCACCGGCCGTTGACCGCTCTATCGCGCACGATACCACTGTGGTGACGCCGGACGGTATAGCGTTAATTTCAAAAATTGTTGCTGACATTCTAAGATATAACATCTGCTGTGGTAGAAACTTCGCGCACTGAGAGCGTTGGATAATTTACAGCGGCTCATAAAGCCAGAGTTTTCCTCCAGCAACTCTACCGGGACGGCAGTGCCTGCTCAGCGCGTCCGCAGACACAGTATCCATCACGCCGGAGGGAGAGGAGACGGCGACCCGGAGTTTTTAGTGCCTCCGCGACGTAAGACGCGGCGCCGAGTGGCTGGCGGCGGCCTGCCGGCGACGTGGAGAGCCGGCGCCGAGATTTAACGCCGGTGGCAGGCCGGGCGCCGGCGCCGGCGTCGGCACCGCGTCTGGCGCTGATCGCCGCGACGCCAAAAATGACGGCGCGCCGCCTGCGTCGCGATGGTAATGAGGCGGTGGCCATCCGTAGCTGACAGCGCCAGCAGCAGCGGCAGCAGTGTTTTGCGGCCGGGGGACTCCCCTCCGCCACGCTCCTCCCTAGGCTACTTTGTCGCCGTCTAACGTCAGGCGCAGAGTGTACACACGGTGCCAACTTATTTATGCTTTAACGCTCTCGAGATCCGTTTGGGCACGCTCAGGGTCCTCTTTGTTGACTACTGTGGAGAGTGTGTCAGCATTGTGTGGCGAGGGAACACTGTGCGAGCTCACCTGCACTGTACAACACCTGGTGGTCTGCTGAATCCGGCATCGGCGAAGGGTCAGCATGGTTATTAATGGATTTGGCATGGTTAGTTTAAGGCGTGGTCGGATTCCCTTCCCTGTTGCCAACCTCTCCCCCACCCTCGACCACACCCGACGTGAAGGAATATGTCTTCATGTTGTTTTAGACTCGAGTGAAAATGAAAGAAAGTTTTCTAAATGTTTACAAATCGTGTAAATGAAACTGGACTTGCGTAACATTCTCGCATTTACCTAATCAGATGAAAAAAAACCGCCTAAAAACCACAGCCCGGCTGCACGGGACACTAACCCTTGTAGTTAATACGCACGCGTGGATTCGATTGAGGATCGGCGCACCTTGTCGTTTGGAAGCGGCCCTTTAACATTCACGGATAGCCGGGACCGTCTGTTGCCCTTCAACAAAACTGCCTGAAATCAGTTAGTTGACAGCCTTAAATGTTTACATGTACATCTACATACACTGGTCTCCAAAATTGAAGAAGAATACGGAAATTTTGCAAGGTTGCATTTATTTTGCCACAAAACAATGTAAAAGGGAAATGGTAAAGTAGGAACAGTGTAAAGAATACAGAACGTAAACATTTGCAACATGTGTAACTACAGTCAAAAACTTTGTTCATTTTTTTCAACGTAATGGATTTGCACTCACATTCCGACAACTGGTTAATTTGCCCATTCTTCCTACAGTGCTGCTCGCAAGTATTGGAGAGTGGTTGGTGGATGCTGATATGATGTAACCCGTCTCCCTAATGCATCACACACAAGCTCTATGGAATAAAATCGGGAGAGCAAGCCATGCCTTATCTTCCGTTTCCAAGAAACCATCAATCACCCGTGATCTGCGACATCGAGCATAATAGTCCATCAGTACGAAGTCTGGGCCTACAGCACCTCGCAACAACGGCACAGGAGGTCCCAAGATCTCTTCACGATAACTGACAGCAATTAAACTTTGTCGATTCACCTGTACAATTCCATGAAGAGTTGTCAACATAATCCCTGCCCACACCGTCAATTATCCTCCTCGATATCGGCCTCCTTTCAGAATGTTTGGGTCCCGAAATCGTGTTCTACGTTCCCTCCAGATGCGAATCGTCGAGAATCACTCTCCAGACCAAATCGGGACTCATCTGGGAAAAGAAAATTGGTCCACCGTTCCAACGTCCAGGTGGCATGTTGACGACTCCATTCTAGGTGTTCCTTTCTGTGAAGACGCGTCAGAAGTACACATACAGCAAAATGGTTCAAATGGCTCTGAGCACTATGGGACTTAACATCTATGGTCATCAGTCCCCTAGAACTTAGAACTACTTAAACCTAACTAGCCTATCACACAACACGTACAGCAGGTCTCTGTCAATAAAGGTCACTCTGCTGAAGCTTTCTGTACAGCGTTAGCCTCGATACATGTCCAGTGAATGTTGCTAGATCAGATGCCAGTTACCGTACAGTACTAAGGCGGTATCGTCGTGGCCTCACAGCCAAATAACGGTCCTCTCTTTCTGATGTCACACATGGTCGACCCTGCGCTAGTCTTCGGCATTCATTTCGTTTCTACAAATTGTCGTCAGATCCGAGAAACAACAAAACGATTCCCATTAAGCCATCGGGCCACATCCATTTCCATTCTTCCTATGGCTAACCGTCTCAGAGAGTCTGGAGGCGTCTTCCCTGTGGCATATTGCACAGTCTGTGACTGAGTACACGGCGATTATTGATGTGGGAATACCCGACAAAAACTAACCCGTTTGATAGGTGCCATAACGGCATCGTTGGCGTGGTTGTCCGTTGATCGGAATGCTATCCTCCGTGCAGGATGCGATCGAACGGACATCTGTTGACAGTTTGTATGATCATATTGTGAATTAGACCCAGGACAAGGAAGTAGAGGTTTGTTGCTTTAATTTTGAACACCGGTGTACATACTCCGCAAGCCTCCCTACGGTGCGTGGCGGACGTAAACTGTGTCACCGCTATCGTTTCCGATCGTTCCACTCACAGAAATAGAGAAGGGAAAACAATGGTCTATACCGCTCCGCATCAACCCTAATTTCACGTATGTTGTCTTCGTGGTCCTTACGCGAAATGTATGTTGGTGTCAGTAGGATCGTTCAGAAGCCAGGTTCAAATTCCGGTTCTCTAAATTTTCTCAATAGTAAGTTTGTTTGTGTGGTCATCCCCCACAGGAAGGATATAAATACTTGATTTGTAAATATAACTGCCTTTTCCTGCTACTAGTTACTTTATTTATCCCATACGCGTTTCGCCTTCTCCTGTTCTAAGGCATCATCAGTGGGATCTTTAACGATATAGTTTTGTTAGTTATAGATTACCAAACAGTTCACTTCGCGATTTTTTGTAAAAATGTAATTACTTACGATTTGCTGATCTGTGTTTCGTCACATCTGGTCTGGAGGTCGCGCTACCACTTTTATCACTGCCATATAGGCCTAATCACATCTTTGTGTTCTCGCCTTCTACACACTGTTCACCATGTTTCTTACTCTTTTTTGTGGTGGACTATTGTTCTTTCGTCACTCGATACGACTATTTCGTCGTACACTGCTTTTCACACCGTAAATATTGCGACTCCATTACGTCTTTCATTTTCTTTGGTATGTTTACCTATTTTTAGCCAACCTAACGAAGTATATGTTCAATACTAACTTTTATTTATGATGTTTATGCCGTGTGTGTGTGCGTATGAGTGATAGAGGGGGGGGGGGATAGAGCCGACTATTTTTTTTTTGGGGGGGGGGGGGGATGTACTAGCTGTTAGAGAGTGGCTGAAAACTTTGATGACAGCTGTTCTGACTTTTCGTTTCAATATTCTGTGGAGGGTTTCATGGATGAGTGAGTGTAAAGATGTTGGGTTCTATTATTATTACATTGGACAGTTTATTATATTAATACTTTTTGCGAAAGTTATTCTATTATTTTATCTATTAGTGTAAATAATGAATTGCTTGGCATGTGTACTTGGTCATTCAACAAGATTTTCCCCTCTGCTTTGATTTCATGTATGTGGTAATTTTCTTGCATAGTCAGGAGGTGTTTTTTATTGTTGATTCTAATTCTGATTGATTTCTCAATAGTGTTCCTCGAAAAGAACGTCGCCTTCCCTTCAAGGATTGCCACTGAGTTCCCAAACCATCTCCGTAATGAAACTTCCTGGTGGATTAAAACTGTGTGCCGGACGGAGACTTGAACTCTGGACCTTTACCTTTCGCGGGCAAAGGCATAGGTTCCGAGTTCGAGTCTCGGTCGGGCACACAATTTTAATCCGCCAGGAAGTTTCATATCAGCGCACACTCCGCTGCAGAGTGAAAATCTCCTTCTGAGAACATCTCCGTAATACTTGCGTGTTGTTCGAATATACCGCTAACAAATCGAGCTTCTATGTCTTCCTTTCATCACAAACACTAGAGCAGTACTCAAGAAAAGATCGCACTAGCGTCCTGGATGAACCACCTCTTCGCCGGCCGGAGGGCCGAGCGGTTCTAGGCGCTACAGTCTGGAGCCGCGCGACCGCTACGGTCGCGGGTTCGAATCCTGCCTCGGGCATGAATGTGTGTGTGATGTCCTTAGATTAGTTAGGTTTAAGTAGTTCTAAGTTCTAGGGGACTGATGACCACAGCAGTTAAGTCCCATAGTGCTCAGAGCCATTTGAACCACTTTTTTTTTAACCACCTCTTCCTAAAACTTCCCCAATAACCCGAAGTCAACCAGTCACCAATCTTCAGAAGCTTCTTGCACTTCACACCGCTTTGCAACGTTACGCCCAGATATTTAAACGCGTGGTTGCGTCAGGCAGGACACTATTAATGCTGTTATCCGAATATTACGGGTTCGTTTTTCTCACTTATGCGAATTACCCTGCGTTTTTCTACATTCAGAGCCAGCTGCCATTTATCACACCAACTAGAGATTTTGTCTATGTCATCTTGTATCATCCTACAGTCTCCCATCTTCGACGACACCTTCCCGGACACCACAGTATCGTCAGGAAACAATCGCAAATTGCTGCCCACGCTGTTCACCAGATCATATATGTATATAAAAAATAATAGGGTCCTATTACACTTCTCAGGGGCAATCCTGACGATACCCTAGTCTCTGATGAAAACTCGCCGTCGACGACGACATACTGAGTTCTATTACTTAAGAAGCCTTTGAGCCACTCACATATCTGGGAACCTATTCCGTATGTTCCTACCTTCGTCAACAGTCTTCAATCGTGTACCTTGTCAAACGCTTTTGTTTATTATCTAAGATATATTATCCTACAATGTTAACTAGAGAAGGGTGAACTCGTACATGTTTGGGAACTAATTCACAAGTGACTGATTCTTTTAGGGACTCATTTATTTTTACTCGTTCACCATTCCTTTCTTAATCAGTCGTATAATAGTTTTGAAATTCCACAACGAATAGTTCTGAATACACTAGCTACTTGTCAGTATCCATTACATGTTCCACCTTAATAAAAACTGATATTGACATGATAACGTCTGTGTCACGGGGCATGATAGGTGCTCGAATTGCGAGGCGTAATTTTTTCTAGAGGCGGTGAGATGTAGCTTCATCCTCTTCCCCCCTCGCTAGTTACACATGTCCCCTATACAAAGTAAGTTTTAGAGCACTGGATAAAAACTCGAATGCAGATATTTATAATGAAAGTTCGTAAAATATTTCTAATGAAACCCCTTACTATCGTGAAACCCATTCCACAGCAATAAAAAATAAAAACAAATCTATGTAGGTAACAAAAACAACGTCATTTTCAAAGTTTAAATATTTCGATAAATTTCGTATACAAGTCAAACGTAAGTGCGATCAGAAATTTTCGGACTAGGAAATGTTTGTGGCCTCAGCGAACGAAATTCAGAATGGAATGGACTCCAGGTTTTACGACAGCCCTTCAGTTCTTTCTAAGAATTACCAGCTGTGATTTATATATTTTGTAAATTTAACGTATTTTTGTACGCATGTTTTAGAATCTGGAGCACGAACCAAGCTCAAGCCGGCTACCACATATCTATGTATTTCATCCCCTTTATTTACTTTGGATTAGTCCTTCATTGCTCTTGTAAATAATTGCTTATGCCTGTCGATTTGCTAGTGCTCACACTGTTATTTCAAAACCTGCATAGAAGTTGCATATTCTGCTGTCATGATATTGTTTTAATGTTTAAAGTGGATATGCTATGTGGACTTTATAGCATTGATTTCCAAGTAGCCAAAACTGTTGTTATACCCAGCAAGTGTCTTGGGGCGAGCTTTTATTAAATTTATAGAGTTGAACGAGTTTCTTTGGTTTTGAGGAATGCTCTGTACTATTATAGAAACGTAACTTAAATTTGTTTATTTGGCCTGTTCCTGTGAGCTTAATGTTTCGTAATTTTTTAATAGTTAACTTGTCCACTGCGTCGAATAACGATTACTAATCTTTTTGATGTTATATTTGGCCCCTGTGGTAAATAAATACCTTTCAAAAATTATTTTCTTTATGCTCAGCACCTTACAACTCCCTGAGACTAAACGTCAACGATTTAAATTTTGATGGCGCGGGAAATGTCGTTTACATATCATGGGAAAATCGGTCTTCGTAATATGCACTGCTAGTAAGTTGAAAATCCATTCTGCCGAGAGCAGTGACCACAGAATGAAGATGGTCTGTCGACGTGAGCTTTGTGCTTCTAGAGAATCGCTCCACAGGTCACTTGTTGAATGGACTCCTATTTGCCACAAGCATCTTTTTTTTTTTTTCGTGGAGTCATCAGTCGAAGACTGGTTTCATACGGTCCGCCACGAATTCCTCTCCTGTGCCAACCTCTTCAGCTCAGAATACCACTTGTAACGTATGTCTTCAACTATCCGCTGGATGTATTCCAATCTCCACTTGTAACGTATGTCTTCAACTATCTGCTGGATGTATTCCAATCTCTGTCTTCCTTTATACACTCCTGGAAATGGAAAAATGAACACATTGACACCGGTGTGTCAGACCCACCATACTTGCTCCGGACACTGCGAGAGGGCTGTACAATCAATGATCACACGCACGGCACAGCGGACACACCAGGAACCGCGGTGTTGGCCGTCGAATGGCGCTAGCTGCGCAGCATTTGTGCACCGCCGCCGTCAGTGTCAGCCAGTTTGCCGTGGCATACGGAGCTCCATCGCAGTCTTTAACACTGGTAGCATGCCGCGACAGCGTGGACGTGAACCGTATGTGCAGTTGACGGACTTTGAGCGAGGGCGTATAGTGGGCATGCGGGAGGCCGGGTGGACGTACCGCCGAATTGCTCAACACGTGGGGCGTGAGGTCTCCACAGTACATCGATGTTGTCGCCAGTGATCGGCGGAAGGTGCACGTGCCCGTCGACCTGGGACCGGACCGCAGCGACGCACAGATGCACGCCAAGACCGTAGGATCCTACGCAGTGCCGTAGGGGACCGCACCGCCACTTCCCAGCAAATTAGGGACACTGTTGCTCCTGGGGTATCGGCGAGGACCATTCGCAACCGTCTCCATGAAGCTGGGCTACGGTCCCGCACACCGTTAGGCCGTCTTCCGCTCACGCCCCAACATCGTGCAGCCCGCCTCCAGTGGTGTCGCGACAGGCGTGAATGGAGGGACGAATGGAGACGTGTCGTCTTCAGCGATGAGAGTCGCTTCTGCCTTGGTGCCAATGATGGTCGTATGCGTGTTTGGCGCCGTGCAGGTGAGCGCCACAATCAGGACTGCATACGACCGAGGCACACAGGCCAACACCTGGCATCATGGTGTGGGGAGCGATCACCTACACTGGCCGTACACCACTGGTGATCGTCGAGGGGACACTGAATAGTGCACGGTACATCCAAACCGTCATCGAACCCATCGTTCTACCATTCCTAGACCGGCAAGGGAACTTGCTGTTCGAACAGGACAATGCACGTCCGCATGTATTCCGTGCCACCCAACGTGCTCTAGAAGGTGTACGTCAACTACCCTGGCCAGCAAGATCTCCGGATCTGTCCCCCATTGAGCATGTTTGGGACTGGATGAAGCGTCGTCTCACGCGGTCTGCACGTCCAGCACGAACGCTGGTCCAACTGAGGCGCCAGGTGGAAATGGCATGGCAAGTTGTTCCACAGGACTACATCCAGCATCTCTACGATCGTCTCCATGGGAGAATAGCAGCCTGCATTGCTGCGAAAGGTGGATATACACTGTACTAGTGCCGACATTGTGCATGCTCTGTTGCCTGTGTCTATGTGCCTGTGGTTCTGTCAGTGTGATCATGTGATGTATCTGACCCCAGGAATATATCAATAAAGTTTCCCCTTCCTGGGACAATGAATTCACGGTGTTCTTATTTCAATTTCCAGGAGTGTAGTTTTTGCCATTTACAAATCCCTCTAGTACCATGGAAGTCATTCCCTGATGTCTTAACAGATGTCCTATCATCCTGTCCCTTCTCCCTGTCACTGTTTCCCACATGTTCCTCTCCTCTCCAATTCTGCGCGAATTCTCCTCATTTCTCCCCTTATCAGTCTACCTAATTTTCAACATTCGTCTATAGCACCACATCTCAAATGCTTCCTCTCTCTTCTGTTCCGATTTTCCCACAGTCCATGTTTCACTACCATACAACGCTGTGCTCCAGACGCACATTCTCAGAAATTTCTTCCTCAAATTAAGACCTATGTTTGATACTAGTGGACTTCCCATGACCAGGAATGTCCTTTTTGCCAGTGCTAGACTGCGTCTGATGTCCTCCTTGCTCCGTCGTCATTGGTTATTTTGCTACCTAGGAAGTAGAATTCCTTAACTTTATCTACTTTGTGACGATCAGTCCTGATATTAAGTTTCTCGATGTTCTCATTTCTGCTACTTCTCATTACTTGCGTCTTTCTTCGATTTACTTTCAGTCCATATTCTGTACTCATTAGACTGTCCATCCCATTCAGCAGATCATGTAATTCTTCTTCACTTTCACTCAGGATAGCAATGTCATCGGCGAATCGTACCATTGATATCCTTTCACCTTGAATTTTAATTCCACCCCTGAATCTTTCTTGTATTTCCGTTTCTTCTATGTACAGATTGAACACTAGGGGCGAAAGACTACACCCCTGTCTTAAACCCTTTTTAATTTGAGCATTTTGTTCTTTGTCGTACACTCTTATTATTTCTGCTTGGTACTTGCACTTATTTGTATATTACCCGTCTCTCCCTATAGCTTACCCATATTTTTCTCAGAATTTCGAACTTCTTGCACTTTTCCATTGTCGAACGCTTTTTCCAGGTCAACAAATACTATGAACGTATCTTGATATTCCTTTAGTCTTGCTTCCGTTATCAACCGCAACGTCAGAATTGCCTCTCTCGTGCTTCTACCTTTTCTAAAGCCAAACTGATCCTCATGTAGCACATCCTCAGTTTTTTGCCATTCTTCTGTATATTATTCTTGTCAGCAGCTTGGGTGCATCAGCTGTTAAGCTGATTGTGCGATAATTCTCGCACTTGTCAGCTCCTGCAGTCTTCGGAATTGTGTGGATGATATTTTTACGGAAGTCAGGTGGTATGTCGCCAGACTCTTACGTTCTACACACCAAAGTGAATAGTCATTTTGTTGCCACTCTCCCAATGATTTTAGAAATTATGATGGAATGTTATCTATCATTTCTGCCTTATTTGACTTTAAGTCCTCCAAATCTCTTTTAAATTCTAATTCTAATACTGGATCCACTATGTCTTCTAAAGCGTCTCCTGTTTCTTCTTCTATCACACCAGACAAATCTTCCCCCTGTTAGAGGCATTCAATGTGCTCTTTCCACCTATCCGCTCTCTCCTCTGCTTTTAACACAGGAATTCCCGTTGCACTCTTAATGTTACCACCCTTGTTTTTAATTTCAGCCCTGGTTGTTTTGACTTTCCTGTATACTGATTCAGTACTTCCGACTATCATTTCTTTTCCGATTTCTTCACTTTTTTCATGCAGCCATTTCGTCTTAGCTTCCCTGTACTTCCTATTTATTTCATTCCTCAGCGACTTGTATTTCTGCATCTTGAGTTTGCCTTCCTTCTTTCATCGATCACCTGAAGTATTTCTTCTGTTACCCATAATTTCTTTCCACTTACCTTCTTTGCACCAATGTTTTTATTTCCAGCTTCTGTGATGGCCCTTTTTAGAGATGTCCATTCCTCTTCAACTCTACTACCTACTGAACTATTCTTTATTGCTGTATCTACAGCCTTAGAGAACTTCAAGCATATCTCGTCATTCATTAGATCTTCCGCATCCCACTTCTTAGTCTATTGGTTCTTCCTGAATAATCTCTTAAACCTCAGCCTACTCTTCATCACTGCTACATTATGGTCTGAGTCTATACTTGCTCCTCGGTACACCTTACAAACCAGAATCCGATTTCGGAATCTCTGTCTGACCTTGATGTAATCTTACTGAAATCTTTCTCCTGTGATTCTTGAAAAGAATATTCGCTATTACTAGCTGAAATTTATTATAGAAATCAATTACTCTTTCTCCTCTCTCATTCCGTGTTCCACCTATATTCTCCAGTGATCTTTTCTTCTGCTCCATCCCCTACAACTGCATTCCAGTTCCTCATGACTATAAGATTTTCATCTCCCCTTACATACTGTATTACCCTTTCAATATCCTCAAACACTTTCTCTATCTCTTCGTCTTCTGCGTGATACCTGAAGTATCGTTGTCGGTGTTGGTTTGCTGTCGATTCTGATAAGAACAACCCTGTCACTGAACTGTTCACAGTAACACACTCTCTGCCCTACCTTCCTACTCATAATGAATCCTACTCCTGTTATACCAGTTTCTGCCGCTGTTGAATTACCCTATACTCACCTGACCAGAAATCCTTGTCTTCTTTCCACTTCACTTCATTGACCCCTACTATAACTAGATTGAGCCTTTGCATTTCCCTTTTCAGATCTTCTAATTTCGCTACCACGTTCAAGCCTCTGACATTCCACGCCCCGACTCTTATAACGTTATCCTTCCGTTGATTGTTCAATCTTTTTCTCATAGTAATCTCTCCCTTGGGCAGTCCTCTCCCGGAGATCCAAATGGGGGGACTAAAATGGTTCAAATGGCTCTGAGCACTATGGGACTCAACTTCTGAGGTCATCAGTCCCCTAGAACTTATAACTACTTAAACCTAACTAACCTAAGGACATCACACACATCCATGCCCGAGGCAGGATTCGAACCTGCGACCGTAGCGGTTTCGCGGTTTCAGAGTGTAGCGCCTAGAACCGCACGGCCACTCCAGCCGGCCAATGGGGGACTAGAACGGAATATTTTGCCAATGGAGAGATTATCATAACACTTAATCAATTAAAGGCCACCTGTCCTGTGGATACACGTTACGTGCCTTTAATGCACTGGTTTCCGTTGCCTTCTGCATTCTCATGCCGTAGATCATGCTGATTCTTGGGGGGAGTTTCCCACCCCTAGGACAAGAGAGTGCCCTGAAGGTCTGTCCACTCGTCTGCCCTCTTTGACAAGGCCGTTGGCAGAATGAGAGTGACTTCTTATGGCGGAAGTCTTCGGCCGCCAAAGAGGATCAATCAATATTTAAGAGGTGGCGGGTTTCGAATCCGGGACAGAGGACGTATTGGTTACGAATCAAAGATACTACCCCTTATTATTATTACTATTTATTTTGTTACCCCTAGACCACGGGTGCAGACAAACATTTACAGTTCCTAAAAGTTACGTTGCCACAGACGTTAGAAGTCATCCACTGACCATGAGTCAAATCCATGTGGTACCAAGATTACGGATTCTAGTCCTGAGGCGTTTTTGAGACGTACAGCACAAGGAAAACCCGCGGAAGTTGTCCAGTCCAGTCCCACTCTAAGAACGAGTTTGAATACATAATAATCACATTTTCCATCGCAGATTCATACCGCAGATTTCAACGATAGTAATCACGGACTTGTTCCCTAATCAGTTGAAAAGTCAATAAAATTAATCGGACAAGTTAAGCATTAACGTAAAATTAACATAAATTTTCCCTAGGCAGCGCAAACCACCGATGAGATTAGTTACCCGTCCTCGCAGCACGTTACCCGGGTGGTCTTGCCGCCCGCTGGGCAGAAACAACAGAAACTGCCTTCAGTATCACCTCATACAATTGGCAGTACTTTTTCACTGGGAGAAGGCACTGTACAGCCAACGTACGAGTTTACAAAACCACTGTGAAAAGCTCTCCAGGCCCATTCGGTAGCAGATCTCAGACGATATCACTTCGTGACTGGTAGTAGTGCGCGAGATGGCGCCAGTTTATTGTACGAGGGGCGTTCAATATGTAGTGCAACACATTTTTTTCTCGGCCATTCTCGGTTAAAATAATGCATAACTTATTACGAGAAGTCGTAGGATAACCTCGCTTCAGGCTATATATTTTCATGAAGTTTCGATACGTGGCCGCGCTATACATCGTCATTAAAATGGCGTCTGTAATGGATGTGCGTTCCAAGCAGAGAGCTGTCATTAGTTTCTTATGGCGGAAAACTAGAGCATCGCAGATATTCATAGGCGCTTGCTGTATATCTACATAGACCTGGCAGTGAACAAAAGTATAGTGGGTCGTTGGGTAAGGCGTCTGTCATCATCGCAACAACGTCGCGAAATCCTGTCCGATCTCCAGAATGTGGCAGGACGGTCGAACAGTGTTGGAACGTGCGGACACTCTCAATCGTGATGGTCGACGTACCACAAACACCTCGTTGCACAACTGGACGTTTCTGTTGGTAGTGCTTACAAAGTCGCCCACCAGTCGGGGTACTGAAAAGTGAGTACCAGCTGGATTCATCGCCGCCTAACAGAAGATCATAAAGAGCAACGAAGGACCATCTCTGCAGAATTGCTTACGAGATCGATCGTGTCAATTTTTTGTTGAACATCATCTCAGGCGACGAAGCATGGGTTATATCACTTCGAAACGGAAACAAAACGGAGTGGCGTCACACAATCTCTCCTCGGAAGGAAATGGACAAAGCCGCAACCTTACCCGGTTTAACTCATGGCGACAGTCTTCTGGGAGACTGAAGGGGTCGTTCTGTTTGATGTGCTACCTCGTGATGCGACGATCAACTCTGAAGTGAATTGTGCTATCCTCAAGAACCTGAAGAAACAACTTCAGCATGTTCTCCTTCTCCATGACAACGTGCGAGGTGCCGGGGCTAGCAGTGTATTTAACACTAAATTCTAGAATCTACATATGTAAATGATGCTCTAAGCCCCCCCTATTCTAACTCCGACTTTTGCTGTTGCACAAGGATTAAAAAATATACGCGAACTGACTGTAATCAACCCTGCAAGTGGAGTAGAGAAGAGTTTGGCACCTGCAATAATTTAATTTGATAAATAAGTTAAATAAAGGAAGGTTTCATTAATGTAGTGAGAAATGATGGGTTGCTCTACCGATTAACAGAATGAAAGCTCTGTCCAAAATAACAATATGATTTATTAAGACTAAACACAAAATAATAAACAAAAACACATGAAATATTTATAATACATCAAATTGGCTCAAATTGGATACTCAAACAAACGCTGTGAAGGTGAAGTTGTCCCTAAACTAGATTGTGAGGTTTATGATGAAGCGGTATGTGGAGCCAATTCCTTGGCACTCAAATCTTAAGAGAGACACACAGCTAACCCAACATTAATTGCTGCTACTCAAGACAGAACAAAGTTAGAAAAAGACGAACAGGCGCACTCTGCTGAGCTCTGATTATTATCTAGGAAAATCTCTATCCGCCGGTGCTGCGGACATACATTACCAAACTGTCTTCTTAACTGCCAGAACACGATCTGGCGTACCGGAGGCGATGGCTGGTTGCTTCGACGTCCTCGACCGAAAGGCGAGAGCCGACTACCTACAGCACCCGTACAGGCCGAACACACAACATTCCCGCCCCCACGACAGTGGCCGTGGTTAAACGTTCCAATCAGCAACTCGAAAACCGGCGGAAAACTCCACTCTATTGCTGGAGCACTACCATTCCACCAATGGAGATTCTTGGCGCCAATTTCTGCGCTGATTTTGCTACGTCACGGAGCTATGCCCTGAGCAAGCCAATCACAGTTACTATTTTGCAGAAAGCGCGGGAATTTTCCCGCCACAACTGCCTGGGTACACAAGCCATTCCCACGCCTCGCTGGTAGCCCGCCAGAAAGTGTTTTCGCTAAGTTTCTGCGAAGTAACGGAACCTCTAGCCCACCCGCTACTTCAGACCCCTCCGGGCGTGTCTTTTGACAATGTCGGCGTCTGCAAAGCATTCACTCGACTTCCTCACACCCGTCGGCTTAACCCTTTCCAGATCTGCAGAGCCCGCCTGTCACCGGACCACCCGGGTGACGAGAACGCTGCGTGGGAAGTCCGCGTGTGAAGGAATAGCGACTTTTCACTGCATGCAATTAGAGAGGAAAATCGTAAGATAGAAATATGAGAGGGGGCTCATGCCACCTCTCAAACGTAGGGCCTCATACTAGTTTGCGCACTCGAGAAGAACTCACAAAACTTCATTGGACTCCTCTTCCTCATCCACCCTACAGCCCGGATATCGCACCTTCCGACTTCCATCTGTACGGAACAATGAATGATGCACTCTGTGGGAAACAGTACTTATATGATGGTGAGGTTGTTGATGCAGCAAGACGTTGGCTTCGCCTTCGACCAGTAGAGTGCCACCATACAGGCCCTCCCCATAATGTGGGGTTTGGCCACCACATTGAACGGAGATTATGTTGAAAAATAGGGTTTTGTAGCCAAAGGAGTGAGGAATAATATGGTATATTGGAATCGCGAATGAAACCAACCTGCTTTCAGAAAAAATGCGTTGCATTACTTGCTCAGCGACCCTAGTGTATGACCTGGATTCTGTCACCTTGGGATAAGGCTTGTACAGAGTCAGTCATTTAGGATGCTTCCCGACAGACCGCACGTGATTACTTTGTTCGTTTTCTGTTACGCGATTATGCACAGTGAGCAGCTGGTACCACGTTTTCATCACTGCTGACGTGATAACCATCATCACGCTGCCACTGTCTTTCCGTTCCTATCCGTAATTCCTCGTGGCTAACCGCGTATTTACAAGTTACTTAACGCCAATAGCTCATCTCAGTCTTCCAAATACAACTGTCTATGAACTGATGGAGTTATAATTTGTGTCTTACAGATTTTCCATGTATTCTTCTTGTCCTGCACCAAGACGGTTGCATTCCAAGTACTCCAGAATTGCGGGATGATGTCATTCCAGTTCTATTAAAAGCATACCTCACATGTATTCTGTTTTAGACCAAAAGTGTAATTTGTTTTATTGAAAACTGCTGTCTTTAACTGGTTTCTTCTATTCTCCTGTCCACTACATTTTATATGTTATTAATTATGGCAACTGAACACTTGCATTAAGTGAACAGGTGTGGCGTCTCCGCTGAGCCGTGGCGCCATTGAGCTAGTAGGCTTCTGTATGGCGCCACTGGCTCAGGTGCAGTATCGACTATCCCTCTTGCGGCCCCATTGCCAGTATCTATGAAGAAGAATTGGTATCTGTGGATTGTGTCCTTAGGTCTTTGCTTGCCGATATGCATAGGGGGCTAGGAACTTTAATAGTGGCAACTATTTATGTACAGCTCGTAGAAGATAGATAAATGTTTATAAGTTTTACTGAAAGTAGTCACCAGCATTGTGTATAACCCGTTGCCAGCGATGTGGAGGTCGTAGGATACTCTCAGCAGTGCCAGTTGTGCTGACAGTTCGAGCGGCGCGGTCTACTGCCCGACGATTTTGTATCAGTTCTGAAGCGAATGCCGTGAAGTGTCTCCTTCAGTTTCGAAATCGAGTTGAAGTCACGAGGGCTTAAATCAGGGGAGTGCAGTAGATGGTATAGCACTTAGCAGCCCCATCAGTAAAGCAAATCAGTAACAGCTTCCACTGTACGTGCTTGAGCACTGTCCTGCAAAATGATGGTCAGGTCCTGCAGAAAGTGTCATCACTTCTGTCTCTACGCTGGCAGTAGGTTGTGTTCCAAAAATAAACAGCATAGAGACAGAAGTGATGACACTTTCTGCAGGATCTGATAATCATTTTGCAGGACAATACTCAAGTACGTATAGTGCAATCTGTTACTGATTTGCGAGCCGCTGTGACCGAGCGGTTCTAGGCGCTTCTGCCTGGTACCGCGCTGTTGCTACGGTCGCAGGTTCGAATCCTGCCTCGGGCATGGATATGTATGATGTCCAGGTTTAAGTAGTTGTAAGTCTAGGTAACTGGTCACCTCATATGTTAAGTCCCATAGTACTTGGAGCCATTTGAACCATTTTTGTTACTGATTTGTTTGACTGATGGGGCTGTTTAGCGCCATACCACCTACTGCACTCCCTTGACTTAAGCCCTCGTAAGTTCAACTAGATTTCGAAACTGAAGGAAACACTTCAGGGCATTCGCTTCAGAACTGCTACAAATTCGTCAGGCAATAGACTGCGCCGCTCGAACTGTCAACACAACCAGCACTGCTAAGAGTATCCTAAGACTTCCACATCGCTGGCAACGGGATATACACATAGCTGAAGACTACTTTGAAGGTCAGTAAAACTTAGAAACATGGATCTATCTTGTACGAGCTGCAAATAAAGAGTTGCCACTACTAAGTTTCAACCCTCGTATGTACGGAGTCCACTGACTAGAGAGGAGGCAATAAGTTTGGGGATTGGCGGTAGCGTCACGACAGGAGGTGGTCACGAGGTCCGAGCGGCCGAAACCACGAGCTCCGCAAGGAGGCCCTGCGCAGAGCCAAGATACCGAAGTACTTCACCGGGGTCAGCGTCGGCTATAAGCAGCAGCCCGACATCCCGTCGGTTGGTTGGCTACAGTGGGGCCAGATGACCGCTCGTGGCCTGGCTGCCCTCTTCTACCTGGCTTTCATCGGCACCACTCAGTAACCGCTGCGACGCACCGTGGATCCATGGAACTGCTTGCTGATAAATGGGAGTAACATTCTGTAATCCTCGTGATGATTTGTGTCATTGTCTACCTGTCCTCTTTTATTATTTTCTGGTTTGTACCCGACCCTCAGAGTTTTACTCGGTCGGCTCCTTAGTCGTAAATATAGGCCGTAGTATTGTACTAAGACACTAGTTGTCGTTTAACAATTTGTTCCGCTATTATATTACCTTTCCTTTCTGATTTATACCCGATCATTAATGTTTTAATGGATCAGCTCCTGGTAGTAAACACAGCCGGAACAATTGTACTAAGGCTTCGCTACTTTCCCTGTTGATCAGTTCAAATGGCTCTGAGCACTATGGGACTCAACTGCTGAGGTCATTAGTCCCCTAGAACTTAGAACTAGTTAAACCTAACTAACCTAAGGACATCACAAACATCCATGCCCGAGGCAGGATTCGAACCTGCGACCGTAGCGGTCTTGCGGTTCCAGACTGCAGCGCCTTTAACCGCACGGCCACTTCGGCCGGCTGTTGATCAGTGACGAGAGCTTGTAAATAGGAGTGGCACATGTGTATGTGTTTTTAACTGATGACTGTGGCGCATTGTTCCGCGTTGCCACTTATATATCTCCACTAAATTTAAAAATTGTTTGCCATTCATGTAAAAGAAAAGTTTCATTGCGCTTTACGGTTTATATAATAATCTTATTTCGCAGCTTCCACTCAGTTTTACCACAGTTCTGTAAAGACCTGTTCAATACGCTCCATTACTACGCATAATGCACTTTTAACTTATTTCGTGTATTTTTTATATTTTTTTGTTTTTTCTTCATTTTAAATGTAAACCACTAATTCAAATTGTAAACGGCCGGGCTAGTGGCCCGGCGTCCTTCTCTCCGTCAACAGATGGCAGCACTTTTGCCACTTTGGTTTACCGATTTGCTACCTCGTTCGCATCCACTACTCCCTGTTCTGCGCTCATAGGTAGTACACAGCGCCTAGTACACATCCACCGCGGTGCTCAGGAGCCACAACACAGTGTAAGTGTCCTACTATTATTTGTATATTTCCCCACCCCGGCAGCCGTCCGTAGCAATGTCTGGTGTCACTTTTTCATTGACATAGGTTTCGAAACGTTTTTAAAAAATTTTTTTAAACGTGTTTACGATTTTTTTGTTTTTTATATGTGTGGTGGCGTGTGAAAATCATCCCCCACCTCTTGCTATTTCCAGTGCGACACCTGAGGATGGGCTTATGACAGCCCGTGATAATAAAAGAAATTTTCAATTGAAGCGGTATTTTCAACCTCTAGCATTCAACACCTACCAACATCTACATTGGTCGATCGGATGTTCGGGAAACACAAAATGGCTTGCATACTCACCATACTTAACGCCTCTGAAATTTTATCTGTGGAGAAAATTAAAACAAGAGACGTTTATTTACTTTGGTTTACGTGTCCAGGCCGGCCGCTGTGACCGAGCGGTTCTAGGCGCTTCAGTCTGGAACCGCGCGACCGCTACGGTCGCAGGTTCGAATCCTGCCTCGGGCATGGATGTGTGTGATGTCCTTACGTTAGTTAGGTTTAATTAGTTCTAAGTTCTAGGGGACTGATGACCTCAGCTGTTAAGTCCCATAGTGCTCAGAGCCATTTGAACCATTTTACGTGTCCAGGACATGAAAATATTACAGTACTGTCAGAGCATTCATAACATACACTCAGAGCTTAATTACATACAAAGAATGAATTACTAGGAAATTTTAATAGAACACAGACAGAAAGCAGTAACAATGAAACTAAAAAAGATTAATATGAACAACAAGAATTTATAAAATAGATGCAAGAAGATAAAAAACAAATAATGAGCAAGATAATTCTCTTCATATTCAGTGGAGAGGCCAGTACTCAGAGGTTTAGACTGCCGTATTTTCAGCTGCAGCAAGATCTCTGGTAGTACGTGTATCCTGTAGATTTCTACAGACTGGAAGGTATTGTTGGTCACGCAGATCACCACACGGGCAAATTTCATCGTCATTGCTCAAGTCCTATTTCCTGAGGTTGACTTTGCATCGTGACACCGCAGTTCTCAGTCTTTTTAACGGCTTCCACGCTACATAAGGCAGGTTCGAACCTGCAGCTGGTTCCCTTTTGAGATTCTTTCGATGTGCTTCAGGCAAAGAATCTCGCTATGTTCCTTTCTACGGGTTCAGACGACGGAGCAATTATTGTAGTTGCTGCACGAATCTCTTTCTTGATCTGAGTCTTAGTCGTTGAGTCTCGTGTCGAAACAAGTGACGTCTGGGTTCACTTTCCTGTGTTTCATTCCTCATCTCTCTGAAGATGCTTTCCTGCGAACACCTGGTAATTTGGTGCAGTTTAGTGACAGGAGTTCGTGGTAGACAAGCCGTCACAATGCATCTAGTTTCTTTCAAAGCTGTAACAACCTGTGTGGAATGTACAGAATTTTGCCAGACTAATGCAGAGGTGACGAACAAATACCGGCGACTCCAAAAGACACGAAATGCCGTACAAGACAAGCTGGTGCTGCGATATGCTCAATTGAAATTGGACGTGTAGTATTGCCTGTACAGGGCTGCCTACAGCATGTATCATTGCTAACTTTCAACATTTTAAGCACAGGAGTGGTATCTTGAATAGTGTACTTTTAAATCTATATCTACATTACTACTACAAAATTCACGCTTAAATGTCTGGCAGAGGGTTCATCAAAACACTTTCACTCTCAAACAGCACGCGGGAAAAACGAACACTGAAATCTTTACTTGCGAGCTCTGTTCTCTCTTCCTTTATAACACTAATTATTTCTCCCTATGTAGATTGGTTTCAACAAAATATTTTCTCGTTCAGAGGAAAAATGGAAATGCCGTGTGGCTAGGATCTCCCGTCGGGTAGACCGTTTGCCTGGTGCAAGTCTTTCGAGTGGACGCCACTGCGGCGACTTGCGTGTCGATGGGGATGAAATGATGATCATAAGGACAACACAAAACCTAGTCCCTGAGCGGATAAAATCTCCAACCTAGCCGGGAATCGAATCCGGGCCATTAGGTACGACATTCCGTCACGCTGACCACTCAGCTACCAGGGGCGGACCATTCAGAGGAGAAAGTTGGAGACGAACTGCTCTTCCCTGAACTTTATCGATGTCCTACGTCAATCCTGTCTGATAAGGATCGCATACTGCACAGCCATAGCACAGGGTGGATAATCGTAGTGTAGGCAGTCTCTTTAGTACATTTGTTGCATCTTCTAAGTATTCCAGTAACAAACCGTAGCCTTTGGTTCGTCTTCCTTAGCACATTATCTATGTGATCGGCCCAATTTAAGTTGTTCTAAATTGTTCTCCCTAGGTATTTAACTGAACTGACAGCCTTTAGATTTTTGTAATTTATAGTATAACCGAAATTTAACAGATTTTCATTAGGACTCACATAAATGATCTCACACTTTTGAGCATATAAAGTTAGTTGCAACTTTTGGCACCATACAGATATCTTGTCTAAATCATTTTGCGTTTGGTTTTGATCTTATGATGCCTTTGCAAGATGGTAAATGACAGCATCATCTGCAAAAAATGTAAGAGGGCTGCTCAGGTTTTCTTCTAGGTCATTTATAGAGGTTAGATGGTCCGTCCCCGGTAGCTGAATGGTCAGCGTGACGGATTGCTGATCCTCTGGTCCCGGGTTTGATTCCTGGCTGGGTCGTGGAATTTTCTCCGCCCAGGGACTGGGTGTTGTGCTGTACTCATCATCATCATATCGTCCTCATCGACTGCAGGTCACCGAAGTGGCGTCAAATTGAAAGACCGGCACCAGGCGAACGGTCTGCCCGTTAGAATCGGAAGATTTCTCGGGGAACGCCAGATATCATTTCTGTTTCACTCGATGATTTTCCGTCAACTACCCTACGTACTTTTCTGATAGGAGATCAGGAATCCACTTACACAGCTGAGAAGTCACTCCACAGGCACGTAGTTTTATTTGAAATCTCCCGTGAGGAGCACTGTCATAAGCCTTTCGATAATCTGGAAATATGGAAACAATTTGGGTCTGCTGTCGACAGCAGTCATTATTTCGTGAGAATAAAGAGCTAGCTGTGTTTCATAAGACAATATTTTCTGAATCCATGCTCCTTGTCAATAGATCGTTTTCTTCGAGGTAAGTCATAACGTACGAACATAATAGTCCATTGATTTGTTGTGCTGTTGCCTAGTTACTATTTGATCAAAGTCTACACATATTATTCAAGTCCTCTTCAAGGCTCTTTCGAGAGCTGCAAAAATTTCCACTGAAAAAAGTGTTTCATTAATACGAAGTTGGTGCCACAATTCCGGCAGATACGAAAACAAAAAAATTTTTGCGTTCGTCAGAAAACTCTCCACACTGTTCGCTATAACTTAGCGAAGATCGCATATCTACGTACCCGCTCGCTTTGGATATACAGGGTGAGCCAGAGAGAACACATCTTTTCATTTGGCTATTGTGACTGCGCGTGAACACACAGGTACTCAGTGACTACTAGCACTGCAAGTGAACGGGAAATTCAATTACGGTGGAAAGGTGGAGTGTGCAAGACTGCATCCTTGTGGCAGAGCTTTGTATTGAAAGTAAGATAGCAAAAGTGACCCAACTACCTTTCCGTGGATTACACCGCCCCAGACACGTCCATGTTGGTTATAGCGTACGGTGCTGGATAGAAAACTGGCGCTGGGATGTCTTAGTGCGTGACATCACGTCTCCTGGACGACCCCAAAATTTGAAGACACAGGAGAACCTCGGCCATATATGGGCATCAGTTCAAACAAGTCTTCGTCTATCGCCGCTGATCTCACACACTAGCCCTGAGATACGGCAGTGTATGACGCATTTTACACGTACATTTCCATGCACTGCCCTACAATATACAGTTATTGCAACGCATAAGGACCTCCGACGAGGTTGCAAGCGTTCGGTTCTGTGTAACATTTCTGGAAATACCGTGCTGTGACAGCCTGATGATCAGTGATGGGGCACACTTCTTATAATAGGGACAGTCAAGAAACAACGCTGCCGCTTTTGGGGAACGGAGAACCCACAGAAAGTGCATGTACAGGCACTGCAGAGCCCGAAATTAACGTTGTGCGGTGTACTCACTAAGCTGGGATCGTCTGCCCATGTTTCTCTCACTTCTCAGGGATAGACGTCCATGACTCGAAATTTTGTCGACCTGCGCTAAAACAGAAGCCCAAACCAATTACGTGTTACCAACAGGACTGCGCAACTGCACACCCTGCCCAGCTATCAATGGACGAACTGTGTAAACGGTTTCCTGAAAGCTTCATCTCCCGCTTTGGAAACACGTTCACCCGATCTGACGACTCCAGATCTCTTTCTCTGGGGATATCTTAAGGCCGGCCGGGGTGGCCGAGCGGTTCTAGGCGCTACAGTCTGAAACTGCGCGACCGCTACGGTCGCAGGTTCGAATCCTGCCTCGGGCATAAATGTTTGCGATGTCCTTAGGTTAGCCGGCCGAAGTGGCCGCGCGGTTCTGGCGCTGCAGTCTGGAACCGCGAGGCCGCTACGGTCGCAGGTTCGAATCCTGCCTCGGGTATGGATGTGTGTGATGTCCTTAGGTTAGTTAGGTTTAACTAGTTCTAAGTTCTAGGGGACTAATGACCTCAGCAGTTGAGTCCCATAGTGCTCAGAGCCATTTGAACCATTTTTTTGTCCTTAGGTTAGTTAGGTTTAAGTAGTTCTAAGTTCTAGAGGACTGATGACCTCAGAAGTTAAGTCCCATAGTGCTCAGAGCCATTTCAACCATTTGATATCTTAAGTCCAGAGTGTTCGAAAATCGCCGTCCAAACCTCCAAGCGCTGGAGACCAACATCCGTAGAGAAGTTACCAGCATTCCGGTTGCTGTGCTGTAGACCACCCTGCGTTGCAGCTTCATAGATCGTTTCGTGAGTGCTCCGATAAACGCGGTGCTCAAGAGTGATGTCATCTTTAAGAAGCGAATACTACATACTGCATAGAACTCTGAAGCCTGACTAACACGCCTGCATTTGTAAATCATTAACACCTATGTTAATAAATCTTCGTTGATCCATTATGGACCGTGGTACAACGGATGACATCAACTTCTTGATGCAATAATTTACCAACAGCCGTATGTATTGTAGAAATTTATTTTATTTTATGAACTTCTATGTGCTACCAGTTTCGGCATTACATTGATGCCATCTTCAGGCCCCACTAGTCATAGTCGTAAAATTGGTGGCTAGGCGACACAAGAGCTGTTACAGGACGATTTGATTCACGGATCCAGTTATATGGATCTTTCCGTGTATAGCGATTTTACGACTATGGCTAGTGGGGCCTGAAGATGGCATCACTGTAATGCCGAAACTGGTAGCACATAGAAGTTCATAAAATAAAATAAATTTCTACAATACATACGGCTGTTGGTAAATTATTACATCAAGAAGTATGTTAATAAAGGTTGTAAGCCGTTGAAAAGGGCCGTTCTTTCTGAATCACTCTGTACTTTGAGTGTCTGACTTTGTTGCCTGCATAGCAGTGGTCCAAGTACAGTTCCGTGAGGAACGCCGGTCGCCGCTGCTACCTGTAGACCCGGCGGAGCCCACCTCGGCCCAGACAAGCGCATTGTTACCGCAGCCGCCGTGTGAACGGACAGGCCGATAGCGACACGGGAGGTGCGTGGGCGGCCTCGTTAGGAGCAGCTCGTTAGGCCCGCTCATTAACCCCGCTATCTGCGCCGTCTGCGCTGCGGTCAGCGCCTCGAGACCCGGGCGCGCCCTCCACCACCCGCGTCGTCACGCGCGATCTATCTGCAGCTCTCCCATACGTCTGTCCGCGGCCACCGCCAGACCACCACTCTCATCTGAAGACTCAGGTCACGGACGCTGCCTCTGACGTCAATATCTAGGTCTCGTGTGATTTACCCTTCTGGGGATGCTAGCACCTCATGAATGTTTAAAACTGATCGCTTTTCAGAATGCGGAAGCTGCCACATCTGTGCGTAAGTGAAACCTAGCAGCAGACACACACTCCAACTACGGGTATCGAACGGCGAATGTACACTACTGGCCATTAAAATTGCTGCACCAAGAAGAAATGCAGATGATAAACGGGAATTCATTGGACAAATATATTATACGAGAACTGACATGTGATTACATTTTCACGCAATTTGGGTGCATAGATCCTGAGAAATCAGTACCCAGAACAACCACTTCTGGCCGTAATAACGGCCTTGATACGTCTAGGCATTGAGTCAAACAGAGCTTGGATGGCGTGTACAGGTACAGCTGCCCATGCAGCTTCAACACGATACCACAGTTCATCAAGAGTAGTGACTAGCGTATTGTGACGAGCCAGTTGCTCGGCCACCATTGACCAGAGGTTTTCAATTGGTGAGAGATCTGGAGAATGTGCTGGCCAGGACAGCAGTCGAACATTTTCTGTATCCAGAAAGGCCCGTACAGGACCTGCAACATGCGATCGTGCATTATCGTGCTGAAATGTAGGGTTTCGCAGGGATCGAATGGAGGGGAGAGCCACGGGTCGTAACACATCTGAAATGTAACGTCCACTGTTTGAAGTGCCGTCAATGCGAACAAGAGGTGACCGAGACGTGTAACCAATGGCACCCCATACCATCACGCCGGGTGATATGCCAGTATGGCGATGACAATGTGCGTTCACCGCGATGTCGCCAAACACGGATGCGACCATCATGATGGTGTAAACAGAATCTGCATTCATTAGAAAAAATGACGAATTGCCATTCGTGCACCCCGGTTCGTCATTGAGTACACCATCGCAGGCGCTCACGTCTGTGATGCAGCGTCAAGGGTAACCGCAGCCATGGTCTCCGAACTGATAGTCCATGCTGCTGCAAACGTCGTCGAACTGTTCGTGCAGATGGTTTTTGCCTTGCAAACGTTCCCATCTGTTGACTCACGGATCGAGACGTGGCTGCACGATCCGTTACAGCCATGCGGCTGTCATCTCGACTGCTAGTGATACGAGGCCGTTGGGATCCAGCACGGCGTTCCGTATTACCCTCCTGAACCCACCGATTCCATATTCTGCTAACAGTCATTGGATCTCGACCAACGCGAGCAGCAATGTCGTGATACGATAAACCGCAATCGCGATATGCTACGATCCGACCTTTATCAAAGTCGGAAACGCGACGGTAAGCATTTCTCCTCCTTACACGAGAATTCACCAGGCAACGCCGGTCAACTGCTGTTTGTGTATGAGAAATCGGTTGGAAACTTTCCTCATGTCTGCACGTTGTAGGTGTTGCTACCGGCGCCAACCTTGTGTGAATGCTCTGAAAATCTAATCATTTGCATATCACAGCATCTTCTTCATGTCGCTTAAATTTCGCGTCTGTAGCAAATCATCTTCGTTTTGTAGCAATTTTAATGGCCAGTAGTGTACTTCTTACCGATGCGGATGTAAGATGTGGAGTGCCCCGGAGCTCTGTTATGGATCCTTTGCTTTTCTTGATATACATTAATGATTTGCCACTAAACATGACAGACGGTTGAAAAAATTTATTTTTGCAGATAACGTAAACGTTACTGTAAAACAGTGGAATTGAATGTAACTTATCTAACTAACAGGTTAGCGATAACTTCAGCTCGTGCCTTTCAGAGAACAGCTTAACCGCTTACTCCAACAAATCGGACTATGGACAGATTGTTACACAGAATTCTCGTGAAAGCGAAATTTTACTGTCCCGAGATGGTCAGTTGCTCAAGTCGATCAATTTAAATCCTTGAGGCTGAGGATAACTGAAATTTTTTTTTCAAATTACCACGTTCGACTTCTCCTGCAGAATCTGGACTGTGCTGTCTACACCGCAGTAATAATCTCACCTGTCTATTAAACTGAAACACGGAGGCCTGTTTACTGCGCTTTCTTCCACTCTGTTATCTATTATGCTACCATACCTCGGGGCAGTTCTGTGCTCTCACAAGGAATATTCCTAGTCCACATACCGGCGGCCAGGCAGATCTACGGTGTCAGTACGTGTAGGCTGTGCCGGAATTCAGAATCTGCCATTCCTGTCATATATTCCATCACAGGATTTGTCGTTAACAACACTGACACACTGACTTGAAAGTGCAACATTTGTCCAGTGAACATTAGACAGAAAAACGATATTCACTGAGATAACAGTTCCTTCAGCGTTATGCAGAAAAGTTTGCACTATTCAACAGGTTCAATTTCCAACAGCATTCCACCAGAACTGAAAAAAATTGAGTGATAAACCTTAGCTCTTCAAAACTGAGTTGAAAGATTTCCTTGTGGCAGATTTCTTCTAATCCGCATAGATCCTCGCAATAGTTAACAGGTGTGCTCTACAACGCTGGCACAATTTTTTATGTTTTATTAATTCTCTTGTTTCTTCTGTTTATACGAGTACATTTTCTGATCATCATTCTGTAAAATATGAACTGATTCATCCCATGGCCAAGTGAGTTTTGGCTCGCATGGTCCCACGAAACCTGATAAAGAAACATATAAATATAGGTAGATGGCCTTCGGTGTAAGGCAAAGGCAGTTGAACATCTGAGAGCGCAGGTTGCGTGTGTGCACGGAGCTAGTCCTGATGGAAGAAAACATTTCATGGGCCCTGTAGAAGGGGCTACGGAACACTTTGGTTGATGATCTGGACGTAGTTAGTTAACTGATTTCGAATCCGAATCACCAATGGAGATTTCGCTACTACAATTAAGCGCTGTGCGTCGCTATTACATTTAATCCAAGTTTTCCATACATTTTTTTCATTGTAACAGGCACAAATTTCTTGCTTCTATCATCACTACTTATTTTAAAGTTCCCCTAAACGTTTGCCTCCCTATATGTGAAGGTTAATCTCAGGAATTACAGTAGGGATTTTTGTATTGTTGTCACTGATAGACTGTATCACGAGGAAATTTTTGTGAGTAAAGTTTATTACGGCTATGCAAGAAAGTCGTCAGGCCGAAGGCGAAGCCGCAATGGGTCGCTAGTTCGTTATGAAACTGCGTTTCTGTTTCGACAGTTCTGACAGTGGTGTCGACTGCATTAGAAACGCTACAAAATAGGTCACCAGATAAAATTAAACCGTTAGATGACGATTAGTTTGGCTTTAGGAAAGGCACTAGACAGGCAGTCCCGGGATTGCGCTTGATAATGGAAGCAGAACTGAAGAAAAAATAAGACACATTCACAGAATTTCTCGGCCTGGAAAAAGCGTTCGACGATGTAAAAGTGGGGCGAGTTGTTAGAATTTATGAGAAAATAGGGGTAAAGTATAGAGAAAGAGGGTTAATACACAATATTTACAAGAACCAAGAGGGAACTATCAGACCGGAGGACCAAGAACGCAGTGCTCGGATTAAGAAGGGGGTAAGACAGGGACGCAGCTTTTGGCTGTTATTGCTCAGTGTACACAAAACGACTATTCACGTTGGTGTGTAGAATATATGAGTCTGGCGATATACCATCTGACTTTCGGAAAAGCTTCATCCACACAATTCGGAAGACGGCAAGAGCTGACAAGTGCGAGAATTATCGCACAATCAGCTTAACAGCTTATGCATCGAAGCTGCTTACAAGAATAATATACAGAAGAATGGAAAAGAAAATTGAGAATGCGCTAGGTGACGATCAGTTTGGCTTTAGGAAAAGTAAAGGGACGAGAGAGGCAATTCTGACGTTACGGCTAATAATGGAAGCAAGGCTAAAGAAAAATCAAGACACTTTCATAGGATTTGTTGACCTGGAAAAAGCGTTCGACAATATAAAATGGTGCAAGCTGTTCGAGATTCTGAAAAAAGTAGGGGTAAGCTATAGGGAGAGACGGGTCATATACAACAACCAAGAGGGAATAATAAGAGTGGACGATCAAGAACGAAGTGCTCATATTAAGAAGGGTGTAAGACAAGGCTGTAGCCTTTCGCCTCTACTCTTCAATCTGTACATCGAGGAAGCAATGATGGAAATAAAAGAAAGGTTCAGGGGTGTAATTAAAATACAAGGTGAAAGGATATCAATGATACGATTCGCTGACAACATTGCTATCCTGAATGAAAGTGAAGAATAATTAAATGATCTGCTGAACGGAATGAACAGTCCAATGAGTACACAGTATGGTTTGAGAGCAAATCGGAGAAAGACTAAGGTAATGAGAAGTAGTAGAAATGAGAACAGCGAGAAACTTAACATCAGGATTGATGGTCACGAAGTCAATGAAGTTAAGGAATTCTGCTACCTAGGCAGTAAAATAACCAATGACGGACGGAGCAAGGAGGACATCAAAAGCAGACTTGCTATGGCAAAAAAGGCATTTCTGGCCAAGAGAAGTCTACTAATATCAAATACCGGCCTTAATTTGAGGAAGAAATTTCTGAGGATGTACGTCTGGAGTACAGCATTGTATGGTAGTGAATCATAGACTGTGGGAAAACCGGAACAGAAGAGAATCGAAGCATTTGAGATGTGGTGATATAGACGAATGTTGAAAATTAGGTGGACTGATAAGGTAAGGAATGAGAAGGTTCTACGCAGAATCGGAGAGGAAAGGAATATGTGGAAAACACTGATAAGGAGAAGGGACAGGATGATAGGGCATAGACATGAGGGAATGACTTCCATGGTACTAGAGGGAGCTGTAGAGGGCAAAAACTGTAGAGATTGGAATACGTCAAGCAAATAATTGAGGACGTAGGTTGCAAGTGCTACTCTGAGATGAAGAGGTTAGCACAGGAAAGGAATTTGTGGCGGGCCGCATCAAACCAGTCAGTAGACTGATGGCCAAAAAAAAAAAAAAAAAACACATCGAAGAAGCAAGGGTGGAAATAAAAGGAAGTTTCAAGAGCGAGATTAAAATTCAGAGTGAGAGGATATCAGTAATAAGATTCACATGTGACATTGTTATGATCAGTGTAGCTGAAGCAGAATTACAAGGTCAGTGGAACGGAATGTACAGTCTAATGCGGACAGAGTATATTAAGAGTAAATCGAAGAAAGACGAAAGGAATGGGAAGCAGCAGAAATGAGAATAGCGAGAACCTTAACATCAAAATTGGTGATCACAAAGTAGAGGAAGTTAAGCAATTATTCTAGCTTGGAAGCAAAACAACCCATGACGGAAGAAGCAAGGACGACATTGTAAACAGAATTGCACAGTCAAAGAGGATACTCCAGGCCAAAAGATGTCAGCTAGTATGAAACATAAGTCTTCATTTAAGGAAGAAATTTGAGTAAATGTACGTTAGGAGCGCAGCATTGTACAGTAGGACTATAGGAAAACGAGACCAGAAGAGAATCGACGTGACTGGGGTGTGGTACTACAGAAGAATGTTGAAATTTAAGAGGTCTGGCAAGGTTCTCCTCACAATCAGCGAAGGTACGAACGTATGAAAAACACTGACAAGAGGAAGGTTCAAATGGCTCTGAGCACTATGCGACATAACTTCTGAGGTCATCAGTCGCCTAGAACTTAGAACTAATTAAACCTAACTAACCTAAGGACATCACACACATCCATGACCGAGGCAGGATTCGAACCTGCGACCGTAGCGGTCGCTCGGTTCCAGACTGTAGCGCCTAGAACCGCACGGCCACTCCCGCCGGCCAAGAGGAAGGGACAGGATTATAAGATATGTGATAAGACATCAGGGGATAACCTTCATGGTACTAGAGGGAGCACTGCCCGATAAAAACTACAGCAGAAGACAGAGACTGGAATACATCCAGCAAGTAATTGAGGATGTAGGGCACAAGTGCGACGGGAGAAGAATTCATTGCGGGTTGGTCAAATCAGTCAGCTGAGTGACTACTCTCAATAAATAAATAAATAAACATAAAATAAAAGCAAAATTATAGATATTCATTAGTCCCTGTCTCTTCCATGACAGTCTGCCTTGCTTTCACAGCCAAGGGGTCTAAAATATTTAACGAAGTTTGTTTTTGAGTAAACAGACGAGCTTATTTGCGCTTACTGAGCAAATCTGCGACTAAACGCCGTGCTCTTCTTCGGATAGTTTCTGTTTCGTCTATCAGTCCTATTTGACAAGGGCCCCAAGCTGACTAGAAACATTCAAGCAACACTCTAATGAAGGTCTTGTAAGCTATTCTACAATATTTGTCAGTTGTTGTAGTCTTCAGCACAAAGACTGGGTTGATGCAACTCTCCATCCTACTCTGTCTTGTGTGAGCCTCTTCATCTCCGAATAACTACTACAACCTACATCTTTCTGAATCTGCTTGTTGTATTCACCTCTTGGGCTCCCTCTACGATTTTTATCAACTACACTTTCCTCAATTACTAAATTGGTCATCCCTTGACACCTCAGAATGTATCATGTCAACCGAGCCCTTCTTTAGGTCAAGTTGTGCCACAAATTCCCTGTCTCCCCAATTCTATTCAGTTCCTCCTCATTAGTTACGTGTTGGATCCACCTAATCTTCAGCGTTCTTCTGTAGCACCAAATTTGGAAAGCTTCTATTCTCTTTCTATTCAAATTACTTATCGTCCGTGGTTCACTTCCATACATGGCTAGACTCAGAGAACTACCTCAGAAAAGACCTCCTGAAACTTAAATTTATGTTCGAGGTTAACAAATTACCCTTCTTCAGAAATGCTTTTCTTCCCACTGCCAGTCTACATTTTTATCCTTTCTACTTCGGCCTTGAGTTATTTTGCTGCCCAAACGGCTAAATTCATCTGCTACTTCAAGTATCTCGTTTCCTAATCCAATTCCCTTAGCATCACCTTATTTAAATCGGCTGCATTCCATCATCCTCGTTATGATTTTGTTAATTTTCATCTTATATCCTCCTTTCGAGAAACTGTCCATTCCGTTCAATTGCTCTTCCATGTCCTTTGCTGTCTCTGACAGAATTACGTCATCGGCAAACCTCAAAGTCTCTATTTCTTCTCCCTGAACTGTAATTCATGCTCCAAATTTTTCTTACTTATACAATGATATTTCAGTCTGTAGCAGAGGGTGCGCTGATATGAAACTTCCTAGCAGATTAAACTGTCCGTTTCGAACCCGAAACCTGTGCTGTTTGTGGAGAAATGCCCCACCGACAGAGATACCCCGGCACGACACACGACTTGGTATCACTGCTCTGCTGCCCTCGGTACCGCAAATGAAAAGATTCCAGATTCGAGTTCCGGTCCTGTACACAGTTTTAATCTACCCACTCCGATGAAGACTGGAAATAAATTCCGCAAGCAACCCCCCCCTCCCCCCCGAAAGCTGTGGCTTACGCATTTCTCAGCAACATGCTTCCTTCCAGGAGTACCAGTTCCGCAAGATATGCTGGAGATCGTCTTTGAATTTTGTGACGTAAGAGAGAGGTACTGTTGGAAGCAGAGCTGTGAGGGAGGTTCCAGAGACGTTTTCAGGTTGTTCACTCGGTAAGAGCATTGCCCACGAAAAGCAGGATCCCAGGTTCCATTTCTGGCCTTTCACAGAGTTTTAATCTTCCCGAAAGTTTCAAATAATCTACAATAGTCTGCCACAAAGCTTCGATACATAAATAGTCGAAATACGATAACACACTCGACAAAACTTACACGATTCACTCACAGATGGCGCACATGGCTTCCCTTTATTAGGTTAACCAGGCAGTATGGAGACAGTAATGGCATCCGACCATAAAGTTAAAACAGAGTAAATTTGCCACGTCGTGAAAAACAGCGGAGCCCGTAGGAGTAATACATCCAGATTAAAATACATGAATATCAAAGTACAAGATGACTCGAGCAAGACAGTGAAGTCAGTAGCAGTCAAAACCGTTTGGCTGGTCCCGGCGGAGGTTCGAGTCCTCCCTCGGGGATGGGTGTGTGTGTTTGACCTTAGGATAATTTAGATTAAGTAGTGTGTAAGCTTAGGGACTGATGACCTTAGCAGTTAAGTCCCATAAGATTTCACACACTTTTTTTTTTAAACCGTTTGTTAGGAATTACATACCAGCAGGTTCTAACAATCGCTGCAACACTAGAGAAGTTAACATCAAGATCAGGATCAAGACGTCGGCTTTAGAACGACGCGAATAGTCGAAGGTCAAATAGCAAGACGGTTAATGGAGGACTATTTTTGTGAGTACAACTGAAGGAGCGGGATCGGGCGTCCGATGCTCTAAGCTACAGGAGTAATGGCTCCTCACAACTCCGGTGGGGATATTGACAGAGCGCCACCCTGACGGTGTTGAGACGTCTACGTGAAAACAGGAAAATCTTGCTGATGACAGGGTGGTAATCTCACGTTGCAAGTAGGAGAACAGTTTCGTGGCAGAGAGACTGCCAGCGGAACCGATAATGTAACACTGGACAGAGCAATCATTAGCACTATGCTAGTAGTAATGAGGTGTACAGCTTGAAAGAATGGTTATGTATAGATTCTGAGTGCCGGAGCACCATTTGATCCGTTAATACTAGATCATATTTTATTTATAAAATACGCGAAGTTACATAATCATGATATTTAGTTTTAAAGAACTAGGTTGTGAGTTCTTAGGATATATAACTGTAGTACATTATACTGCATCGAATGACGATTGTATCAACAAATGCTTTGTTATTTGTGGAGCTGCAGGTTGTGCTATACAACCTGCATTAGATGACGAGACTGCTGGTTTACTTTGTTAGCATCAATAAATAAATAAAGTATTTCGTTAGATTTCTTTAGCAAGAATGAGAGACGCTCAACAAACAACAGTGACAGTCGCTGCAAGAGTCCTTGTGTATAAAGGAGAAGGTTACTGCTGATATCGGAAGAGCGTAGGTTCGAAAAAGGAATGTTCAACGTATTATTTTCTGCCATATATATAGCTCTCTCACTAAATGAAATGTTGAAATGTGTGTGAATTCCTAAGGGACCAAACTGCTGAGGTCATCGGTCCCTAGTCTTACACACTACTTAAACTAACTTATGCTAAGTACGACACATACACTCATGCCCGAGAGAGAATTCGTACCGCCGGCGGGAGCGGCCTAGCACGTCGTGACGTGACGCCTCAAACCGCGGTGCCACTCAGCGCGGCTCTCACGAAATGACCACGAAGAAAATATCAGAGATATTAGATCTCGTACGAAAGTTTATAGACACGCATCATTCGCGAATGGACACAGAAGGGACAAAATGATAGCGTTATCAGAGGTACCCTCCGCCACACATCGGGATGTGGCTTGCGGAGTGCATATGTAGATGTCTGTGCATCGTATTTTCTCCAGTCGAAGATTCACCTGCCCAGCATTTGCCTCTATGAACGTGGAAAACTTTCCAGAACCCACATGCAGGCTGGCCAGTATACCATACCCTAGTCGTCAATCATCCGCAGTATTTAGCCTACCTATCCGTCTCGCAAGCTAGAGCCTTGTGCGTTAATCTGCACGAGCAGGTCCTCTTTTTACTTAGGTCATCTTTTTTTCTTTACTAAGGGTCTCCTTAAAAACATTTTTTGTAAACTATGTAATATTATAGCCAACGGCCTCGCCGTAGTGGTAACACCGGTTCCCATCAGATCAACAAAGTTAAGCGCTGTCGTCTTGTTTAGTGCTTCTGTGGGTAACCGTCCAGGTCTACCGAGTGCTGTTGGCAAGCGGAGTGCGTTCATGCCCTTGTAAGGCCAATTAAGGAGATACTTGACTGAGAAATAGCGGCACCATTCACGAAAACTGAGAAAGACTTGGAGAGCAGTGTGCTGACCACATGCCCCTCCCTATCCGTATCTGGTGATGCTCAAGGTCTGAGGATGACACGGCGGTCGGTCGGTACCGTTGGTCCTTCATGACCTGTTCGGATGGTGTTCGTTTGTTTTTTATATAATTTTTTAAGGCAATACGTTTCATGTGACACTTAAGAATACTCTCATACTCTCATGACAAACAAGTTACTGTAAAACAGGTCGTAATGCAGTCGATAGCCAATTTTCTCTTTGAAATAAACATGTTTGTAACATCGTAGTTGTCAAGCTTGAAAACAGCAGCTCCATTTCCAAACGTTATACCAGTCGCGTATATCACACAACAATGGTAGACCCGTGTTTTCACGTAATGCGGAGAAACAAATGACAGCAGCAGAGTCATACTTTACTATTTCATATAGTGTTTCACAATTTCTGTAACAAGCAGCTAGGGGGTGTAAAGGGGCTTAAGAGTGATTATAAGGGACCCGTGTCTAGAAATGTACCAGTTTGAATGTAAAATAAGTTTGAAGATGGGATCACTTTCAAATCCTTCGTTTCACGGTACGCACACTGTTCAGTCCTAAAGCATCGACTGCACACACACCTCCAATGGAAAGAGCAGTCAGCACCACACCCTCAGGAGCACAAAGAGTTCAGCGTCCCCTGTCAACGCTGACTTAACCAGTCACACATCCCTAGTCGGGCCCCAGTTCGGTCGCAGACTTCGAGAGCATCGGTACTGAGTTATAGGGAGACAATACGTAGCCTCCGTTCTGAGAATTGTAATAAAGAAAAGTAACGGCATGTAGGAAGCACAAGAAGCATCTCAAGCTGCCGCATAACATGAAGTTAAGTTACGTTTCTTTTCTTTTTAGAAATACATTGTTCTATTAATTTGAATGTGTAAGGACAGACAGTGGCGGATACTTAAGAGGGGCGCGCGGAGTGCGATTCTCCCCCCCCCCCCCCACAACCACCTTTGCGGGGCCGCCTTCATTGCCACCCGCACCTCCCCTGCCAGTCAGCCCACACGCTATTCGTTCGTTTCTTTCGTCAGTCGACTCGACTGAATTGAATTATGGAGTCTTAGTTTCCTATGCAACACGCGCATCCGCGTCATCGTATTTTATACGTTTCCGTTTGGTACATAAATAGCTAACACACACCTACGAGAAAAGTCATGGCTATTCTGGTGATCTCGATACGTTATTCTGTCTGGTATTTGTTCGAGAAAATTCGCGAATATTCTGCTGTTTTCTTGTACAGAGAACCTTCGATACATATCTTTATAAATACGGACTATTCACCTAATAGGAATCTAGTTTACATTCAGAAGCAGAAATATTAAGACTGAAGAATGAGTCAGTAAAGAGCCCTAGTTTTAGCAAATGCAACTGCGAAGATTAGTCACTAGTGAGAGTGATCAGTTGATTGCGAAGTGTGAATAATAGTAATTCACAGTAATTTTTCAGTAAAAATATTGTTACGAGACTCGTAACGATATTTTTACAAATAACGTAAAAGTAGTTCCCCGTACCTTACTCGTAATACGAGTTAGTTATGGGAAACTATTGCTGCATATATCTCCGGTAATAGTGACTTTCGAAAAGATTCTTAAAAATGCATCGTTACTATGTAGACCTATTATCAAATGCTCTAGAGAGGAACGGAATCTACAATAGAAGTTCCACACACATAAATTGCCGGATTACGTCATCATTTGATACAGCCCTTATATTATACGTCGTAAGGTACATCACTCTTTGTTAATCATAAGAGACTAATGGGAGAGACTCTTCAGTACAAGCAAACGAGTATAAATGCCCTACTGATTCTGTTATGCAAGCGTTGTCTGCTTGTCCTAGATCTGACTATCATACTTAGCACACGCTGTGCAAAATATTTGCTTGTCTACCTGCATCTATTGCTACAGTAGAAAGAAGTTTTCATCATTGCGGCGTACAAAGCCATGGCTGAGGTCGACAATGAAGGAGGATGTACTTAACAGTTGCATACCAATGCTGTATGTTGCACTGGCCAATGCCAATGGGAGGGGTCAGCGACTGACCCCACAACCATCACACATTCTCTATATAGGATAAATCACATTACTTATGTATTTCCATAATTTTGGCAGATTAGAAGATTAAAATGTTGATTAATATTACTGGGAAAGGGTTTCTGGGACATTTTTAGCAAAAAATAAATAGTTTTCTTACATTTATTTGTATTAATTTCACTATTACAAGGATTACTCAGATTCACATTCAGAACACTTTACAATACGTGCAGAGCAGATATACTTCCAGAAAGAAGTGCAAGATTTCATGTACTTACGGTCTTTGCTTCTGGCGCACAAGTAACAGCGTCCTTTCTTTGGCAGATTATGCACAGCTGCACGTGTTACGTTCCGTCGCGGCTCCGTTAAGTTGTTTCCTCTGCTCACAGCATGATTACACTCATACCCAAAAGTTGATAACGCTGTAGTGTATTTTGAGTGCAGGCCTACAGCATTTTGAGCGCGTCTTTTCATGTTGAGGTCACGAAGTTCACGAGCAAGATCTTTCAGGCACTTCTTTCTTCCAAAACTCTTTGTCAGGTAATTCTTCGTCCATTCCTTGTGTGTATCTTGAAATACAACATATGAATTGTATGCTGCAATATCAATCAAGTTGAAAAATACCGCCATTGTCCATCGACTCGTTGCTCGACGGCAGCTGTACGTTCTTACATACTTATCGAATGTATACACTCCTGACTTTGTACAATTTTAGAATAGGGTGGTGTCTGGCTTCTCTTCCGTCACATTCATATCATGATGTTGGGATGACAATACTGTGATAACCTTTCCTATCTTAGGCACGTAACTGACTAAAGTGCATCATCACTAAAGGCAAATCGGATTGTTCCCGGTGTAGCTTTTTTTAGAGAAATAGGACGGAGTTCTGTAGGAACATGTCGTTTGTCACTTCGATTAGTACCAACTGTAGTTATTTTCTCTTCCAAAAGATCAGATGCGAGTGGAACGGTAGTCCATGGTAACATTTCTTCCAGATTGTTTCAAGTTAGACATTTCATTCAATCTTCTAACTATTTCAGGGCCACTGTTATGGTTCTTCTCATTAGCGTGCTTTCCAGCATAGGGATCCGCAGCGAAGCAGTATTTCATATCTGAATCACATAACAGGTTCACCTCTATTCTACATTTTCCTGGTTTTGTTGGAATATATAGAATGAATGGGCATTGCCCATGGAAGGTCACAAGTTCTTCGTCCACTGTGACTGACTCACTAGGATTATAAAACTCAAGAAATTTACTATCATGTTCCATATATCCCTAATAGGAGCAAATTTGTCGGTCTATCTTCTAGCTGCTCGAGTTAGAGCATCATCAAAACGCAAGCACTTCAGTAAGAGCCTCAGTCTATGCTCCGAAAATGAAGCTCGGTACATCGGAAACTTTTCTTTACTAAATATATCACGTAAACTGTCCTTGTTCTGTCTATGGACTCCACAGTTCAATAGAATTCCAATTGCTGACACAATTTCTCCCGTTTCAAATGCTTTCAAATTGCTTATGAAAATATCTTCAGATGATTCCCAAGATTTCCAAGCTTTTGATTGGTACACATCAAAATGTTATCCAGGATGTTATCATCGAAGTACATGAGAAAAGCTTTACCCGGTGTATCAGGTTTTATCCCTTTCGGGGTTCTCATTACGTTAGCAACAGACCTCCTCCTTTCATTTATGTAAGGGCTTCTCTTCCATGTCATACTTAACGGGGCCACCGTGTCTTCTTCAAGTTGATCAATTTGTGCTTTCGGCCTGGGTCGTCTTCTTGTTGGTTGAACATCTATAAAAATATGAAAACAGAACCGAACACTAGCAAACTAAGCACGCTACCGAGACACACATCCTAACATACTCTAAAATATCTGCAAAAAGTAATAAAAATCAATACTTACCCTGCTCAGTTTCATCCAACTCGCTGCTGTCAGAAACTACTTGATGTGGAATTTCCATGACTACATCTTCAGTTTCACTGCTTGAGCTTTCGGATAGCTCACCACTAAATTCATAGTCTGAACTTTCAAGCAAATTTCTAATTTCGTCATTTGTCAATTTCATCTTCTTGTACATTCTGTCAAATGCCACAAAGATATTACCTTCCACTCACCACACTGTTTACCGATTGACTGCGAGTGGTGATTGTTGACCAGCTACATATAACAATAGCTATAACAACAATGAGTGTAAACCAAAAGTTGTTCTTATTGTCGATTGTAGCAATTATAATTACGAAAATGTCATGTATTTATTAAATAAACTACTGAACGCGACAGGAGTTTTAGCCTAAAAACTTCGTTGGGGTCAGTTACTGAACCCTCCCCCCCTCTCATTGGTATGCAACCGTTAATGGCTTACCTCTGTTGAACACACTCTGTGCTGATTGTCCTATTGACGATGTAATTAACCAATTTTCCAGGAAGAATAGGCCCATAGAATTCATCATTTAAGGGAGAGAACCACAATTGTAACATTTTTATATCATAAGAACACATTTTCTTGTATATGTCTATTATCAGTTTAAATAAAACTTTCTTAAACCTTACATGCCTTAAACCTCACATGGGACTTGATTATCTTTTATTGCGGTAAAAGTAAAAGTAGCTCAAGATATCTTTAACGCCACCTCCTTGAGATTTTTCTGTATCCGCCACTGTGTACAAATCATTTTGGATTCCTGCCACCGGCCATCGCAACTTCTCTCCTTCCGCGTTTGTGTCGGTGCTGACTACCACAGTAGCCGACACAGCCCACACAGCAGAGACCTTGATCTCTGAGCTGTGTGCTTTACAGAAGGCCATAGCATGGGATATGATTTGAGTAACCGTCGTTTGGTTCTCTTCTGCTGGCTGAAGGACAACCTCTTCAAAGTCGGGAATGCGGTGCGTCTGTGCACCGCCACACTCAACCATGCTAGGCACACCAGTTATTGTGTGTACCTTATCTAGTCTCCCCACCTTTAACCAGTACCTTGCAACTCTGTATTTGATCTATTGGGCATATTCCGAGCACTACACACAGCGCATTCGCTGAGGTGGTGCCGAAGTCTCCAGATAGCCTAAGTAGGACACTTCTCTGCCCTCGTCTGACCGATGCTTTGTTGATGACCACATTCAGTCTATGTGCCCACGTGCTAGCTGCGAAGCTGAGTACTGATTCGAAGAGCGCATAGTGGTATGTCCGTATGACTGGTAGAGGTAGTCTGTACTGTTTTGAATTTAGCCTCACCAGTTTGTGTAGCATTTTTTTTTTTTTTTGCTTTGTCTGTTGTTAGCCCTATGTGTTCGTGGAAATTCAATTTTTCATCTATGTGTACCCCAAGATAGCGCGTAACGTGTGCTCGTTTGATGTTTGTGTCTCCAATTGTAACCGAAGGATTCCTTTGGAGTCATCCTTTCAGTAAAGTGTATGTGGTTTTGATTTCGGCTATCCTGAGTTTGTTGTTGTGACACCATAGTGTAATTGTTTGGAGTATTCCACTGGCTTTCTCTTCTAACTGGACTCTATTGTTTGCAGTGACTACAACTAATAGGTCATCTGCGTAGGCCACAATTCCGTCTGACCTGTCATCTCCAGCCAGAAGTTGTAGGAGGGGTTCGATTGTTATGTCCCAAAAGATGGGGCCGAAGGTCGACCTTTGAGGACAGCCTTTGGTAATTCTTTTAATTACTTTCCGGCTGTCCATCTGCCGTTCGACTACTCGGTCTTTACAGTAGTCTAGAAAACTGTTATACAGTGGCTGCGGTACCTCCAGATGCCTTAACCTCTGAAACAGTGCTGGCCACCAGAGATTATCGAATGCTCCGGCAATGTCAATCATTATTGCCATGGCATATTTCTGTTTAGTAGTATTAACTATGTGTAGGGCCTGGTTGATGGCATCATCTATTGATCTGCCAGTTCTGAAGTCGAATCGGTGTTGGCTAATACCCCTGAGAGCTCTGTGTGTTTGCAGGCACTTACACAGTAGCTTCTCCTGAATCTTTGCTAGGGAGTTTATTAGGCTGCTGCCATGTTCGGGGAAGGACTCGAACATCCGGCGGGAGGGGCTGCCATGGCACCTCTAACCCTGCGGCCACTCCGCGCGGCCGAAGTTGTCGAAGATGAGTGACTGCAGGATGAGATAAGGTGACATAGACAAAATTTCTACTTGGTGTGATGAATGGCAGCTGACTCTAAATGTAGAAAAATGGAAGGTATGCGGATGAGTAGGGAAAACAAACTCTTAATATTCGAATACAGCATTAGTAGTGTCTTTGTTCACACAGCCACGTCTTTTAAACATCTATGCGCAACTTTGCAAAACGATATGAAATGGAGCCAGCATGTGAGGGCGCTACGGCAACGTATTCTACATCTACATCTACATTTATACTCCGCAGGCCACCCAACGGTGTGTGGCGGAGGGCACTTTACGTTCCACTGTCATTACCTCCCTTTCCTGTTCCAGTCGCGTATGGTTCGCGGGAAGAACGACTGCCGGAAAGCCTCCGGGCGCGCTCGAATCTCTCTAATTATACATTCGTGATCTCCTCGGGAGGTATAAGTAGCGGGAAGCAATATATTCGATACCTCATCCAGAAACGCACCCTCTCGAAACCTAGACAGCAAGTTACACCGCGATGCAGAGCGCCTCTCTTGCAGAGTCTGCCACTTGAGTTTGCTAAACATCTCCGTAACGCTATCACGCTCACCAAATAATCCTGTGACGAAACGCGCCGCTCTTCTTTGGATCTTCTCAATCTCCTCTGTCAACCTGCCTGGTACGCATTCCACAGTCATGAGTGATACTCAAGTATAGGTCGAATGAGTGTTTTGTAAGCCACCTCCTTTGTTGATGGACTACATTTTCTAAGGACTCTCCCAATGAATCTCAACCTGGTACCCGCCTTTCTAACAATTAATTTTATATGATCATTCCACTTCAAATCGTTCCGCACGCATACTCCCAGATATTTTACAGAAGTAACTGCTACCAGTGTTTATTCCGCTATCATATAATCATACAATAAAGGATCCTTCTTTCTATGTATTCGCAATACATTACATTTGTCTATGTTAAGGGTCAGTTGCCACTCCCTGCGCCAAGTGCCTATCCGCTGCAGATCTTCCTGCATTTCGGTACAATTTTCTAATGCTGGAACTTCTCTGTATACTACAGCATCACCCGCGAAAAGCCGTATGGAACTTCCGACACTATCTACTAGGTCATTTATATACATTGTGAAAAGCAATGGTCCCATAACACTCCCCTGTGGCACGCCAGAGATTACTTTAACGTCTGTAGACGTCTCCTCATTGAGAACGACAGGCTGTGTTCTGTTTGCTAAAAACTCTTCAATCCAGCCACACAGCTGGTCTGATATTCCGTAGGCTCTTACTTTGTTTATCAGGCAGCAGTGCGGAACTGTATCTTGAGTATTCAAAAATGGCTCTGAGCACTATGGGACTTAACATCTATGGTCATCAGTCCCCTAGAACTTAGAACTACTTAAACCTAACTAACCTAAGGACATCACACAACACCCAGCCATCACGAGGCAGAGAAAATCCCTGACCCCGCCGGGAATCGCACCCGGGAACCCGGGCGTGGGAAGCGAGAACGCTACCACACGACCACGAGATGCGGGCGATATCTTGAGTATTGTTCGAGTGTTTAGGATTCGCGCCAGGTCGAATTAAATGAAGACATCGAAGCAATTAATAGGCGAGCTGCTAGACTTGTTACCGGTAGCTTTGGTCAAGAAGCACCTATTGCGCAGATGGTTCGGGAACTCAGATAGGAATCACTGGAGGGAACGCAACGATTTTTTTTTTCTTTCAGGTTATTGAGAAAATTTAGAAATCCGGGAGCTGATTGCAGAACGTTCCTACTGCCCCAACATACATTTCACTTAAGATATGAAGATAAGATACTAGAAATTAGGGCTCATACGAAGGCTGTCGTTTTTCCTTCGCTCTCTCTACGAGTGGAACAGGAAACGTACAGGGTACTCTCCGCCGCGCACCGGACGGTGGCTCGCGGATGCTGAGAGCTGTGCCCTGTCGGTTCCTCGCCGATGTGGGAGCTTCGTTCTCGTGCACTGACGCAGTCAGCGTCTGGAAGCCGGTGTGGAGGCGGTGGAGAGGCGGCGTTGTGTGCGCAGGAGCGCCCGGTGGGCGTTTCCCGGCCCGGTGGGCGTGTGGTCTCCCCGCCAGACCACGCCCCCGCCGCACTTGTTGCCCGCGGTCCTGCCCGTCTAGACCCAGCCCTGCGCGGCTCGGCATATCCTCCTATTTCACTTTCTCTATTTGCACACTTACCGTCCTCTTCCCCCTTTCCGTCGCGTCGTTTTACTTTCAAATGGAAACGCTTTCCCATAAATCGCGTGCGCCGTCGGATGTTCTCATCTGCCGCCGCCGTCCGCTGCGCAGTATTGGAGTGCAAATGTGGGTCGTATTTCACGAAGAAAAGCGAAACATTTCGTGCCGCAGGAAACGGAACCGTTTAGCCGGGCAGGTCTCTTTCTCGGGAGCGCCAGCCGAGTACGCAGCGTAAACCTGCAGCCAGCTCCGGAGCCCTTACATGGCCGGTCAGTAGCGAGGGATTTTTGTTCATCCGCTTACGAGAATATTTGTTGGAGTACCTTGAATTTTGTGCTAACTCCTTGAAGAATTCAACATAACGATTCGGTTATCTCTAGAAAACGTATCTCTCATTGACTTTCTACATCTTTATATTATTACAGATCAGGTGATTTTCTTATTGCTAACTACTATATAACAAGACTGAAGACACTGTGTAGTTTGTAAAATACAGCTGTAATTCACAGCATCTGTGGCAGCACCACAAAAAGACGTGCAGCAGAGGGCAGCGCAACTATTTACTAGAAAATGGCAACATATGGCGTAAGTGTCTGTCCTTGTTCCCCAACATCCTCTATACCCTGCTGTATCTCTGGGGGATGGCCAACTGGACCGGTCGGCTGATCTTCGTTCAATCCTGCTGCCGTAGAATTACGCACCTGATTTTGTTGTCTCTGTCGTGTCATACCCCTTCCACCGCGGTGGTCTTCCAAAAGTGTCGCGCCTGTCGTCCTCCAGGAGTAGAACAACTTGTCCAATACTAGATATCCTTTCAACTCGAGATTGAGTATACCAACAAAAGATACTCTTTTTCTAATTTACCCCAAGTTCCTCGTTGACTTTTGTCTCAGCCGGAATTGCTTGGCAAGATCGTTCCTATTTGCTGGTTATGGCCCACATGGAATAGTTAACAGGTTGCCTCCATTTAGGAAGTAGGCATTAGTCGTCGGATTCGTAGTGACTTCACTCACGTCCATAAATTACTTTCATCAATGGTGATAGATGACTGTCAACTTCATAACCAAGATGGAAACCATACAAACATCACAAGGCCACCAGAATCATTACAGTTCTATAAGTACAGACGTCGTCGAAAGATGCAGGTAGTGTTACTGAAGTACAACCAGTCATTCATTTGAGTCACAACTGGGAGATGATATACGTGATCAAGACCGGTTTCGGCTGTTAATGTCTATCTGCAGATCTAGACTGGTTGGTTAGAGAGTATCAGGTCATATTTATCACCCTACATGGCTAAGTTGACTTTAAAAGACTTCGTTTCGATGTGTGTGACATTACCGTGCTACTAGTCACTATGTCAAATGTCTCGACCTGACTGAAAGAAGGTACGTCAGAAGTGAACGCTCCAGGTATGTTCACTAATTCGTACTAGACAAAGATGGGAATAGAAATGACCCGTCTGCGCATTGAGTGAATTAACTTGTCATTCGTAATAATTTATTTATTTAAAATAAGAGGACCGAGGGGATATGATTATTTTTATTGGTGTTGTGACCAGGACGTATGAAAAAGTGGTTGTTAGCGCTCACTCATTAATATCAATAAATTTGTAGAAAAAATTGTGAAATTTAAATAATCAAAACCATGTAATAAAAATATTCTTGAAAATGTTAATTTCACATCAGTTTGTTCACTAATTACTCACTTCTGTTACTGACTCTACTAATTAGACGGAACGGAACTCTACTCGTCACACACTATCAGCGGTTTCGACAACAGTGACTCGCTTCAAGAGATTCTACAAATAGAGGAAAAAGAAGATATTTTCGAAACCGTGTCATTTACGTTGTATGACATAGTTCTGAAATATACAGTGCTTTCCACCTATTCCGATCACTATTCCGAAATCAGCGGATCATATATGACGCGTAGACTTCCGTCTAATTAGTACAGCCGATGAAGGAACAATGTTTTCAATTAATATGCTTTGTACAGGATGCGTACCTGAATTGGAAAAAAGTATTCAAAGATATACAAAAAGCTACAAAATGAAGAATTTCATAATGTAGCTTTTTCAGTCAGCCTGAAGAACATACGAATTATGCCGTCGATGGGAGCTGGGAAGTGCGATCTATGCATGATTTGCACCACCCACAACGTGAGGCAATTTACGTACGAAAACGTTGTTGCCCTCTCACGAGCACAGTGGGTGCTCGCTTCCAAATTGTGTGGAGAACAGTTATCCGTACTACTCGGGAGTCGCACATTGATGGGCGCAACCACTGGAATACAGAACCGTGCATCATAAGGCTTTGCCCATTCCGGAGCAAATCAAGAGGATGTCAGCCCTCGAAATTGGCAGTTGGCTTCACCAGACGCTCTTTCTAGTCAGGCACTCTTATCCTCAGTGATGCATGGCCACGATTTCCAAAGCAAGGTGAACGTCGGATAGTGATGTTGTTGTAGTCCGCCGTTTGAAGGCTCGTTTGATGCACCTCATCATGCTAGTCTGTCCTGCGAAAGTCTCTCCGTTTCTACATAACTACTTCATCCTACATCCATCAGAAACTGCTTACTATTTTGGATTTTGACCTAGTCTACATTTTTACAGCCTTTCCACTGGACCCACTTCCTTGAATTACCAAGTCGACTCCTCTTTGGTGCTTCAGGGTGTACCCTTCAACCAATCCCTTCTTTTAGCCAAGTTGAGCGTTGAAGCTTTTTGTTCCTTCTCAAGATTTGATTCAGTACCTCTTCATTGGTTACAGCATCTTCCCATCCCATCTACAGCATTCAACGCCACATTTCAAAAGCTTGCATACTCTTCCTGTTTGTACCGTTTGTAGATCATATTTCCCTTCAATACAAGGCTGCTCTCCAGAAAATGCTTTCAGAAAAGACTCGTAACAGTTAAATTTATACGAAATGTTTATTTCTCTTTTGCGGGAGATAGTTTCTTGCTATTGCCAGCCACATTTTAAGCCTTCTTTACTTCTATCATCATCAGTTATTTCACTGGCCAAATAGCAAATCACATCTAGAGCCTCAATTTCTAATCTAATTCGCTCAGCAACAATTGATTTAATTCGTCTACACTTCATCACCTTTGTTTTACTTGCGTTAGTATTCAGTTTATAAGCTGATTTCAGAACAATATCCTTCCCATTCAGCTGGTCTCTCAAGTTCTTTGCCATCTGGGCAAGTATTAGAAAGTCATTAGCAAACCTTAATATTCTTGATTTTGTTCCTTGAACTTTATTTCAATTTTATAATCTCTCCCTGGTTTCCTTTAGTGCTTCCTCAATGCACAGTATGTGGGAGATAAGCTAAAATCCATTATCGGTTACTATCTCTCTTTCATCTCCTGCCACTCCAATGACTGCATGTGGTTTCTATACAAGTTGTAAATACTATATCCTTCCAAGTATTTCATCCCCTATAGTTTCGAATTCCGAGTAGTGTGTTTCAGTCAACACTGACAAACACTTTTTCTGCATCTGCAAATGCTATAAGGTCTTCAATCTGCTAGGTGAAATAGGCTAATGTTACCTCAGTTATTCAGCATTTCCCCAGAACCCAAACTGGTTGTCTCCAAGTTGACTTCTACTAGTCATTCCATTATTGTATAGATAACAATAATACTATTTTGCAACCACGGTGCATTAAACTGCTAGCGATAATGTTCACGCCTGTCAGCACCTTCCTTCTTTGGTACTGACTTTATAATATCCTTCTTTCAGTCCGAGGGAATTTCGCTTGTCTCGTATATCCTGCATACCAGGTTGGTTTTATCACGGTTAGTTCTCACATGGATATCAACAGTTCTGAAGGAATGTCGAGTACTCCTGGTGCCTTGTGACAGTTTATGTCTTTCATTGCTCTGTCAAAGTCTCCTCGCTGTACTTCTACGTCATAATGAATTGTGTAAACGACCCGGTCGACTTATATTACCTTTTTATAGATTGCACTTCATTTAGGAGAGCGGAATGTTTATTTTGTGACCGCGACCTATACCACCTACGTGAAACTTCAGTACAGGCAACTCCTTTATCGTTGCTCGATCGTTCACACAAATACTGAAATGATCCACTACAGCATGAAACTTGATGCAGTGGGAATAGGCGCTATTATAACGATTAAGGTAACATAGTTCTGATGAAATCAGCTCTATCTTCAGATTTGTTTGCTTCTCAAGACTGCTCTGTGCAAACTATTATCGCACATAAATCTGATTCACAGTCAAACCAGACAAGAGTACTGATCGGATTTCTCGTGAGCGTTATCATGCTACTACTGGGTCAGTTAATGCTTTGCGGCAAATATGTGCACGTGTAAGTTTCTAACACATACGATCGTGATGAAGTCCCACGCTCCTTGACAGAGCGTAGGGGAACGATGCTGGAGACCCACACCGCTGTACTAGGCAAGGTCATAGCGGAGGTGGTTTGCCATTGCCTTCCCCAAACCGTAATGGGGATGAATAATGATGATAAAGACGACACAACACCCAGTCATCTCGAGGCAAGTGAAAATCCCTGGCCCCTTTGGGAATCCACCCCGGGACCCCGTGCTCGGGAAGCGAGAACGCTACCGCGAGACCACAAGCTACGGACTATAGCACATACGAATAGGCATAAATTCTTCACTGAACCGTTCTTTGCTCTATTACGCGACGCACTCCAATATACATCGCCAAACATTAAGCTGAGTGAAACCTTCTGACTTCAAGTCACACTCCGACCTCCGACGAGGGAGGCAGGCTTCTGTTATTCTTCATCGGGCGAATCCTAACACTCCCTCTTCTCGCTGCAACCACCAGCGGTCGCCAGCCAAAGAAACAAATTCGACTATAACTGTGGTCTATCGCACTGCGAATGTAGCTCCGAGAGGTGAAGTTGTCACTGCAATTCGTGAGTAATTAATTAACTGCATCATTTTTAAATGTTTACTCAGTAGCATATGAACTGTCTGTTGTTGTTTATGATCCTGCAAATGTCATTTTTTTTATCAACGGTTTATTTTTGTATCATTTAGTGTGACTGCAAAGGGAAATGTAAGCGAAAGAATCTGTGAAATGCGGTATATGGTCTTTAGCTCTGAATCTCATATCTTTCTGCTGAAACGCGCCCCCATCCGTCTCTATGCTGAAGCGATAGTTTCTGGAGCCTGCTAATAATGCGCACTGTTTTAAATGCATCACGGCGTCGAACAGTGGTTGAATGCATCGCTCCTTTCATGGTGATATCACTAAAGATTTTCGTTCTACATCTACATCCATACTCCGCAAGCCAGCTGACGGTGTGTGGCGGAGGGTACCTTGAGTACCTCTATCGGTTCTCCCTTCCATTCCAGTCTCGTATTGTTCGTGGAAAGAAAGATTGTCGGTAAGCCTCTGTGCGGGCTCTAATCTCTCTGATTTTATCCTCCTGGTCTCTTCGCGAGATATACGTAGGAGGGAGCAATATACTGCTTGACTCCTCGGTGAAGGTATGTTCTCGAAACTTCAACAAAAGCCCGCACCGAGCTACTGAGCGTCTCTCTTGCCGAGTCTTCTGCTGGAGTTTATCTATCATCTCCGTAACGCTTTCACGAGTACTAAATGATCCTGTAACGAAGCGCGCTGCTCTCCGTTGGATCTTCTCTATCTCTTCTATCAACCCTATCTGGTACGGATCCCACACCGGTGAGCATTATTCAAGCAGTGGGCGAACAGGTGTACTGTAACCTACTTCCTTTGTTTTCGGACTGCATTTCCTTAGGATTCTTCCAATGAATCTCAGTCTGGCATCTGCTTTACCGAAGATTAATTTCATATGGTCATTCCATTTTAAATCACTCCTAATGCCTACTCCCAGATAATTTATGGAATTAACTGCATCCAGTTGCTGACCTGCTATATTGTAGCTAAATCATAAAGGATCTCTCTTTCTATGTATTCGCAGCACATTACACTTGTCTACATTGAGATTCAATTGCCATTCTCTGCACATGCGTCAATTCGTTGCAGATCCTCCTGCATTTCAGTACAATTCTCCATTGTTACAACCTCTCGATATACTACAGCATCATCCGCAAAAAGCTTCAGTGAACTTCCGATGCTATCCACAAGGTCATTTATATATATCGTGAACAGCAACGGTCCTATTACATCCCCTGCGGCACACCTGAAATCACTCTTACTTCGGAAGACTACTCTCCATTGAGATTGACATGCTGCGTTCTGTTATCTAGGAGCTCTTCAATCCGTAATTTTTGTGGGAAGATGATCGAAAAAAGAAGAATCCCACATTTAGCCGTTATTTTGAGTTGTAAATTATTGTTGCTCACTTTGCTTCTCAGCACCAAATGTTAACGTACAAAACTACATCAGACTGCACAACCTTGATCAGTCACGTTACACTTTGTCCAAAATTAAAATATCTTCTGTACTTGTTCCATTATTTTACTTGTAATAGTTACCTCTATTTTGCACCCTCGACATCCTGTTTACGACAGGACTACTAATTCTGTCGTTTCGTCGCACGCTCCCTCATGACATCCATATCCAACTATGTCCTCTCACTGCTGGCGTCCGACTCGCACTGACGTGGCGTGACTTCAGTCAGATGCTCCCACCTGGTTTCCGCGCTGTAATCACGTGAATGGCAAGGGAAGAATTATTATCGCTAAACGTCTTTATTACCTATAATTTATCGAATATTATCGTTGTGGTCAATTCGCCAGACTTACCTCGGAGGAAGTAGTATGGTTTCCGACTCTTACGAGAATGTACCCTCTCAGAAGCTCAGTAGTAAACCACTCCGTTATAAACAACGCTTTTCTTGTAGTATCTGGCAATAGAGTTTGTTGAGCATGTAAGTGGAAATGCCGTGTGGCTAGGGTCTCCCGTCGGGTCTACCGTTCGCCTGGTGCAAGTCTTTCGAGTTGACGCCACTTCGGCGACTTGCTTGTCGACGGTGATGAAATGATAATGATAAGGACAACACAACACCCAGTCCGTGAGCGGAGAAAATCTCCGACTCAGCCCGGAATCGAACCCGGGCCGTTAGGTATGATATTCCGTCACGCTGACCACTCAGCTTCCAGGGGCGGACGTTGAGCATGTCTGTAACGCTCTTCTGCCGACTAAACTATCCTATGGCGAAACGCACTGTTTTTCTTTGCGTTTTCTCTATCTCTAATATTAGTCCTACCGGGTAAGGCTCCCAGAGGGCTGAGCAATACTCAAGAATCGGTATAACAAGTGTTTCGTAACCCACTTCATTCGTGGATGAGCTACATTTCCTTGAGAATTTTCCTATGAACCTCAGTGCACCATCTGCTTTTCCTAGTGTTTCTTTTAGGTTGTCGTTCCTCTTAAGGTCGCTTCGGATGGCTATTCATAGATATTTTACGGAAGATACTCTTTCCAGCTGTTTGTCATTTACTTGCTTCAGGGTGAACTGCCATTCCTACATCATTCATCAATCCTGTACATGTCTCTTCGCAGATCGCTACAGTCCTCGACAGGTACTACCTTCTCCTAAACAACAGTACCATCTGCAAATAGTTCTATGGAGCTCGCTTCCGACATTTTCTACTAGATCATTATATATATATATATATATATATATATATATATATATATATATATATTGTAAACAATAACGGTCCTAGGCACTTCCTTGAGGTACTCTGGAAATTACCTTGCATCTTTCCATTTCGGTCCGTTAAGAGCGACATGATGAGTTCTCTCTGCAACGAAGTCTTGAGTACAGTTACAAATGTGGTATTTATTTCACTAATCAGCAGTTCAGGGCGGTGTCAGACGCCTTCCTGAAATCTAGGAACGCCGCACCAAGCTGTGCGCCGTTGTCTGCAGCACTGTGGGTCTCACTGAGAAAGCCGAGCTTCGTAAGATCTCTGTTTTCGGAATGCATGCTGATTTTTATGGAGGAGAATTTCGCTCTCCAAAATCATCATAATAAGTGAGCATTAAACGTATTCCAGAATTCTACAACGGACTGATGTCAGAAATATAGGCCTACGACTATGTGCTCCTGTCCCATGATCTTTCTTGAAAACGGGAATGGACTGGGTTGAGCTGGGGGAAGAGACCAAACAGCGAGGTCATCGGTCTCATCAGATTACGGGAGGATGCGGAAGGAAGTCGGCCGTGTACTCTCAAATGAACCATCCCGGCATTTGCCTGAAGCGATTTAGGGAAATCACTAAAAACCTAAATCAGGATGGCCGGACGCGGTATTGAACCGTCGTCCTCGTGAATGCGAGTCCAGTGTGCTAACCACTGCTCCACCTCGCTCGGTCAAACGGGAAAGACCTGCTTTTTCATCCAGTCGCTAGGTACCCCTCGTTGCTCCAGTGAAAAACGATAATGTGCTGCTAGTAGAGAAGCAAGTTATTTAGTTTTATCTCTGCAGAATCCTACAGGTATCTCATCCTGTCCTGACACCTTTCCACTACTAACTTTACTGTTCCACGGTCAATTATTTCAATAGTCTGTGCATTCAGAATAATGTGAGGTGACATCTGAGGCGTTCGAGAATACGGTCACCTTGAACTATCGATACATACAGGGCTATTACAAATGATTGAAGCGATTTCATAAATTCACTGTAGCTCCATTCATTGACGTATGGTCACGACACACTACAGATACGTAGAAAAGCTCATAAAGTTTTGTTCGGCTGAAGCCGCACTTCAGGTTTCTGCCGCCAGAGCACTCGAGAGCGCAGTGAGACAAAATGGCGACAGGAGCCGAGAAAGCGTATGTCGTGCTTGAAATGCACTCACATCAGTCAGTCATAACAGTGCAACGACACTTCAGGACGAAGTTCAACAAAGATCCACCAACTGCTAACTCCATTCGGCGATGGTATGCGCAGTTTAAAGCTTCTGGATGCCTCTGTAAGGGGAAATCAACGGGTCGACCTGCAGTGAGCGAAGAAACGGTTGAACGCGTGCGCGCAAGTTTCACGCGTAGCCGCGGAAGTCGACGAATAAAGCAAGCAGGGAGCTAAACGTACCAAAGCCGACGGTTTGGAAAATCTTACGGAAAAGGCTAAAGCAGAAGCATTTCTTAAACAGGAGATTGGAAAACCGATGGATCGGTCGTGGTGGAGATCATGATCAACAATTCATGTCATGGCCTCCACGCTCTTCCGACTTAACCCCACGCGATTTCTTTCTGTGGGGTTATGTGAAAGATTCAGTGTTTAAACCTCCTCTACCAAGAAACGTGTCAGAACTGCGAGCTCGCATCAACGATGCTTTCGAACTCATTGATGGGGACATGCTGCGCCGAGTGTGGGAGGAACTTGATTATCGGCTTGATGTCTGCCGAATCACTGAAGGGGCACATATCGAACATTTGTGAATTCCTAAAAAAACTTTTTGAGTTTTTGTATGTGTGTGCAAAGCATTGTGAAAAATATCTCAAATAATAAAGTTATTGTAGAGCTGTGAAATCGCTTCAATCATTTGTAATAACCCTGTATAACGATATGTAGCTTGTAACTTGGGGTATGGGCAGTCTCCTTCGGTTTGCCAACCCGGAGTTTTTAATCGCTACAGCATAGCACTCAGTTCTTTTTCTTCAGTTGTACGAATGTAATCGAGAGCACCATTTCCTCCCGCCTGCCGGCTCCTGGTGCCTGTGGGGAGCCTGCAAGCTGGGCGCCGGGCGTCCGTGCAGCCCCGAGGCCGCCTTGAGGCCGGCCGTGTTTTGACAGCAGCGCCCCCACCCCGCACCCAGCAGCCGGCACCCTCGCGACGAGTCGCTACGTATTAGCATTGCAGATGGCGTGAGTCACGCGGATCTGCCCGCTAATGCAGTCCGCGCCTGCAGATACTCCTCCCAGCCGGTATCCGGCATACCCGTGACGTCAGCGGATACTCTGCACGATGTTTACAGCGATAAGCTCCGAGGTGCTGCTGATCTGTAATTGAAGGGGTGGGAATGGGTTCTCAGACGTATCTCTGTCGACAAAATTTGCAACTTGTAAGGTTCCTGTAAAGCTCAGAAGTGGAATTTGTGAAAGTGAATTGAGACGTGCCCTGAACTGAAAAATTAGCCCTCTCGTACAAAGAGCTTCGATCCTAGAATCAAAATTAAGGGGGATAGGACGTCAAACGGGCCGACCTGGAGCAGGAGAGGCACCTCAGGACATTTTACACTTTTACAAATAAGTTCATAAAACTTTGTCAGCACGACTAGGAAGAATTCAGGATTCAATCTCATAGCAGTGGAAGTTCAAAAATATAACAAAATAATTTTTTTTACATGTGAAATTTCAACATTTTTTCGCTTACTATTGCCTGCATTTGTTGCTGTAAGTACACTTTTCTTCATTAATAAGAGAGAGTCTTCGACAAATTTTGAACTTCTACTTCTTGCAAACTATTTATCGACCATGTTTCACTTCTATACATGGCTACACTCTGTACAAATACTTTCAGAAACGACTTCCTGACACTTAAATCTATACTCGATGTTATCAAATTTCTCTTCTTTAGAAACGCTTTCCTTGTCATTGCCAGTCTACATTTCATATCCTCTCTACTTCGACCATCATCAGTTATTTTGCTCCCCAAATAGCAAAACTCATTTACTACATTAAGCGTCCATTTTCTAATCTAATACCCTCAGCTCCACCCGATTTAATTCGACTACATTCCATTATCCTTGTTTTCTTTCGTTGATATTCATCTTCTATCCTCCTTTCAAAACATTGTCCATTCCTTTCAGCTGCTCTTCCTGGTCCTTTGCTGTCTCTGACAGAATTACAATGTCATCGGGGAACCTCAAAGTTTTTATTTCTTTTCCGAATTTTTCTTTTTTTCCTTTACTGATTGCTCAATATACAGATTGAATAACATCGTGGATAGGCTACAACCATCTCTCACTTCCTTCCCAACCACTGCTTCCCTTTCGTGCCCCTCGACTCTTGTAACTGCCACCTGGTTTCTGTACAAATGGTAAATAGACTTTCATTCCCTGTATTTTACCCCTTCCTCCTTCAGAATTTGAAAGAGAGTATTCCAGTCAATATTGTCTAGTGCATATAAGGAGTTATATCAAGTATCTCACTTAATATGAAAGTGTGTATGCAATGTGGCCTGTAGCCAGTTGCAATGCAAATGGGAATGTGAGCCCCAGAATGGGATAATAATATTCAAACACAAGGGCCGCTTTTTTGTAAAGCTCCGGAATGCGCGAAATTGAAACCACAGTGATAATCCGATGAAGCCTGATGCAGATGTGTTGCTCAGAGTCACTAGTATGCTCGTCGATTGCGTCACGTGCCACTTTTTAGTACTACGTTCATAGTGAGCAAATAAAGACGCCTAGAACAGTAGTCACCTCCCATGTGTGAAGCGCATACTGTCATTTTCTTTGGATTTCCGCCTGATGTCATGCAGCCCACACAATATACCTTCCATGCATTACAGTAAAGTGTAACGTTGTTGCAGGAACTCGTCACAGCTGCAACAAAGACCTTCATGTAGAGTTTTCGATGGGAAGAGTTTGATCATCCACCAAACAGCCCATACTTGGCTCCATCTGATTTTCATCTGTTTGCTCACATTAATTGTTGGCTATATCATCACAGAATTTTGGCACACAGAACGAGCTGTAGACCAGTGTGGAGAATTGGTGGAAAGCGAGGGCTCCTAATTCCTCTCACGAGAGTATTGCAAAGGTCCTACAACACTACGGAAAACGTCTAAGTCGGAGCAGTCATTATGTAGAGATGTAGCAGGAACGTGTAGCTAAATTTAGCAAATAAAACAGTTTTTCACTGTGCTTCGCATTTCGAGATCGATCGAAAGTTGAAAAGGAAATAGTCCTTACATGATGTGTCGAACACGTACGATTTCTGCAGAATGAGGTAAAGCAATACTGCCACCTGTCAACACAAAAACATACTTTTCTGACTGAAAATCATGTAAAGAACGTAACAGATAATTTTCATCTTTATGGATGTTAGCGTTGATGTGAATTGCAGTAAGAAAATAGTAAAACCTTACCAACTGTTGGCTGCAAATGTTACGCTTCACATCTTGTGATCATATACGGACTGCAGAGAACAAGTCATGCAAATGTTAATAACCATTTTTTTTCAAAACTGCCACATAACCAGTATAAAATCAGAACATAAACCTTAATCAGATTATAATAATGAATCAACACAGAGAAATGAAAGGCATATAAGTATCAGTGATTATCAGTAGTTAATTAACGTCATTTGATTTTATTCAGAATTGCTTGGTGGGACGAGCTACCAGCACTCGGTAGATCAGCGACGGTACACAGCCAGACAAGAGGATCATCCCCAGCGCAATTGCTAGTAGGAGATGCCGGCAGAGATGCAGGCCAGTGCCACTCGGCTAATCAGACTTTCGTGTGAAACGCACCATCTTGGCGCTGGACACCTCACACAAGGCAACATAGGTTCGATATCCGATGGTGTAAGGCCTGCAGCAGTGGCGGTTTTTACGACTTGAATGGGGAAAGCTTGTTTTTAGCAAGGACAGCAAAAGGCACTATTGTAAACAAAACGTGGAAAACTGTGTTTCTTTGGGACTCAGCAGACGCCATAGATAACATCTGGAAAACGTTGTGGAAGCCCACATTTGGGACATCTTTGTAGGTGTCAGACGCCGAACGCTTGGTCCACAGAAACTAAATATTTATGCAATATAAGAACTGCCAGGATTGGCTTATGTAAATACCTGGAAGCTAGCGAGAGGACCTCAATTGTGCTGCCAAGGCCCTACTTCACCGACCACAGAAAGAGCTAGAATGAGAGAGAGAGATGCTTTTATTCAGCGCGAAATTCCAGGATGCACTTTACGGATAACAGCCTGAAGTAAAACCCAGGTAAGCGGACCAGTATCTTTTAAGGAACCTTTTTAGTGATCAGCGCTCGAAATATCCATTTGTTTATAGCCGACATTAGGTACAGAGTCGTATCTTTGCAGTAACCCTGCGATAATTAATAGGCGTTAATGAGTGAATTATAAGACAGCAAAACTGCATATTTTAAGTTGCAATTTAACAGCCTACTTTCAAACTGCACAAGAAAATCTATAATCTCGTTGGCAGATATGAAACCTTTTACCTGGTAAATATCCCGTCCGAAGAAGTAGGCCTAAGCTGTTGTCATGACTTGGCATTTCCATTTTATTTCATCTCTGTGGCTGGATGCCCCTATTATCACCACAGTCGTCAATTAATATAAGAGTATATTTAAGTGTTCCATTACCACGCAACAACAGTGCGCGGAGTTGCGCAGTCTGTCGTAAGTCGCTAGCCTCACAATCCGAACCGACAGCGAATATGAATTCGTAGGTGAAAGCGCATGCAAATGTCACACGAATGCTGCCGATGGACGCCTGAACGTTCAAATGAAGGTGTACTTTCAAACGGTGAAGATGTCTTTAACTGTGCATTTCTCAGTTCTCGCGGCGTGCTGACAAAGTGATTTCGAGGAGAATGAAGATATAACACGGCAACCTGATGCAAAGAGGACTTGAGTACTTTAATTAAACAGCAATGATCAAAGCCATGTCTTTCTGACATACGAACTAAAGGCTATCACAACAGGAACAAACATGATACAGTGTTGAACGAAATTCGTTGTTCGTTAAAAGAGTGTAAGCTGCGAGCAAGAGTGGAGGAAATTAGAAGGTTCAAATGGTTCAAATGGCTCTGAGCACTATGGGACTTAACATCTGTGGTCATCAGTCCCCTAGAACTTAGAACTACTTAAACCTAACTAACCTAAGGACGTCACACACATCCATGCCCGAGGCAGGATTCGAACCTGCGACCGTAGCAGTCCCGCGGTTCCGGACTGAGCGCCTAGAACCGCTAGACCACAGCGGCCGGCAATTAGAAGGAAAATCTCTACGTTCATAGTACTCCAGACAAAGACATCCTTCGAGACTCCAAAGAGATCAATTCACCAGCGGGGCGGAATCTTCGCTTGCACCTTCTCATAAGAAGTTGTTACTTTTCTTATCACAGCATCCTTTTTCGTTAATTTCTGTTGCACAATGTCCAGTAGAAGTCGAAAGTTATCCTTGCCCATCCTCATTTAATTTCGAAACGAGTATTTGTTCTCTAAAATAAGCTATTTAAAAAAAAAGTCAAGCTTCCCCTATCCTCCCGTCTGTTTATCTAGTTTTTCACACAAAAAGACGGTTTTTTTTTTTTTTTTTTTTTTTTTTTTTTTTTTTTTTTTTTTTTTTTTTTTTTTTACAACGCAGCAGAAGCAGAGAAAGCACGAATCAGTGACTTCATTTCAGCGCTCGACGCCAAGACAGCTTGCTCACTGTGCTAGCTTGCTCACTGTGCTACATTAAGACTTACTGATGGCGTGTCTGACCACAGGCGATTTTTGCTCTTCGCTTTAGGGTCTGATTTGTTGTGTCTATTTACGCGTTACTTTTAGCGTACTATAAGACTGTCCGGATTTTCGCAGACTCCTGTAACTCATGACCCCGCTCCTGCTTCTCTTTGTTGTACGGAACCGAAATCATGTCTGATCCCATTAATGTTTCCAATAGAAGTCGCAACATTCGCTCACACATGTGCTTTCAAGGGGGGGAACACCGTCTGCAGTTGTGCACTTTTACAGCTCCCACAGCTCACAAAGTGATTTGGAGGAGAAAGGAGGCAGGACATGGAAACTTGGTGAGAAGAACATGTGATGTTTTAATTCAACAATTTGACATCAGAAGTAGAAATTAGCGAAAGAAAAGTAAATGTGATACAGCATTAAAGGAAATATGCTGTATGTTAAAAGAGTGTACGTCGCAACGATTGTGGAGGAAATTAAAAATAAAATACAATCTATCCATTAACAGTGAAGCTACTTCCAAGGAATACATGCCACTGAGGTCCAAAGAAAACCGCTGTCAGCAGTGGCAGTCTTTGCTTACTAAGAATGTGATTTTTGGTGGGCTTCGTTTTCTGGACACGTGACTGAAAAAGTACGAAATAGTGTATCTAATACACAGCCAAGATGGTATTTCCGAATAATCACGATCGATTATCTACAGTGGAAAATAGCTATTTATTTACATTTAATAAAATGTGGTATTTTTATTAAGTACAATGATACATCGTCAAAAGAACTTAGAATAAATGTCAAGCTTCCTCTCTCCTCTCGCCCGGTCTTCAAATTTTTTCACTTATATCGATCATTTTCTTTTCATATCGTTGATTGTCACTGCATGTAATGCGGGAGCCACTGAGAAATCAGACTTTATTCCTGATTTCCTCTTAGCCCTCGACGTCTTCCAGCTTCCAATCTGTATGTGCAGTACTGATAAGCGTTTTGTGGACCCTCTAACCACGTGCGACTTTCTCCGCTCGCTTTAGCAGACAAGCGAAGGTCACGAATCGTTTTCCTTACGCCCGACGATGGAATTTGGTTACAGTAACATTTACTGGTCGTCATTGGTAGCTTCACTGCAGATTACAATTAAAGGAGCTATTTTTTTAAACCACACAAACCAATCTCATTGCGACCCATAAGTTTGAATTTTTTCACAGGTGCATACAAATGTCCTCTCTAATGTTGCAAAAGCGTGGCGCCCTGCGATGTCATCCCCAGGCTCGGCGAAGCTTCAAACAGAAGATGTCGACAAAGGCGAAAAAAAGGCCAGAGCTCAGAAGTTCATGCGAGGTAAAAGGTGGGTTGATGATGTCACATTGGCTCCAAATGTCACCACACTTCAAGCCAATGCCCTAGTGGACGTGTCCCATGATGGGAAGGTCGTCACACCTTCTCTTACCTACATTTTTGCAATTCTTTGGGCGCCTCTGCGGCTCAAGTCACAACTGTGACGTCCAACATTGAAATCAAGCGGTTTTTTTTTATGGGCGGCTGTGGAAAGCATTTCAGACACTGTCGTAGCCACTTACCCGCCTTTGTTTCAAATGAGCACATGTCACTGTCCTCCCCCGATAGGTGGCGCAACTTGTGTTGTTTTCATGGCAACAATGCAACCCACTCGGACGATCAGTCTGATGTTTTTCCTGCGGGCCTAAGGTTGGAAAGTTGGAAAGTGTTTCATTTTATTTCTGACTTGAGCATAGCTGCTCTAAACTCCTACCATTGCTTTCTCGCAATGTAATTTTCGTAAGTTACCTTCATACCTCATGACAATTGTCATCTTGATTAACATGTTTTTTTTGTCATTTAAAAAAAATGATTCAAGTGGCTCTGAGCACTATGGGACTTAACTTCTGAGGTCATCAGTCCCCTAGAACTTAGAACTACTTAAACCTAACTAACCTAAGGACATAACACACATCCATGCCCGAGGCAGGATTCGAACCTGCGACCGAGCGGTCGCGTGGTTCCAGACTGTAGCACCTAGAACCGCTCGGCCATTCCGGCTGGCGTAATATTTAATTTCCTATGTATTATTTTATAAGGATCCTCAAAATTTCATTATGATGAACACACCCTTAATAGGTGTTGAACCCTATGTACCAAAAACATATTTGCAACCAGTTGGCTGTATAATTCCTGTGTTTGAAAATTATATACGGTTGCTGAGAAACAGCCATATTTAAAACTGTAACACTCATCCGCTGTATTCCTGTTCTTATACACATTGCCGGGGACAAAATTTAGTACACCCTTTTACAGATTTCCCATTCACCGTAGATTTACTGTCTCAAGCGTGCAAATGGGGTACATGAAATAATTACATGTACAGATCAACAACATAAGCGGCTCTGAGCTACCAGGTGTCGACCTACGATAAAATGCCCGTATTAGTACGTGGTGTACCCTCCACGCTGTGGCCGAGAGGTTTTAGGTGCTTTAGTCTGGAACCGCGCTGCTGCTACGGTCGCAGGTTCGAATCCTGCCTCAGGCATGGGTGTGTGTGATGGCCTTAGGTTAGTTAGGTTTAAGTAGTTCTAAGTTCTAGGGGACTGATGACATCAGATGTTAAGTCTCATAGTGCTTAGAGCCATTTGAAACATTTTTTTTTTGTCCCCTCCACGGGCGACAAAGCAGTTGATGACTCTGGCATCCAGTCGATCGTACAAATGGCGAATACTGTTCCGGAATACGTTATTCCACGCCTGCTCAACCTGTTCATTTAGTTCTGTAATAGCTGTTGGCTGACGAATCGCACTAGCACTTTTCGCCCATCAAATCTCACACGTGCTCAACTGGATACATGTCCGGAGATTGTGGTGAACAGGAAAGTTGCTGCACTTCTTACAGAGCACGTTGAGTTTCACAACAATTTATGGGCGAGTATTATCCTGTTGGAATAACACATCACCTTCCTGTTGCTAGAATGGTAAAAAAACGGGTCTGTAGACTGGCAGTGGCAAGGAAAGCGTTTCTGAAGAAGAGAAGTTTGTTAACATCGAGTATAGATTTAAGTGTCAGGAAGTCGTTTCTGAAAGTATTTGTATGGAGTGTAGCCATGTATGGAAGTGAAACATGGACAATAAATAGTTTGGACAAGAAGAGAATAGAAGCTTTCGAAATGCGGTGCTACAGAAGAATGTTGAAGGTTAGGTGGGTAGATCATGAAACTAATGAGGAGGTATTGAATAGGATTGGGGAGAAGAGAAGTTTGTGGCACAACTTGCATAGAAGAAGGGATCGATTAGTAGGACATGTCCTGAGGCATCAAGGGACCACAAATTTAGCATAGGAGGGCAGCGTGGAGGGCAAAAATCGTAGAGGGAGACCAAGAGATGAATACACTAAGCAGATTCAGAAGGATGTAGGTTGTAGTAGGTACTGGGAGATGAAGGAGCTTGCACAGGATAGATTAGCATGGAGAGCTGCATCAAACCAGTCTCAGGACTGAAGACCACAACAACAACAACGACACTCCGCAAGCACCGAGCGCTGGTCAGCGTCGGGTCCAGAAACGCCAAAGGTGAACGAGAATCGTAGCTTATTATACCTCAGGCTATAAGGCCTGGGATGGGGTTGGTGTGCCTTGGACAGATGCACTCTACGAAACAGCGCTCACCAGGGCTACGTCGTAAGCGCAAACGATCATCACTTGTTTGCAGTCAGAATCTGTTTTCATCGCTGAAGATCACGGTGAGCCATTCCATCTTCCAAGTGATCCTCTGATGGCCCTAGTCGAGCCCTGCACGTCGATGCTGCGACGTGAGTGGAAAACGAGCTAGCGGCGCGCGTGCCCTCTTCCCACTACTAATAACCGGTTCGCAACAGTTTGTGTGGACACGTCTGCGATCATAAGTCCTCGTATGTGTGCTCTGGTAGCTGTACGATCTGCCACTGCTGCCCTTACAATACGACGATCCTGGTGGGCGCCTGTCCAACGTATACGTCTAAAACATCTTCTACGGGTGTGAGAGTGTTCACGTGACCACAGATACCAGCATCGTTCCACTGTTGACGCAACACGTCCAACGTAGTGTGCGGCAATTCTGCGGAAAGACCAACTCGCCACTCGGAAGGCCACAGTTTGACCCCTTTGAAACTCGTTCACTTGGCTGTAGGAAGAAGATTACCTCTCGGTGGCATGACCGCCTGTTTGCTTCGTAGTTCTGCACCACACTTAGCCCTCTAGCTTTGAGCTTCTCTATGAGAGGGTAGACACAAATGGGGCTCTGGTAGCCACGCCACTACCTATTAGAAGAGGGTGGACACAGATGGCGCTCTGGTAGCTTATCTCACTAAGCTGTCTGTCGACGGGCACCGGTGAAACCATTATCAGTACATCCCGTGTCCCCCAGGTGGTACATACCGTCGTGGGATCAAAATCGTCGTCGTCTTTTTAGATCTATTAATCTCTTTTCCGGGCTGTGTATACTGCATTTTGTATTTTATTTTCTAGGCTGATGCCTGTCTTTACAGAGTTGTTATTCACTAAATGCGCTTTCTGACATTTGGCGAGCCGGCCGCTGTGGACGAGCTGTTCTAGGCGCTTCAGTCCGCCGCTGCACGGCTGCTACGGTCGCATGTTCGAATCCTGCCTCGGGCATGGATGTGTGTGATGTCCTTAGGTTAGTTAGGTTTAAGTAGTTCTAAGTCTAGGGGACTGATGACCTCAGATGTTAAGTCCCATAGTGCTTAGAGCCATTTGAACCATTTTTTTGACATTAGGTTGTCAATTCGCAAATTTTGTTTAATCTTATGGTTGGAATACCGATCTATCGATTGTAACGTTTTTATATGTTCGTTTTTTATGCTAAATTACGTATCTACTGCAGTTTATTGTTTTATTGAACAGCTAGATGTTAACTTATTTTATTACAATTTTATCCATTGACGCCATCTTGCGGTGATAAGCTTCGCCTGGCTCCCTGCACCGGATGGATATTTGTTAGATAGTAAACTGGGTGATGTAGTGGATATATTTGTTATTGAAGACTACAGTGTATCAGTGAGTTGTATCAGCATGTCTGTATTCCGAAACATTTAATTTTCAGTAACCGCTATTGTACTGTCATCTGGTTGTCATCTCCCTTAATACTGCTTGACACCGTGACGTCGTTTAAATATCTGGACGCAAAGTTGCAAAGCGGTGTGAAGTTGAATGAGCATGTGATAATTGTGGTAGGGAAGGCGAAAAGTCGACTTCGGTTTATTGGGAGTATTTTAGGAAGTGTGGTTCATCTGTAAAGCAGACGGCATATAGTGCGACCTTTTCTTGAGTACACCTCGAGTGTTAGGGATCTGCTCGAGGTCGGAAGCAATTCCGAGGCGGACTGCTAGATTTGTTACTGGTATTTTTCAACAACACTCAAGTGTTACGGAAATGCTCCGTGAATTCAAAAGAAAATTCCTGGGAGGGATTGGGTGGTTGTCGGGGGTGGGAACGCAGGGTGAGGGAGGGGGGGGGGGGGGAGGAGACGTTCTTCTCAAGAAAACAGAACTGGCGTTTGAAGATGATGCAGAACGATCTTAATGGCAGCAACATATGTTCCGCGTAGGAATGACGAGGAGAAGATACGAAAAATAGGGCTCTTAAGGAGGCCGACAGACAGTCGTTTTCCCTTCGCTCTGTCTACCAGTGGAACAGAAAAGAAAACGCCTAGTTGTGACACAGAATACCCTCCGCCACGCTCCTTACGGTGGCGTGCAGAGTGTGTATGTAGATGCAGTTGTACCAGGTTTGAGTGTTAGTGTACGGATTCTGTGAGTAGGTGCCTGTGACATAAAATCTAAGACGTTTCTGTGTAGACAGTGACCCGATGAGGCGGTGCTCTTGTGATAACAAAGCTCACAGCAGGAGTGCGTTGGCGGCGGAGCCTCCCCCTGCGCCCCACGCACTGTGTGTGTCCTCCCCGCCCCCTGCCGGCCCGGTGGCACCTGTGGGCCGCGTGTGGGCCACGCCGTAGCGAGCCACAAATGAAGCCAAATTGGCAGAAAATTGCGGTCCCCGCGCCGCGTCGGCTGGCCCGTCCTCGCGGCCGCTTATTAAAATGTAAATACGGCCTGCGCGTGGGCGTCAGCTGCGGCGACAATCGCCGCGTCCGCGCATTGTGCGGGGGTGGCAGGCGGCAGGGGGCGGCGGGGTGGAAGCGAGGGCGGCCGCGCGGCCCCAGGCCGGGCAGGGATGGCCGTGTCTGCTCTGGCCGGTCCCCTCCACTTAGCCGGCACCAACACTGCGGCCGGCGGCAGCTGACACACAGCGCAAAAACTGCGTAACCTGTCTTACTGAGACAGCACAGCGTGCCAAATAACCACCGACTCTCTCTGCCTCGTGAATCAGGTCACTGTGTTATTCAACGTTAATAAACTACATTTTAGCGCGGAATAAACGTTAGATTATGATGTCGAATACACTACCTGAGAAGAAGCCGTGATAAAGGCGGAGGTTCCACAAATGCCGTATTAACGAGGTGTTCTATGTGCGCGGACTATTGCAGCCGGTTCTTTCTCCAGAGTCGAAACCAGACAATGTAGTGATGGACGCCGTTGAGGTCTGGAGCGAAGTCGGCGTTCTAACTCACACCAAAGGTCGTCCACTACGTTCAGGTCCGGACTCTGGACGGACCAGAAAATTTTGTGATCGTTATTGTCACAGACCGTTCCCTCGAAAACGCTGCTCTACAGTGATGTGACAAAAGTCATGGGATAGCGATATGTAGGTATGTAAATGGCGATAGTATGGCGTGCCCAAGGTATAAAAGGTCAGTCATTTGTTGTCGGGTGATTCATATGAAAAGGTTTCCGATGCGAATACGGTCGCACGACGGGAAACGGGAATTGGTTCAAATGGCTCTGAGCACTATGGGACTTAACATCTCAGGTCATCAGTTCCCTAGAACTTAGAACAACTTAAACCTAACTAACCTAAGCACATCACACACATCCATGCCCAAGGCACGATTCGAACCTGCGACCGTAGCTGTCGCGCAGTTCCAGGCTGAAGCGACTAGAACCGCTCGGCTACGCCGGCCGGCGAAACGGGAATTAACAGACTTTGAAAGCGGAATGGTAGTTGGAGCTAGTCGCATGGGACTTCCATTTCAGAAGTCGTTACAGAATTCAATATTCCGGGGTCCAAAGTGTCGAGAGTATACCGAGAGTTTTAGGCATTTCTTCTCACCACGGACAAGGCAGTTCCCGACGGTCTTCAGTTAACGACCAAGAGAAGCGGCGTTTATGTAGAGCTCTCAATGCTAACAGACAAGCAACACTGTGTGAAATAACCAGAGAAATCGATGTGGGACGTACGACGAACGTATCCGTTTGGACCGTAAGGTGAAATTTGGAGTTAATCGGCTATAGCAAGAGACGACCGATCCGAGTGCCTTTGCCAACAGCACGACATCACCTGCAGAGCATCTCCTGGGCTCGTGACCATAAATGTTGGATCCTATACGACTGGAAAACTGTCGTCTCGATTTCAGTTGGTAAGAGCTGATGGTTGGTATCGAGTGTGGCGCAAACCCCACGAAGCCATGGACCCAGGTTTTCAACAAGGTACAGTGCACGCTGGTCGTGGAACCATAATGGTGTGGGCTGCGTCCTCTGATCCAACTGAACCGATCATTGATTGAAAATGGCTATGATCGGATACTTGGAGACAATTTGCAGCCATTCACCGATTCATGTTCCCAAATAACGACGGAATTTGTATGGATGAGAATTTGCCATGTCACCGGGTCAGTGTTGTTCGTGATTGGTTTGAGGAACATTCTGGACAGTTCGAGCTAATGATTTGGACACTCATAGCGCCTGACACGAATGCCATCGAACATTTATGTGACATAATCCAGAGATCAGGTCGTGTACAAAACCCTGTACCGGCAACACTTTGGCTATTATGGACGATTATAGAGGCAGCATGGCTTATTATTTCTGCATGTGTCATGCTGATACAACCGGCCATTGTCTACGATCTCTTCCCCTACCGCTCACAGTACACAATGTTGAAAATGTGTTCATATCTTTCATCAGTTGGCGTTTTCTTAAGGGCACTAAAGGGACCTCACCGTAACCATGATAAACACTCCCATACCATAACACCATCTTCTCCACAGTTCACTGATGAAGCTACACATGACAGCAAGTAACGTCCTTCAGGCATTCGCCAAACTCAAATCCTCCATCGGATTGCCACAGGTTATAACATGATTCATCCATTCAGATCACTCGTTTCCAGTCATCCATTGTCCAGAAACGTAAAACGTTTGGCTGTTCGACCATTATACACGACTAATTGCCTACCCACAGTCATTGTGCTAGCTGGGCTGCAAAAATGTTCAAATGTATGTGAATTCCTAAGGGACAAAACTGCTGAGGTCATCGGTTCCTAGACTTACAAACTACTTAAACTAATTTATGCTAAGAACAATACACACACCCATGCCCGAGGGAGGACTCGAACCTCCGGCTGGAGGAGCCGCGCAATCCGTGACATGACGCCTCAAACCGCGCGGCCATTGCTGGACTGCAGGCATCACTCAGGAACTCAGGTGCGATTTCTTCCGCTAATACACACTCTGAAATTTTGAAGGTAGGAGGCATAATAATAATATACAATGCGCAAAATGTTATCTATAGCCTGTGCAGAAACCAGACTGCAGTTAGAAAATTTGGACACGAGAAGAAAGCAATGGTGAGAGAGATGTGTAGCCTATCCAAAACGTTATTCAGCCCGTGCACTGAGAAGCACTAAAGGAAACCAAGCAGAAATTTGGAAAGGGTATCAAAGTTATGTAAAATTAAATAAAGAAATAAGAAAACTGTAAAATCCGTCGACGCTGTACGGAAGTTTGTCTTTATTAACTATGATTAGTTTCAGACTTTCTCAGTCCATTTTCCAATCATCAACATGTCATACAACATCCATTGCGTGTGGACGCTGGCCACGTAATGTGTGTGTGTGTGTGTGTGTGTGTGTGTGTGTGTGTGTGTGTGTGTGTGTGTGTGTGTCTGTGTGATGGCTGAGTGCAGCCTGTTGTTCACAAAACGACCATGCTCTGCTGCCTAGATTATTTCGTAAGTCGTTCAGATATATTAAGAACAGCAGAAGGTCTATACCGTCTCCTCGCGGAACGCGAGAAGAACTTCAGTTTCACTAGATGACATAATGTCAGTTATTACTGACTGTGACCTTTTTAACAGGAAATCGCGAGTCTAGTGGCACAACTGACACTATACTCCATAGGCATCCAATTTGATAGGAAATTTGACTGGAAATGTAGAAATATGGAATTAATTTCAGATTCCCTGTCGACAGCACTCATGAAGAGCCTTTTTTATTTCACAACTGCAACAATTTCTGAATCTGTGCTGACTGAAAGCCATTACGCAGTTTTATTTGAACTACGTCTTGGTGTTGGAAGATTTCATACTTTCCTAAATCCAACGACAGTAAACCGCTTTGGGCAGGTGGATCGCAGGCCGGTGTGGCCGTGCGGTTCTAGGTCGCAGGTTCGAATCCTGCCTCGGGCATGGATGTGTGTGATGTCCTTAGGTTAGTTAGGTTTAAGTAGTTCTAAGTTCTAGGGGACTTATGACCTAAGATGTTGAGTCCCATAGTGCTCAGAGCCATTTGAACCATTTTTGAGCAGGTGGACCGCGTGCCTCAACCCTGTGGGGGGTAATTTGGAAGAAACGTTCATGGGTCTACACGCACACATCACGTGGCAAGTGTTCACACGTAATGGATGTTGTATGACTGATGTAGATGTTCGACCGCACCCCATGTTGCTGCCGTACAGCATCTCCAACGTCACTAAACTGCGCTGATGGACGGCGTGCTAAGCATTCCACAAGATAGGAACACAATTCCGTATATTCTGAATGTACTTCACCGAAAGTGCTTAGATAAACGAAAGGACAAACTGGTATGCTTTCTAGATGTGCTAGTCATAACGTTTGGTGAAAACCTGGGACACAGCGTTTATCTAAAACCGACACACACGAGGCGATACCTGCACAAACTGTCAAATCACCACCCAAGCCAGAAAAGAGACATGATAAATACGCTCGTAACGCGAACAGGATGAATATGTAAGCCGCAGAGCCCGACGCGGGATGCAACACCTGGAAAGCGTTCGGAGGAGCAATGGGTACTCCGCCGACGTATAAGAAGCGTCACAGGGTCATACACTCGGCGAAGAGAGACAACAGAGAAAGAACTGCCGGCTACGGCCTTTCTGCCATACATTCCCAGAGTGACGGAATAGGCCTCATATTGCGCAAACGCGGAGAAAAAACTATTTATATACCGACAAAGGAGATCAAAGAGTGTCCCAGATCGGCTGATGATAAAAGGGACCCATTTGCAATGTCGGGAATATTCCGCATACCACGCATATGCGGAATCATCAATGATCATTCAGCACCAGCATCGCAGAACATAAGTCGGAACGAATGACGCCTGCCGCTTGGGTTCTGAGGCCATCCTTGGTTCCTTCCGGCGGCTGGCTGATTTGGTGAAGACAACCAGCATCGCACGCGGAGTGCAAGCTGAGCTTAATATCTGCAGCATAGTGCCCAGAGTCGATCGCGGTCCTCTGGTTTGGAGCCGTGTGGAGGGTCTAAACCAGAGGCTCAGACGACCCTGCGACTATAATGGTTGCAAATTCATCGACCTCCGTTATTGGGTGGAGAACTGTAGGGCCCCCCTAGACAGGTCAGGCGTGCACTACACACCGGAAGCAGCTACTAGGGTAGCAGAGTACGTGTGGCGTGCACACGGGGGTTTTTTAGGTTAGAGGGACCCCTCCTTGGGCGAAACGATAAAATACCTGACGGCTTACCAGAGAGGACATTATCATCGTTGATAAAGAACGTCCGTCCTCAGAGACCAAAAACAGGAAAAGTCAACGTAATATTGGTAAACTGCAGGAGTATCCAGGGCAAGGTCCCTGAATTAGTATCTCTTATTGAAGGAAATAGTGCGCATGTAGTATTAGGAACGGAAAGTTGGTTAAAACCGGAAGTGAACAGTAACGAAATCCTAGACACAGAATGGAATATATACCGCAAGGATAGGATAAACGCCAATGGTGGAGGAGTATTTATAGCAGTAAAGAATTCAATAATATCCAGTGAAGTTATTAGCGAATGCGAATGTGAAATAATCTGGGTTAAGTTAAGTATCAAAGGTGGGTCAGATATGATAGTCGGATGCTTCTATAGACCACCTGCATCAGCAACCGTAGTAGTTGAGCGCCTCAGAGAGAACCTGCAGAACGTCGTGAAGAAGTTTCCTGATCATACTATTGTAATAGGGGGAGACTTCAATCTACCAGGTATAGAATGGGATAGTCACACAATCAGAACTGGAGCCAGGGACAGAGACTCTTGTGACATTATCCTGACTGCCTTGTCCGAGAATTACTTCGAGCAGATAGTTAGAGAACCAACTCGTGAAGCTAACGTTTTAGACCTCATAGCAACAAATAGACCGGAACTTTTCGACTCCGTGAATGTAGAAGAGGGTATCAGTGATCATAAGTCAGTGGTTGCATCAATGACTACAAGTGTAATAAGAAATGCCAAGAAAGGAAGGAAAATATATTTGCTTAACAAGAGTGATAGGGCACAAATCGCAGAATATCTGAGTGACCACCATCAAACGTTCATTTCAGAGGAAGAGGATGTGGAACAAAAATGGAAAAAATTCAGAAACATCGTCCAGTACGCCTTAGATAAGTTCGTACCGACTAAGGTCCAAAGCGAGGGGAAAGATCCACCGTGGTATAACAATCATGTACGAAAGGTACTACGGAAACAAAGGACGCTTCATCATAGGTTTAAGAGTAGTCGAATCATAGCTGATAAGGAAAAGCTGAACGAAGCGAAAAAGAGCGTAAAGAGAGCAATGAGAGAAGCATTCAACGAATTCGAACATAAAACATTGGCAAACAATCTAAACAAGAACCCTAAAAAGTTTTGGTCATATGTAAAATCGGTAAGCGGATCTAAATCCCCTATTCAGTCACTCGTTGACCACGATGGCACCGAAACAGAGGACGACCGAAGAAAGGCAGAAATACTGAATTCAGTGTTCCGAAACTGTTTCACTGCGGAAAATCGTAACACGGTCCCTGACTTCAGCCGTCGCACGGACGCCAAAATGGAAAATATTGAAATAAACGATATCGGAATTGAAAAACAACTGCTATCACTTAGTAGCGGAAAAGCATCCGGACCAGACGAGATACCCTTAAGATTCTACAGTGATTATGCTAAAGAACTTGCCCCCTTTCTATCAGCAATTTATCGTAGATCGCTGGAAGAACGTAAAGTACCTAGCGACTGGAAGAAAGCGCAGGTCGTTCCCATTTTCAAGAAGGGTCATAAATCAGATGCGAATAATTATAGGCCTATTTCGCTTACGTCAATCTGTTGTAGAATAATGGAACATGTTTTGTGTTCTCGTATTATGACGTTCTTAGATAATACAAATCTCCTTCATCATAACCAACATGGATTCCGCAAACAGAGATCATGTGAAACTCAGCTCGCCCTATTTGCCCAAGAAATTCACAGTGCCGTAGACACTGGCGAGCAGATTGATGTCGTATTCCTGGACTTCAGGAAGGCATTTGATACGGTTCCGCACTTACGTTTAGTGAAAAAAATACGAGCTTACGGAATATCGGACCAGGTTTGTGATTGGATTCAGGATTTCCTAGAAGAAAGAACACAACATGTCATTCTTAACGGTTCAAAATCTGCAGATGTAGAGGTAATTTCGGGAGTACCGCAGGGAAGCGTGATAGGACCTTTATTGTTTACAATATACATAAATGACTTAGTTGACAACATCGGTAGCTCCGTGAGGCTATTTGCAGATGACACGGTTGTCTACAAGAAAGTAGCAACATCAGAAGACTCGTACGTACTCCAGGAGGACCTGCAGAGGATTAATGCATGGTGCGGCAGCTGGCAGCTTTCCCTAAACGTAGATAAATGTAATATAATGCGCATACATAGGGGCAGAAATCCATTCCAGTACGATTATGCCATAGGTGGTAAATCATTGGAAGCGGTAACGACCGTAAAATACTTAGGAGTCACTATCCGGAGCGATCTGAAGTGGAATGATCACATAAAACAAATAGTGGGAAAAGCAGGCGCCAGGTTGAGATTCATAGGAAGAATTCTAAGAAAATGTGACTCATCGACGAAAGAAGTAGCTTACAAAACGCTTGTTCGTCCGATTCTTGAGTATTGCTCATCAGTATGGGACCCTTACCAGGTTGGATTAATAGAAGAGATAGACATGATCCAGCGAAAAGCAGCGCGATTCGTCATGGGGACATTTAGTCAGCGCGAGAGCGTTACGGAGATGCTGAACAAGCTCCAGTGGCGGACACTTCAAGAAAGGCGTTACGCAATACGGAGAGGTTTATTATCGAAATTACGAGAGAGCACATTCCGGGAAGAGATGGGCAACATATTACTACCGCCCACATATATCTCGCGTAATGATCACAACGAAAAGATCCGAGAAATTAGAGCAAATACGGAGACTTACAAGCAGTCGTTCTTCCCACGCACAATTCGTGAATGGAACAGGGAAGGGGGGATCAGATAGTGGTACAATAAGTACCCTCCGCCACACACCGTAAGGTGGCTCGCGGAGTATAGATGTAGATGTAGATGTAGAAGTGACATTGCAGGTTGAGCAAGATGGAGAAATCGGCCGTTGTAGAGTACGTGCTGTGTGAAGCCTATCACATAGTAAAATTCGCCGGCACGGAAGTTTTTGCTTCAGGGAAGAGCTATAACACCCGCTTGTTCAGAGAAGCTATTAAAACATACAAACATGAGAACAGCTTCAACAAGTTAGAATAAAGCCTCAAGGTGAACGGATCGTGGATTCCCGTGCTGAGGCGAACGACCGTTGCAGGTAGCAAAAGGAGAACCGCACCGCAAAAGACCACGGAAAAGCCCCTGGACATTGACGCGCCACCTACATATAATTTGCGACCCCGCGCTCGACTCCAGTTCACCACCAGCGATGGAGGGTGAAGCTGTGACAATGCAGCCACTTGTGCTGGCGAAACGTCAGAAACATCATCAAACAAACATCGCCCATAGAACCCGAAACAGAGGCCACCAGGCAGTTTCTCAACAAGTGGCCACGAAAGGCTTAACAATTTTATACTCAGTTACACATTACACACCTCTATACATATTGATTTACAAGTGACCACGACAGACTATTGGCAGATCATTATTGTAATTATAACATACTTTGAAACTTTGTCAAGATCTGCGTAAATATTTGTGCAGCTTTGCGCAGTTAGTTCTTCGTTATAGTTAACTGCATCATGTGTGAAGCTACTATTAACATTGCCCTCCCGGTCATTAATATACAACGTGCGCAGCAAGGATCCCAACGCACTTCCCTGGGGCACAGTCAAGTTTACTTCTGCATTCGTCGATAACTCTCCATCCAAGAAAACATGCTGCATGCTCCATATCAAGAAATCCTCACTCTAGCCGTATATTTCAATTGATACTCCATGTGATATTACTTTCGTTAGTAAGTATTGGTGTGGTACTGCGTAAATGCGTTTCCAAAGTCATGAAATGCTGCCTCTACCTGACTGCCTTAAAGCCGTCTGCACACGTGCCGTGCATCCGAACGTTGAGCGTGCCGAGTTTCTGACGTCATAGAGTGGAATAGCACGTTCGGGAGTCTTTCCGAACATGCAGAGCAATATCTAGCATGTCAGATATTCTGAGCGTGCGTCTGAGCTTTACCAATGAGATGGCACAACGCCACCTATGTACACGCATGCCGTCTCCCTTCAGTACAGAGTTGTGAGGCGCCATATTGGTATTCATTTCAAGTCTATACGTATATATGCCGTTTCTGAGCACCAGCAAATTGAGAATCACTGGAAAACCTGTTGTTAACTGTGTGATTCGTTTCAATAAAATGATGAGAAACATCATATTGTGGCAAAAGAATTATTGTAACTTGCGTATTATGAGAGTATGCTATTTGAAGGCAGTGACAAACTGAAGATCCACCCAAAAAGCCGGCACGGTACCTCGGTCAGAGAGGCGGTCGCCCTCTGTAATAAAATAATTGAGTAAAGGAATCAACAATCAGCTTGAAAGGATGTCATGTGACGACAGCCCAGACCAAACGCAACGAACAACACCGAGCGAAATAAAAGAAGAAAAAGAAGCGAACTGACTAGCGTCACTGATCCGTGTCAGGTTGTATGTTAGGGCAGTTGTTCGAGTCTCGACATTTCCTAATTTTCTTCCCTAACATTTGCGTTTTTATTAGGGTCTAATACTTTATTATTAGTTTAATACAAGTATATACCATAATATATGATGTTATGTAAATATAATTTCACCTTTTTTGAGGCGTGACTTTGTTCTCTATTGGCTTAATCTACAGGACAGCTTGCGCTGCTTGTATAAAGATGTTTTGCTCCTTTCTCTTTTACGCTTAGTAATTCACATGTTGCAAAGATTCTGCCACTGGGCAGGAACAGTGATCAAGTAAGACTGACCTTGGCGTTTTACTAGAATGTGGGAATGATGAAATAATGTTTATCTTATGTGGAGAAGTATTGAAAATTTGTATCGCACTGTTTTTAATGGACCTTTTATAAGCATGTGTTCTTACTGATTGGACATGGTACTTTCCTTTTCGTGGACAATGGAGGAACTGTGAGTTTTAATACAGCTAACGTGGGAATTTAAGGCGCGCCCGTTAGTAAAAAGTGTGATTTACGAATTGAAACAACCCGCAACTGCCGCTGGAGTGCGATGTGACCGCATATACCACGTTGGGACCCACGTACCGCATGCACAAGTCGCATCATTTCTGAGCGTTCATCAGCACGTTGAACTTAGCACGCTCAACGTTGACGTTCGACAGCGCGGTCCGTGTGCCAACGGCTTAATTCTTGGCTTTCAGTACGTCACCTGAGAAACAAAGTTGGGTTTCGTATAACCGATGTTTTTTTGAATCCACGCTAGTTGGCATGCGGGAGTTCATTCTGTTATAGCTACTTCATTAATATTATGCAAACTGAAGGTGGATAGGGGAGAAAGGGAAGGAACTGACGAAATCGGCAGCATCGGGCATCTGGCAGACTCGGAAGCGACGAGTGAAAATGTATGGACTGGGACGCGAAGCCGGTATCTTCTGCTTATTAGACAGTTGCGTTAGCCTCTGCGCCATCCGGATACATTGTTTATCTTGTTCATCGTAAATGTGCGGACTATCTCAAGACACTCCGCAGCCGACCCACATTCCCACCTAGCGCCACGCATCCACAGTCTCGTCCAAGTCCTCCATGATCGTTAATTTTTAGATTCCCGCCGGAGGTCGAAAGATATTGTCTATCCACACGCAAGGTTGTGGGTTCATTGCACATCGACGTGAAATCAGTTATATGAATGTGCACTCACGTGCCCACATCATTACACAGATGTTACAGGTATTAGACAGTACCTCTGTGACTCTTATCCGCGACACTTCTTGTAGACGGGTGTGGCCTGTGCATTCTGCCAACTACTGGCCACATGTCCTTTTTCTTTCTAGGGAGGGTTTGAGAGAGCTGTTAATTCTGTGTAGAATTTGATTGTGAGTCCACATCGACCCAATTTTATACACTCACACTTGAGTGCTTGACGGAGGGTTCATCAGACTACTTTCAGACTAATTCTGTATCGTTTTATTCTCTAACAGCACATGGGATAAACTTTCACTTAAATCTTTCCGAGAGAGCTCTCTTTTTTCTAATTCCGTTACTATGACCTTGTAGCTGGGAGTCAGCAATATATTTTCGCATTCGGAGGAGAAACTTGGTGATTAAAATTTTGTGAAAAGACCTAACCGCAACGAGAAACACCTTTGCTTCAATGCTTGCAACCACAACCCTTCGTATCATAAACCTGAACTCTCTTCCCTTTCTCGCAATAATACGTTTGTAAGCCGTCACTTATCTTTGCAGTAGTGCTAGAATTAAACTGGATCAGTACACCTAGATGCCCATGTCTAAAGGAAAACATTTGAAAACGGAGTTAAGTAATTCAGTTTCTCTCATTCTTCACGGTCTGGACACAATCTTTGATGCCAGTGACAGTCTTCACACCCCATCAGTATTTCTTAGAGTTTCGTGTGAACTGGTTCGATGACATAATGCAACAGTAGTCATTAAATGCTACACACATTGCCCCATTTGAAAGACAGAGACCTTTCATTCAGCATCTCTCCTGTGTTTCGTACGTATTATGAGTAGTGACCATTTCTTTAGAACTTTCTTTACAGACTATATATACAGTGGGGAGAGCCTTCCATCAGTAACTGTTCTACTAGGTATATATGTGTCCAATGCCTCGTCAACTATTCTTCTAAACTTGAACAACACTTCCGTCCTTTCCTACCCAGAGCTTAATGGTTCATGTTTCCCATGAGATATGACACTACGGCTTCTTTCCTTGGTAGTCTGGTTTGGTAGTCAGTGTTAATCAGTGTCATAAGCCCAAGAGAATGCAAGTTTGGTCCTCATATAAATCATTTCAAAATTGATAAAAACAAATTGATAACCATGGTCCCTAATTCGGCTAATAAAGAACCCGAAAATCGTAAATACCGATTTTTTTGTGAAGGAGTTAACGTAAACAAAGGAAGTAGCCTAAGCTTCTATAACAGTTTGTGCTTTATTTCACAAATTTTATTGTTCACTTCATCTCAGTGTTAAAGTACATATCATTCAGTTTTTTAGAATTAATTATGAACACGCCATAATATTAATTTTTTTAAGACTCTTGACCATAAATTTGGTATTTTGTGTTTATTTATTTTATTGACTCATGTGGCTCAGAACTTGGTACATTTGTTTCTTTGGGTCTTATTAGTTGGCACCATTTTTACGACTTGTGTCTCAAGCGCCTTCAGGGTAACTGTGTAATGCTGATGTGTGTAAGGATCGCGTTTCGAGTGCAGTGTCGTGTTTGTGCTGTTAACGATGGAGTTGATACTGACAGACCGAAGAGTGGGCGAAACCTGGTGCCAGCACTTAAGCAGTTTCTTTCGAACAGCTCCAAGGACGCCAGCGTGGTTAACACTATCATCCTGTCTACGAATCACTATCAACAGTGTCACATGCCCTCACTACACGATAACTTAGAAAAAACACGGTTCATTCAGCTCTGCGCAAGGCAAAATAATAATATCGTTAGCAGCAGCAGTACAGCACGGGGGAAAGGAAATGTATAAAACTTATTGCTCAAAAGTCCTGAGTGTGCATAGTCAGAACTTTAAATTAAAATCGTACACTATAGATCTTTTCAAAAGCGAGAGCTCAGCAAGCGTTGCTCAACGTGTAATTGCTGTTTCTGGTGCCGATAACATTAGAATATTAACTTACTCTGCATATATCCATTCACTGATGTGGAATGCAATAATTTTTTGGGACAATTCCACATACAGACATAAAGTATTCATTGTACACAACATTCTGCAAGGACAGTATCTGATTTTCATCCTCGAACTTCATGAAGACAACAGTTAAATAAATTAAGTATACAGAAAACAACTGTGACATTTTAAAATTTTGGGCTGCGACATGAACTATGATTATGATAATGACACAGATGAAAAGCTGCACAAATCTAAAGTAATACGTAGATCAATAAACAGAACAGTTAATCATAAAACACAAAAAAATACCAAATTCTGATTTTGTAAAACTGTGGCGATACCGTTAGTATTCTAAGTAAATAAGGGTCGGATAAGAAAAATGACAGTAAAATGCAAACGGCAGAAATGAGGTTCTTGAGGAGAGTAAATGGTTTCACAAGAAGGGTTTTAATAAAGAAATATGTTCGCAATGAACTGATTGTAGTGTATGCTATTAATGGGAAAAAACACTTTACTAGAATGAAAGAGGAAAGACTATCCAACGAAATCCTGAACCACAACGAGAAAGGAAGAAGAGTCAGAGGTTGACCAAGGGAACGATTGACATGATATTTGTAAGACAGAACAGTCACATGGCTAATCTTTGTACGTAAGATGACGACGATTGAAGACGGCCTCAACGTATTTACTCCCTCACGTTCTTTATTGTGAAGAGCCAGGACAATTACAAAGTAATAGCATCATTTATAAATTATACTATTATTATTATTATTATTATTATTATTATTATTATTATTTATTTTATGGCCTTCATTGTACCACTCTAGTCAGTTATACAAAGATTTATAATTGTTGTTGTTATTCAGTGCTACGATTCTGTGCAACAATAATTCAATAAGAGAATTCAATATTACAATGTTTACACAAGGAGTATTACAGTTTATTATTATCTGAAGGATGTTCTGCTCTTCTGGATTCCCAGTACTTCATCTTTTTTTCACATGTTTTCTTTCTTTCTTCAACTGAAACAACTCTTGCTACAATCTTTTTATTGATCTTCGTTTGTAGTCTGGTGTGTGTGTATTGCGATATTCTAGTTTCCTGTTTTTGTTTTTTACGACATTTACTGTAATTTGGAGCTCTCTTATACCTTCCTTAACTTCTGTGATTGACTTAATGTTGCTCTTACTATTCCATAATTTTCCTATTATTCCCCTGCTAATACTGTTTTATAATGTTCTCGTCAGATGTCCAAAGAAAGAAATACGTTTCTTCGTGCTCTTTACTTGTCCTATTTTCTTGTAAGCTTTTGCATTTGACGCCATACTCCAATGCCCATTTACATAATACTGTTTATTTATGTATTCCTTAATTATTCTTCTTTCCATCTTTAGTATTTTGTCAATTTCTGCATTATTAGTTGAAATATAATACTAGGGTCATAATTAGCTTCCACTAATCACAACTTAACCCTGCTCTTCCACAGAAAAGAACTAAGTATAGAGCCATAAAAATGCTTGACCATCTCTTGTTTGAATTAAGGGTGCCGACAGATCCCGAAAAAAAAATGGTTCAAATGGCTCTGAGCACTATGGGACTTAACATCTGAGGTCATCAGTTCCCCAGAACTTAGAACTACTTAAACCTAACTAACCTAAGGACAGCACACACATCCATGCCCAAGGCAGGATTCGAACCTGCGACCGTAGCAGTCGCGCGGTTCCAAACTGAAGCGCTTAGAACCGCACGGCCACACTGGCCAGCGATCTCGAAAATTTTAAAGACAATTTGAAGTAGTTTCACAATGCGACCACTTCTGCTCTATAGACGTGTAAAAGCGGCTAGTGAACGGCCACTAGGGTGAGTGGTGGAACTGCGTTGAAAGTGTAAGGAGCCAATAGTTCCCCACCCGGCTAGGGCTAGCAGTGTGAAGCGGTTGGTGGAAGCCTGGTAATCGTCCGATATATCGACATGAAAGTATCATTGACTAAACATACATTTTAATAGTGAACCAATAACAATAGTCGTAATGGCGTTCTGCGGTGGCAACGCCCTCCTCGAAGTGTGCTGGGTACATCACGTCTGCAGGCACTGAGGTAAGCAGGTGGCGTGCGGTCGCCGGCGGCCACCTATGTTGTTCACCCGGATAAATCGGCGTCTACGTCTGTATACAAGAGACCGTACGGTGCATGGCGGAAGGTACACTGTACCACCACTTGTCACTCGCAGATAGAAAGAGGGAGAAATGTCTATCTATATGCCTCCGCATGAGTCCTAATTTTCGAATCTTATGTTCGTGGTCCCTACGTGGAATGTATGTGGGCGGCAGTAGGATCGTTATGCAGTCAGCTTCAAATGCCAGTCCTCTAAAGTTGCTCAGAAGTGTTCTTCGAAATGAATCAGTAATAACAGTGACGAAAGGTGCTTGTGGCGGCCTGGGCTGTGTGAATGTTGACTGGACGTAGTTTCTCAGCTCACAAGGAAACTGTTAATCACGGATATTGACGAGTCTTAAGCATGATGTAGACTGACCTGTCGTGAATACCTGGAAAGCGATTTTCATGCGACAGCCTCTACTTTATGCAAAAATCAAAGTTGAAGTTTCATGAGTACGTCGTATCCCTATACACATTAAATATTTTGACCTAGCGGAAGTAGTGCAGCGGCCGAGATTCATGGTTATCACGCTGGTGCTACAGGTTGAAATCCTTCTCATGTTCTCATTTTTTCTCAGTTCCATTGTAAACAGTATCATTAAACAATATATGTCATGCAACATTATTCAAAGTGCTCATTTTCTCTGTAATAATTCATTAATAAATAGATCATTACAGCAAACATTTTTCAAATATCTGATCCGTTTGTTGCCGGCCGGAGTGGCCGAGCGGTTCTAGGCACTACATTCTGGAACCTCGCAACCGCTACGTTCGCAGGTTCGAATCCTGCCTCGGGCATGGATGTGTGTGATGTCCTTAGGTTAGTTACGTTGAAGCAGTTCTAAGTCTAGGGGGCTGATGACCTCAGATGAATGTTTGAAACATTTGACAAAACGTATGGGGGAGAAGTTGTTTCAGGATTTCTTTACATATTGTCGATATACCTATTGGTGGTTCTTTCACAAAAGAGGTAAAAATCTTGTGCCCAGTGAGATTAGAACTGAAAACAAATACACTCTCGCGCCTGAAGGTTGAAGAATTTACCACTAAGTTGACATGCAACTGTCTCAAACAGCGCTCTCTTATTGTCCCAAGGGTATCTAAGACAGAGAATTCGCAACATAAATGGCGAAACAAGTTGCAGTTTCAATTGGAACGAGCTTCCTGAACTCGAAGCCATAAATTTCCCATCTCGGTGTCATCCTTTAAGTGAGAATAATTCAGAATATTTAACATAAAGACAAGGAAATATCAAGTGAATTTACCGGGATAAATTTGAACGAAACAAGGAAGTAAATCGACAGTCACATAGTAGACAAACGTATTTTACCATGTTGCAAATTCTCCATTGGATAAGCGACAGGCAGAATATGTTTCCTCAGGCGATGTGCTACTTGACTGAGCTCGCCGGCGCCGGAGAAACTCGCTCTTCGAATACACGGCATTGCCGGCTGCCACTGCATTGACTGGAAGCGGAAATACCTTGTATAGCGTAATGAGTTTTATTCACATTTCTGTAACTATGATTTAGATGTACAGCATAATTACGAATAATATTCAGATACACTGACTGCAATTCTAACATCAAAATAAAAAACAGGAAAAATTATTTCAGCCGTTCTGTTCTTCTGTACGCCTCACAGATATTTTTGTTTTTCTGCCTGAAGCAAACTGCATCATCTAAAATGCATTCACTGGAAGCGGTTCGCTTTTTTAGCATCACCAGATGGTATTAACATTGTACGAAAGTAATATTTATGTTAGTATTATATACTTGACAATACTTTTCCTTACGAATGCTTCCATGGGCACCACCTACAATACACAATAACACAAATAAAAAGAAAACGTAGCTCTACCTGTGGATGTTTGCCTCTTATAATCAAATGTCACATGCTGAAAATAACATATGGATTCAAATCACAAAAGATAGCCGCGTAAGGTAACTTTTTGCAAGGACTGAAAAATACGACTCAAAAGCCGCGAAATTAACTAAACAAGTGAATCATTGCAGTGCAGTTCAACTCTAGGTTCCGAGGTTCCGATAACATGAAATTAGAGGCAGCTGTAGTGAGAATGTGACACAAGGAACAAAAAGTGGCGACAGTAATGCGTCAAATATGTCATTCTTAAGCAAAACTGTTAGTTATTCTATAAAAAATAACGAGACAAAAAGTATCGCCTACCGATAATGATTACAATCTAACTGCTGGTGATACATCGTCAATAATATCTATAAGCACCTGATGTACGAACTTCTCAATTTAAGACAGCTTAACACAGAAAGGACCTTGATTAACAAGAAGGGGTCACCCTAGGTGAGCTTGGGTTAGAATTTCTTTTCAGGATTTCACCCACTACATTAATACGTGAATTATCGAGCTGTAATTGATAAAAAAGACTGCTGTTTTAAATATTACGGCATTTGTGGCCGGATATGACTCAGTGGCCAATGTTAACTGTAATTTCATTTCATCTTGGAGACTATTGGAAAGGCTTTATAACGCTGTCAAGATAATCGCTGCACACATCAGTTTGTCTCATGAGACAAAAGTTCATCGAACCTTGCTTCACTAAAAAGTTGAGAGTCACATAAATAGTGTAAAACCAGAAGGACAAATAGGCATGAAGACCAGACACCTCATTCTTTACATCACCATGGAATAACCTGAAACAGTCAAGCATTGGTAAGGTAATGCATGTGGATATAGTACAAGGAGGAGTCTTCAGTAGGTTGCTTTCTGACACAGTCGATGCTTTGCTTGATAAAAGAAGGGCAAAAGTAAATGGACACTCATTTTGTCTTAGATGCCAACAGTAGTCGTTCCTGAGACAATGACGATCAAAGTTTGATGCTTCTACATCAGTTCGCATTCATATGCCAAGCGAGCTGGTAGAGTGGTGGTTAACAGCAGAACTTTTAAATACAATAAAATTGCAATTTACCTTGTATAACATTATGTAGCTAAAATTAATTGAAAACGAAAAACATATAAATTCTAGTACATCAGTTTTTGCTTTGATTTTTGACTTTTGTATTTCAAGAGAAGCAGGAAGTTCAGCAGCGTGATATTTATCATAAAATCTTTCAAGCCATAAAAAATCGAAAAGTCCACCAGCAACGCGACCCAGTAATATTTTTTGACGTGAATATCATTAGGAAAAACAAGTTCGTTAACTTCTAAATACCTCACGATCTAGTGATAATTTTGCGGCATATCAAATATATCAAAGTTTTTTCTAGAAAGTTGGTGACTGTAATATTTTACGGATGCAGGAGTATATTTTATCAATTCCATCGCTCCCGCTCGTGAGTTCCGTTTTCTGTGCGATGAGAACAGGGCTCTTTTATAACGGGCGAATCTAATTTTTCAACTGTCAGTAAAAGTATACATCGTAGGGTTGACAGAACGGCATACGCTTTGGCGTGACCGGTTTCCACCATCGCCACTGTCACCTCGATTTTAAGACGCCAGGCATCGAGTACCAGTGTCTCTACTTCTACTGCGATTCCAGGTTCCTCACGGGGGGATGATCTGCCACTTCATTCTTCAACATTTATACTTATCTGATCACGTTGGGACCATCTGTGTCGCCCAACCACTGGGTCACATGATGAGGCATTGTTGTCGTGCGCGTTCACCTACTCGGCATAGCTTGTTACAGTGTTACTGCCTTTCAAATGCAGACAGCAAATTACTACACAGTACTCCACTTTACCACTAACACTTGCCACAAGATAGCCTATAGGTTGTTCCCAGAACTAATAATTCACTCTGAAAAAGTTCGTACGCTGTATTCAAACTTCCCAAGTGATTAAAACGCTGTCCCGATCTTGTTTCGGTCTGGGACAGGAAGCATACGTTACTGATAGTGGTCAGTGTCTTAGAGACTGAGCTAGTCAGGCATACCTCGAGATTTAATTCAAACCTGGTATTGGGAATGGATGCTTTGAGATGATCCGGCACAGAAAGCACTCCCGGCATCATATGGCTACCAGACCCGTGCAGGTAAAAAGTTTAAATCTGTCAGAAATTTTGTGTACAACGTGCACTTAGCTGCAGCGCAGAAGCTTCAGACCTGTTCCAGACTGAAATGTTCAGAAACCTTTGCACCATCGTTCTAAACTATTCTGAGGTGAAAAAATCGTGCGATAGCGATATGCAGTTGTAGGGGTGGCACCGACATCGCACATACAAGATGTAAAAGGGCAGTGTATTGGCAGAGTTGTCATCTATACTCCGTTAATTCATGTGCAAAGATTTCCGACGTGACTGTGACCGCACAACTGGAATCAACAGACCTTGAACGCGGAATAGTAGTTTGAACTAGACGCATGGGACATACCATTTCTGAAATCGTTAGGGTGTTCAATATCCGGGGATCCACAGTGTCAAGTGAGTGACAAGATTGCCAAATTTCAGGCATTACCTCTCACTTTCGACAATGCAGTGGCCGACGGCTCTCACTTAACAACCGGGAGAAGCGGGGTTTGTGTACAGCTGCCATTCTAACAGACAAGCAACACTGCGTGAAATAACCACAGAAATAAATGTGGGACGTATGACGAATGTATCCGTTAGGACAGCGCGGCAAAATTTGCCGTTATTGGGCTATGGCAGCAAACAACCGCCACTAGTGCGTTTGCTAACTCAACGACATCGCCTCCAGTGCCTTTCCTGGGCTCGTGACCATATCGGTTTGACCATATGGAAAACTGTGATCTAGTCAGATGAGCTGGTAAGAGCTTTTGCTAGGGTTTTAGTGTGGCGTAGACCCCACAAAGCCATGAACCCAGGTCATCATCAACAAGGTACTGTCTAAACTGGTGGTGCCTCCGGAATAATGCGGGCTGTGTTTACATGGAATGGACGGGGTCCTCTTATCTAACTGAACCGATCATTGACTGGAAATGGTTGTGCTCGACTACTTGGAGACCATTTGCAGCGATTCATGGACTTCATGTTCCCAAATGACGATGGATTTTTTGTGGATGACAATGCGCGATGTCACCGGGACACAACTGTTTGCGATTGGTTTGAAGAACATTCTCGACAGTTAGAGTGAATGATTTAGCCACTCAGATAGCCGACATGAATCCCATCGAACATTTGTGGGACATAATCGAGAGGTCAGTTAGTTTACAAAATCATGAGCTGACATCACTTTCGCCATTACGGACGGCTGTAGACACAGAACGGCTCAGTATTTCTGCAGGGACTTCCAACTACTTGTTTGAGTCCACACCACTACATCGGGCAAAAGGAGATCTGACACGATATTAGGAGGTATCCCAAGACTTTTGTCCCTCAGTGTAAATTTTAAACATGTCGGCAGTAAAGCAATATTTTTCCCAACTCGTTTGGGCCATCGGTAGAACGCGTTGCTTGTATTTTTGCTTTGCTGTTGTCGTCTATCACTTCTGGCGTCCTCGGTAAAGTTTAGTAGCCGTTTTTTTGTTTTTAGCTTGAGCTTTTCTGTTAGCCCAGTATTCCTGAACACTCTTGCGTTCCTCCGGCCGTTTTCTGGTCTCACTGTGGTTAACCTCTGTAAGTGATGTTAGGAAGAGTCTGATATCAATAGCTAAATGGTAGTCATCCATGTTAGTTATTATGTCTTGCGTAATATGAACTTTTGCAAGGTCTCTCTCTATTTGCTTTATCCATCGGGATCTGCTGACTTCATCATTATTGGCTACTTATGGGGAAGACTGTGAGGCCCCCATTCTATACAGGTGGGCACGAAAAACTAGTCGTCATCTTCTGATGGCATCGGTGGGCTTCGTCTCACATATATGCTTAAATCATTGGTCCCACTTTTTTCGTAGGAATTTTCTTTCTTGCAATTCGAGGACTCTTGTTAGTGTTTTGTTGGTTAAAGAACTGATGCTCTAACTAATACGGTACATTGTCTCAGTTTAATACCCAAAGATAGCAGTTTCGAAGCAGATATTTTTCTGCACGCATAGTTTGTCCTATCTGGTTGATTTTCCTTCGTTCGAGAGCTACCGTTTCACTGAGATCACCTACAGTCATTCTACAACGTACTTTATAGTTTTGTCTTTCTTGATATTTTTGATAGCATTGACATTCGTAGCTTTAGGGGAATCTTTAATATTTTTAATGAATTACGTCTTCCGATGTTGATCAATAGGCTGTTTTCTCCTCTGTTGAGCGCAATGCATTGAAAACTCTTGTATGTTTGCCAGTAACATCAGGCATCAGCAAAAGCCAGCATGGGATGTTTGTCTGCTTTGATCACCATCCTTAATCTGGTGTTCGCTGCTAGAGATCAGATCCAATCACTGACGATTTTTTCCGATACTTTTAAAGAATACACTTTAAAAACTGTCTCCGTACCTTACCCTGTAGCCTCTTGATACAGAAACTGTCTGAGAGTTTCCTTCTAAACTTTATTTCGGATTTGGTGTTGTGCAGAGTGGCCTGCACCAACGTTACAGTTTTTCCTTTAATTCTCTTAGTATCTCAAAGAATGTGATTCTACGCACGAAGTCGTATGCCCTCCGGAAGTCAACGAGGTTAGCTACCCGCTGTTTGGTTCTTTTCTTGGTGTGTTGGATGGAGGTCTTGTGGTTTTGTATTTGTTCAATAGAGAATCTCACCTTTCTGAAACCTGCTTGGTATTCTCTTCACTCGCCGTTCATTGTATCGATACGTGTCTTTCGAGGAGCATGGGGTGTAATTTAGTTACTTTTTTTCATGTTCCGTAATTTTTATTCGTGACAATTCGCCATGATGTGGGAAGTGTCAGCTACTGTACAATAAGATTCATTTTCTCTGCGAAAATTTTGCTATCGATAGTCATTTAGATAACCTTAATCTACAGCAAAGTACGATAAATGAAACCCAACCACATAAACACTATCAACTTAGAAATTGTAAGGCTAATGATCAGTCCGACAAGACGAATCGTTTCGGAATGTGTGCCGGAGAATCGGCGGAAATGAAGGCACCGCTACGTAATACGTACAGCTGGTAAGAAGAAGTGTCAGGCGAAGAGTGACCTTCGGCGAGGCACTGTGGAAGTTGGTAGAACATTGTCCCAGCCATGGGAAATTGTTGTCATTGATAAGCGGCCCCAAGAGTCGATTATCATGAAAGACCAATATCTAGATCTATATCTACATGGATACTCTGCAAATCATAGTCTCGTATAACGTGCGGAAAGAACGAAGACCTAAATCTTCCCGTACGAGTTCCGATTGCTCTTATTTTATCGTGGTGATCGTTTTTCCCTATGTAGCTCCGTGTCAACAAAATATTTTCGCATTCGGAGGAGAAAGTTGGTGATTGGAATTTCGTGAGAAGATTCCGTTGCAACGAAAAACGCCTTTCTTTTAATGACGTCAGGCCAAATCCTGTATCATTTCTGTGACACTCTCTCCCATATTTCGCGATAATACAAAACGTGTTG